>NC_051313.1:107843115-108154022 GCF_015220235.1 Choloepus didactylus
ATCATAAAATGCCCCTGCCGGCAGGCCCAAAGCCACACAGGCCCCAGGAAACATCGCAAGTTCAGCTCCATTGCCCTTCCTACCCATGCTGCCCACCTCCAGGCACCCAAAACATACAGCAAGCCTTCCTACAGGCCTCTGCTGCACTGCCCATCCTGTGACAGCACAGCTGGTGGAAGCAAAGCCCTTGCCAGATGCTTATAGGTTTTCTATGGGCTTTTGTACAGGTCCTGCCTCCTCCATCAACCTGTGGGCTCCCTGGGGACATGGCTGTGTCCCCCTCAGACTGGGGCTCCTTGAGGGCAGGGCTGTGTCCCCCTCAGACTGGGGCTCCTTGAGGGCAGGGCTGTGTCCCCCTCAGACTGGGGCTCCCTGGGGGCAGGACTGTGTCCCCTCAGACTGGGGCTCCCTGGGGGCAGGGCCGTGTCTCCCTCAGACTGGGGCTACCTGAGGTCAGGGCTGTGTCCCCCTCAGACTGGGGCTCCTTGGGGGCAGGCTGCATCCCTGCCATCTCCCATCTCCCTTCCTTACCTCTGCCCTGCACAGAGCTGGTTTCACCAGAGGCTGCCATGTGTGCCCAGGCTCCCAGCCCCACGCTCCAGGCTCATTTGCAAACAAAGACCAGATCTCCTTCAGTGCAGGCAGATGTTAAAGAGAACCCCACTCCCGCCCTTTAGGAATTAGTCTAAAATATACGATTGTATTTCAGGAGCCTTAAGGGTGTTTCTGAAACCTTGGGGCCCAAGACAGTTATAACATATGTCCATTTTAGACTTTGGAAAATAGGGCGCTATAATTGGAAAAGTTAGCACAGCTCTAAGTACAGGGAGCCGGTCTCTTTACATCTCAAATACCAGGTATTTAGGTGGCTTTCTTGGAACCTGACATTAGGGACACGAGCAAACGGGCCAGGCTCATTTCTGAGGAGTGAGTGGGAGTGGCCCACGGGGGTGCTCAGGCAGGGTAGGCAGCACCCCCTCTGAGCCCCAATGTTAGTGCCCCCCTGCCCCAGCACAGGGACCCCAGACTCACCTCCCTTCTCCTTCTCCTTCCTCTTCTCTTCTGACTGGGGCTTTCCGAGGTCCTGGGAGGACGTGGTAGACTGGAGGTTGTCATCTGCACCCTGAAGGACGCCAGGCCCTGGCCTTTTCTCTGCGGGAGAAAAACACGGCCTCTGTTGTCCGCCAGAGCCGCGGAGCCTGGGGGCTGTGCCTGCAGGAGCCGGAGCCAGACTGTCTGGGTTGAGATCCTACCATCCCCACTCAGGCAAGTTACTTAACCTCTCTGGGCCTTGATTTCCTCAACTGTAAAATGGGATGAGTTATAAAACCTCCTTCCGGGGTTTGCTGCAATAATTTACATAAAGCATCTCACACAGCGCCTGGCACGTGGTAAGGACTCAATAAATGTTGGCTACTACAGTTATGTTTTTTAAGGGTTAAAAATACTTCCAAGGCACTCATTCGGTAGAGCTGGGGCTCCTCACTGGACCTGCCCTCACTGGAGATCCCACTCTGCCCCTCTCACCTTAACTTGCCTGCTTCGATTCAGATGGGTTTCTTTTCATTCATAGTTCACCCATTCATTCATTCATTCATTCCTCTGACCTGTACTACACACTTACTCATGTGGGCACGGGGGCTTCATTGTTGACACAGTCAGCCCTTGCCCACCAAGGGTCTGCCCCAGACCCTTATCTGAGGAGCAGCTTCATGGAGAGCAGGGGTGGTTCACTTCCGGAGCTGTAAGTCAAAGCAATAAGCAGAGCTGTGACCATCTGGCAGGATCGAGCGAGGAGTGTCGTGATCTGAAGGGAAGGATTGCTACTCCCATGTTTTAGTTTCAAGGTGTGAGGAAAGCACATTTGCCTTTTCAGTATAGAAGAAAGCACAATGGATTTAGAGTTTTTCAGGTGGTACAAAGGGCACTGGGCCAGCCACATGTGTTTTGGTTATCTAGGGCTATGTAACAAACCACCCCAAAAGTCAGTGGCTTACCTCTGTCTGTCTAACTGAGCCACCTCGGCAGGTGAACTAACTGCCCTCCCCCCTATGCGGGACCTGACTCCCAGGGGTGTGAATCTTCCTGGCAACGCAGGATATGATTCCCGGGGGTGAATCTGGACCCGGCATCATGGGATTGAGAACATTTTCTTGACCAAAAGGGGGATGCAAAATGAGACGAAATAGTTTCAGTGGCTGAGAGATTCCAAATGGAGTCGAGAGGTCACTCTGGTGGACATTCTTATGCACTATATAGATAACACCTCTTAGGCTTTAATGTATTGGAATAGCTAGAAGTAAATACCTGAAACTATCAAACTCCAACCCAGCAGTCTGGACTCCTGAAGACGATTGTATAATAATGTAGGTTACAAGGGATGACAGTGTGATTGTGAAAACCTTGTGGATCGCACTCCCTTTATCTAGTGTATGGATGGATGAGTAGAAAAATGGGGACAAAAACTAAATGAAAAATAGGGTGGGATGGGGAGGATGATTTGGGTGTCCTTTTTTACTTTTATTTTTTATTCTTATTCTGATTCTTTCTGATGTAAGGAAAATGTTCAGAAATATATTGTGTTGATGAATGCATAACTACATGATGGTACTGTGAACAGCTGATTGTACACCTTGGATGACTGTATGGTATGTGAATATATTTCAATAAAACTGAATCAAAAAAAAAAGAATGAAATACAACTTTGCACGAACTTGGGTGGCTATAATCAAAAAGACAGTCAATAACAACTGTTGACAAACATGTGAAGAAACTGGAACTTTCATACAAGCTGGTGGGAATATAAAATGGTATGGCTATTTTGGAAAACAGTTTGGCCATGTCTTGTAAAGAACAACATAGATTTAACATACAACCGAGCAATTCCATTGTATGCATCTACACTCATTCAAAGTGAACCATCACTCCCATTTCTTCTTATAGATAAATAGTATTCCATTGTATGGACATACCACATTTTATTTATCCATTCACCCATTGATGGACATTTGGATTGTTTCCACTTTTTGGTTATTATGAATAATGCTGCTATGAACATTTGCATACAAGTGATGGTTCACTGGATACCACCAAGGTAACAACCTGCAACAACAAGGAAGAGTATCAGAAACATTATGTTAAGTGAAAGAAGTCAGATGCAAAATGCTTCATATTATATGATTCTATTTGTATGAAATGTGCTAAAAAGGCAAATCTATGGAGACAGAAAGCATATATCCTCAGTGTGGGACAGAGGCTGCAAACGGACATAAGGGATTTGGGTGGCGGGGTGATGGAAATTTTCTAAAACTGGATTGTGGTGATTATTGCATAACTCTGTAAATTTACTAAAAATCATTGAATTGTTCACTTAAAACAGATATAGTCTATAAATTATATATCAATAAAACTGATTTTTAAAAAGGGGGGAAAAAAAAGTCAGTGGCTTAAACTAACATTAAATTCTGCAATTTGGACAGGGTGTGGGGACAGCTCATCTCTGCATCACAAGGCCTCAGCCTGAAGGACCCATTTCCAAGATGGCTTCTTTCACCTGGCCGGCAAGTTGGTGCAGGCTGTTGGCTGGAGCTCACCTGAGGCTGAGGGCAGGGCCTCCGCTGTCCTCCAGGTAGCCTCTTCATATGGCTGTGTTGGATTTCTCAACTTGGCACTGGGTTCCAAGAAGGAGCATCCCTAAAGAAAGCATTCCAAGAGGACAAGCCCCACTATATATGTTCTAATCATGTCTCTGCTTGCATCACACTTGCTAATGTCCCATTGGCCAAAGCAAGTCACATGGCCCAGTCCAGAATCAACGTGGGAGGTACCACACAAGAGCATGAATACAGGGAGTGATGGTTCACTGGATACCACCAAAGTAACAGTCTACCAAAACTTGGGGTCCCTAGCCCCACCAGTGACCTGACATATCCATGTAGGCCCAGACATGGTCAATTCACTGAGAGAAATGCACTAGTGAGGATACAGGTTCAATGGCTGGGACAAAGAAACTTCAAAATACAGAGGCTTAGAGAGGATAGAAGTTTATCTCTTCACAAGTAAACTGCCAAGTAAGTAGTCCAAAGATAACGTGGTAGCTTAATGGGTCCGGGACTCACTTTCTTTCAGTCCTGTTGCTCTACCTCCCTCTAGCTTTTATCATTTGGCCCAAAATAACTGCTCCAGCTACTGCCATTACATTTGCATTCCAGCCAGGGGGACAAGGAAAAGAGAAAAGAGAGTGCTCCCTCTTTCCCATCCTACTGGCCAGGACCTAATCACAAGCCACATCCAAATGCAAAGGACATAGGAAAAAGTCATCCTTGGTGGAGAGCTTTTACCCAACTAAAACTTCCATTACACAGAAGAGAACAGATATAGAAATGAATAATTGATGGTCTTAGCCACAAGAAGCAACTGGCCAGCCCCAGGACATTCTGTTTTTCAATTTTGCAAGTTAGGAGGGACTATATTTCTGATGTTTGGGAGCAGAGACTTTAAAAACAACCCTGTACTGTGGCTCATGATATGAGGAGAAGGGGCCCCACTGTGTCACAGTCAGCCTGGGCTCTGCGCAATCAGGAGCCAGCCAGCTTCCTAGGGAGCCAGCAGAAAGCAGCACCATTTCTTACAGGTTCTATCAGCTTCACGGCCCATGAGCAGCTCCTGAGCATCTCTAGGATATGGCAGAGGAGAGGCCACACAGGGGCCACCCATGGTTACAAAAGAGGAGGCCATGAGCCAACTGTTAGAACCCAAAGCACTGGGCATGTACTGATTCCCAGCGGCTGGGATGGAGGAGCCCTAGACTGCAGAGGTCAGTGTCATGAACGGGAAGCCACAGGAAAACCTGAATCCCTGGCTTCGGAGAACACCTCTCGCTGCCGCCCACTACCACCACCCTGCCCCAGTTAGTCCACAACTGAGAACAGCTGGTTGCGAAAACAGGTGGCTCAGTGTAGGGCCATCTCTGGCTGCTGACTGAAGGGGATACCTGCCATCCCCGCCCTCAGGGGCTTCTCCTGCCTCAACTCCACTGCCAGAGACCTGAGTCTCTCACTGCACTGGAGGCCTCTGTCTGTGTCAGCTGCTTAATTGCTTTGTAGCATGTCACTGGCTTTACCTTCCAGGAGGGAAGATTCTGTGCTTCAGTGCTACAATAGAGAGCCCTTTGTCACCTACAGGGTCTAGGGACAGAGGGCAGGGGAGGATCCTCAGCTTCTTTTAGGAAAGAGCATATTTCCACAAAGAATGATGCAGACAGAGCATCCTGTCCCTGGGGGCTTGCAATCAAAGGTGTGTATCTAGTCAGCCCAGAATGAGGACATCGTGAAGGCCTTAGACCAACAAAGAGCAGACATGGGATGCAGCTCAAGGATGAGTCCCACAGTCTAAGATGCAAATCAGGGCATCTGAAAACTGTTGGTGGATTAATTCAGAATGAGGGGCCAGGCAGCAGAGGGCACACTTGGATTCTCCTGGCTGGAGGGGTCCTATTTAAGAACGTCAGGTCCAAGTAAGGAGCCACTGCGTGATTGAGAAGATGGTAACTCAGAAACACTGACTAGGAAGCCAGTGAGAGACCCTAGGCCTTCAGGGCAAAGGAAAAGCCATTTAGCAAGACGTCAAACTCGCTCACCTGCAGTCCTTCTCAGCAAATCATCGTTCCCAGTGGCATTGATACCTACAATATAAGGCACAGCAGGGCAGATGGTCTGGGCACTGCACACAAAAAGAAATAAGCACATGGAAACATGTTCAGCCTCACAAATGATCAAAGAAAGGCAAACACAAACAAGCTAGCATTTACACCATTACTTCACTTTTTAATATTTTTTTTTTTTTTGCACAGGCCAATGCTAGGACCCCAAGAGAGACCACTCCCGACACAGCGTCCCCTTCCAGTGGCTACCCGCCCCGCCCCATCACAGCTGATTGGACTAGGAGCGGACCCCTCAACAGCTGATTGGACCTTCATTTATAGACTGTCAATCCCTGGGCTGGGCTGAGCCAATCAGATTCTCCCTGTTGAGAATTTGCACTCAGAGGCACAGAAATGCCGGGCCGTGGGTGGTGGGCTGGGGCCTGTGTTTTCCGGGGGAGGCTGACGTGGTGGTGATGAGTGCGTGTTTGAAGTCAGGCATACTTGGGTGTGACCCGGGTAGACTGTGCCTCTTTGAGCACTTACTTAGTCTTTCTATTCATTGGTTTCCTCCCCTACAGATAACGGATATAATAAATCCTACCTCAGAGGGTGGTTGAAAATGAAGGTATTCAGTGCGTGCAATTGACTTAGTACCTAGGATAAAGTAAGCAGTTGTTACTCTTGAATGGTGTATGCTCAGAACTGATGGCTCTTCTAGTTAAAAAAAAAAAAAAAAAAAATGATAGGAAGAGAGCAAGAGATGGAGCAGCGAGAGCAGAGAAGCTGAAACAAAGCAGGTCCCTGGGAGCTGAAGGCAGCTGCACGGGCTCCTGGTGACTCTGGGCTCCGGTCCGTGCAGCCTGACTGTACTTGGCTCCCAGTATGGGGTGTATCCTTACCTTAAACCCTTCTTAATCTACTTTTGGAAAGCAGTTTGGCAAGCCCCATCAAACAGCACACAAACAGCCTTACCCACTGACCTGGGCACTTATCTTACAGAAATAATTGATAAGAAGGAAAAAGCCACGTGCACAAAGATGTCCATGGCAGCCTTATTTATAATAGTGGAAAACTGGAAGCCATCAAATACCCGAAAATCAGGAAGTAGAAGAGAGAAGTAGGCTAAGTCATTGAATGGAATATTATGCAGCTATTAAGAAGGCTAAATATGAAAACCGTGCAGCAACACAGAATATTTATGAAATAACAAGTGAAAAAGAGCAGAACACAAAATTGTAGCAGAGTGATTACACTGGGAGAAAAAATGTGTATGCGTGTGAGCGGGTCTGGCTGGGATTGCCAAAAATGTTAAAAACAAGCTCATTCTTGGACTATCTCCCCTCCCAGACTGTCTAGAGGGAGGGCTCCCCTTCCTAGTTTGTCTGAGGCACCCCATCCCCAGGAAGGAGAAGGATGAAGGGCCTTTAGATTCTCCAGCCCCACCCCACCCCCTCTTTGCCAGCCCCTACCCCGCCTTTCTGGGGAAAGGATGCTCAGGGCTAGGGCTGCTGGTATTTTTAGCCAGGCTTCTTGCAGTCCAGTGTTCTCAGGTAAAAATAGCTGGGATGGCCTGCAAGGCACTAACTTTGCTGCTTCCTAACCCCCACCGCCGGACCCAGGCCCCTCTAGGTCTTGGAGCCACAGCCTTCCCTGCTTGACTCTGGCTCTATCCCATCTCCTGAGGCCTCCGTAGCCAGGGAGGAATGTTCTGGTCTCGTACATTTTAGAGTCTTGGGGTTCATGGCAGCCAAGTGTTCCATTTGATGGATAAGAAAACTGAGACCCCGTTAGGAAAAGGAACATATTGGAAGTAGGTGGCCAAAGTAATTCCATTTTCACCTACACTCCTCCTTGCCAGCCTGTCCCTGCCCCTGCCCCCGGCTCACTGGTCTCACTCACAGAAGGGAAAAAGACCCAAGGGGTAGTGGTCACAGGGCTTTGGCTCAGCAGGGTGGGGAGCACTGGACTAACAATCACGAGATGTGGATTCAACTCCTAGCCCTACGGCTTTGTGGAATTTGGGGCATGTCACGTTCTACCTTGAACTGCAATTTCTATGTCTGCAAAATGAAGGAATTTGACAGGATCAGCTCTAGTTACTTTTTGAATCGATAAAGCGAATCCTCCATCCCAAGCTGGAGGCCAAACCTGCCAGATTTCTTCACCTTTATCTGCCACGTCAGCCCTGCCATCTTCCCAGGACCTGCCAGACACCACGAATTCTCTGTTACCCAAGGTGAATGGCCCACCTCAAGAATTATCTGTGGCCATCACCGCCTCTCAGGAGAGCCCTCCCCCAGCCCTCAGCATTCGTTTGTACCCCCTCCATCTGTTGGGGTATCTTCTTAAGGAATGTACACTAATTTTACCACCAGCTGAAGCCAAATCTAATTAGGGAGGTAAATCTGCCCACACCAATAATAAATCATGCAGTGCGGTTTAAAGCAAAATACATGAGACTTGAAGATAGTCAGTTTCTAGAAGCCTGGTGTTCCCTGCCATTCCTGCAGAGCATAAAGAGTTGTCCTGCAAAGAAATTACCGGAAGGTACCCACCCACACCAGAGACTATCCCAATCTGATGTGCCTCCCACATGGCTCCCAATTCTGTTCCTCTCCTGAACCTCACCACCTTCCCTAGCACCAGCTGTGCATTGCCTTGTGTCTGTGGTCTGAAGCCACAGGTCTTATCTCCACCAGCTCACAGCTCAATGGGAAGGACTTAAAGTGGACAGCTTCAGGTAAGAATTCCCAGCCAAGAGAGGAGCCAAGGGCAGCAAGCCACATCACCCTGGGCCCAACTGCTGTTTCTTCTGGAGCATGTGTGTGCATGTGCACATGTGTGTTAGTGTGTGTGCATGTGTGTGTCTCTGGAGCCTATGTGGCAACAGAAGAGTCCCATAATTCCCCTGGGTGTCCCCAGCAGGGAGGCTCAAACCGTCAGGAGTCTGTGATAGTCTGGAAGCCCTGAGCTCCTTTCAAGATTTTAAACATTTATCCAGAAATCCTTCCTGATCCCTGGTTCAGCCACAGCCACTAACTCAAATGTCAAATCTCTGCCCTTAGCTGGCCCTTTATTGGAGCAGTAACACTGGAAACACAGATGATCTCAGAAACATGTGTCCTTTGTTAATAAAATGAGGAAATGGATCAGGGCTTACTAAGCGTGGTGTATTTGGTAGACAAAACATGGAACCCAGAAGGGACACTAAGCCTGGAAGTTCTGGGGCGAAGGGGAGTGCAAGAACCAGATCAAGGACCCTGAACAATTCTGAATCAGAACCTGGAGATCTTGGGGGTTGCCGAGCCGGCTGGAGGGAGAGCTGAACATTGCAGAGAGACCTCAGAACATGCGTGAGACCTGCTTCATTGTCTGAAAGGAGGGTGGAACCAGGCCCTGGGGGGCCATCGGAAGATCTTGCCGTCCTTGCATCTTGCAGCTCTCCCACCTGGAAGCTGAAGGCAGAGCCGAGCACTGTCTGGCATGAGAAGAGGGAGAAAAATGGGCAGCCTATCTTCCTTCCTCATGTCCCCTGTGGCGAGCAGTGCCTCCCCTCTGGTATATATGGGATCCTAGAGCACTGAGCTGTAACTCGTGAGTTGCCTGGCAGCACCCCCTGGCTGAGCTCAAGGACTTCTAACCCCTCTCTGAAATCCAGGTGTTCCCCAAATATGTCTACTTGTGTAGAGGTCCATAAGGTGGTCCAGTTGTTACACTTTGGGGGAGCACCTGAACACTTAGGTTTTAATCCAGACCTTGTCTCTAACAAGCTCGGTTTCTGTTTTTCTCTGCCTCGGTTTCCCCACCTGTAAAATGGGAATTGCAGACTGGCTCTTGAGTTGCTTAGTAGTCCAAGTTGCTGACTGACCTTGGGCAAGTTACTTGGCCTCTTTGAAGCTGTTTCTTCCCCTATAAGACCGGAATGGCCATCCCTGCCCTGCCGTCCTCACTGGGCTGGGGGAGGATCAAATGCTATGGTGTTTGCCAACATGGTTTGAAAATCGGGGGCTCCTCACAACCACAGGGGGGCATTATTATGACTGAGGACATCCCAGGAACCCCATCTGGGCCAGGCCCCCGGGCCACAGGGGAAAGCGAAGGTGTGGCCCTGCTCCCTACTGCCCTCTGGCCAGATGGGAAGATGGAGATGCGTGGCACCACTTGGATGTGGAGAGTGGCAAGGCGCCTGAAAGCTAAAGGAAAATGGCTAGAAGAACCCTGGGACAGGAGGCTTCCTGGAGGAGGTGACAGCCTGAGAATATGGAGGCTTTTAAAGCAAGCCCTGAGAGTCACCTGGAGGGGACATGGCTCTTTCTTGGAGACCCCACATCCCCAAAACCCCCTTGCAGGGCTTTTTAGTGACAACAATATCTTATTTGATCTTGAAAACTGCCCAGTTAAGTCAGTTATCATATATGCCCATTTACAGAGAGATCCCACAGCCAAGAACGCACAGAGAGGGTCTCAAACCCTGGGCTTCCTCTCAGATCTGGCTCAAGATGCCAGGGTGGCCCTCTCAGTGTCCCCCAGATGTCTGCCGCTCTCTGCCCCTTTCTCTCCTCCCTCCCCCACTACCTGTATGAAACACAAATGCGGATGGCTCCTTTTATGTCTCCCTGGATCAAAGGAGAAAGACGTGCTGCTTTGGAAGAAAGACATGCTGCTTGAAAGCCAACCAGAGCCCGGTTGGCACAAAAGACCTTTCCTACTCCTCCTCCACAGCTCGGACCGAGTCCCTCCCCAGCCTGGCCGTGGGCACCCACACCTGACCACCTCCTGGGCCTCCTCCCCTCCCCCAGCTCCTGCCCCTCCACCCTCTGCAACACACACAGCGGGGCCAGGCGCCTAACGGGCATTTGAAGCACGTTCCTCTTCTTTTTTGTTGGGTAATTTGTCTGGGAAACGTGCTGTCCCTGCTGGGTCAGGCACTGTTATGTCTCAGAATAATGAGAGAGAGAGAAAAACAAAGAGAGGCATAGAAAGAACGACAGAGAAACATACAGTGCATGAGATGGAAAATCACTCAGAGACAGAGAGGAGAGAGAGAAACAGGTGGGAAAGGGAGACAGGGGTGGGGGGACAGACAGCAGGGACCCAACAGAAAGGCCACGGAGATGCAGAAGAAGGAGAAATCACCCCCAGGGACGGAGAGGAATAGAGAGAAGGAGAGAGGGAGAGGGAAGGGGCAAGGACAAGAAGGTTTTAAAGACAAGTCAGAGATGAAGAGGGAAGAGCGAAACAGAACCCAGAGGGCACCACTGGAGAGGCGTAGGATGGGCCAGAGGGCAGAAGAGGGGCCTTCTGGGCTCTTGGAGACTAAACCCTTGTCACACCCGGAGATTTCCAGGGCAGGGGCTGCTTTGTCTGAGGCTTCCCTGGGCCCAGACTCCCCTCCTTCCACACCCGGGCAGGTGTTGTCACCTACCTGTCTGGCTCCCTCGACTCCCAGGAAAGATGAGCAGCCCCTGGGCCAGCGGCCAGAGGCCAGAGCGGGAGGGAGGAGGCCCGGGAGGCAAGCAGACCTGAGGAGAGGAGGGGAGGGGGCACCTCGGCCGGGAATTACTGGGCCCCGGCCCCACCGTGGAGCCAAGTCCATGTCCCCCATCCCCGCCCTGAGAGCCAGGAAGGCAAGTAACTTCCAGGACAAGTCCTCCAAGCCTTGCCACTTTCCTTCTCAGGCCCTCTGACAAGTCTGGCTCCTCACCCTAACTCCTCAGAGCCAACCTCTGCCCTGACCCCCACACACACCTGGCCCGGCCCTTCACCAGCTCTGTCCTGGAAGGGCCTGGGCTTTCTGAAGCTGGGAATCCTGTGTCCACCCTTCCCACGGACAATGAACCTGTCCTTCTTCTCTCTGAGCCTCATTTTCCTTACCTGTAAAATGGGAAATAATCACTGTGCCTGCCTCCTGGGATGGTTGTGGGATTAGATAAGATAAAGGGGACCGTGTGCTCGACACAGTGCCTGGCACGGCCTGAGAGCCTGGCTGAGGGTCGCCCCTGTCGGGCCGTTGCCGACAGCAGGAGCAGTGGCCGTGCTGACTGAATGGGGTAAGACTTCTGGCCCTGCCTGACCCGTGGGGACTTTGTGAAGCATAAAGGAGCTAGAGGATGGGAGAGGCGGCACATCCGGCAAGGCCCAACTTAGCCACTAGGCACAGTGGGCACGGCACCCAGGCCCAGGTGCTTTTAGGGGACCACCAAGACCTTTTATTTTTTCAAAATCAGAAGGGGAAAATGATCTTTACATCAAAGAAAATATTTTCATGTACAATATGCGTATGTTTGTTGTATTTGTTTCTATACCAATGAAGTTGTAAATGTAGGTCCATGAAGACTAAAGTGCCTGTGGCCCACAAAAGTCAAAGTGCAGCCCTGCCAGCCAGCTCTGCTGGTTAGTGAGGAGCAGGACACACACGCTCTGGTGGCCCTGGTGGACACAGCCCTGACCAGAGGGGTATGTTAGGGTCAGAGCTCTCCTGGGGAATAGTGGAAAGGGGGAGTGGAGAGAAGAAAGATGGGAGCAGAGGCAGGTTGTTCTGGTTTCCTAATGCTGCCTTTATGCAAAATACCAGAAATGGATTGGCTTCTATAAAGGGGATTCATTAAGTTACAAATTTACAGTTCTGAGGCCACAGAAGTATCCAAACTAAGGCATCAACAAAATGATACCTTCACTGAAGAATGGCCAATGGCATCTGGAACACCTCTGTCAGCTGGGAAGGATGTGGCTGGCGTCTGCTGGTCCTTTGTTCCCAGGTTGCGTTTCAAAATGGCTTTCTCCAGAATGTCTCTGGGTCTCTCTTAGCTTCTTCAGCTCCCGTGCATCTAAATGTTGGGGTCCTCTCTTAGTTTCTCTGGAGCAAACTCTGGGCTAGCATCTCCAAATGTCTCCAAGCATCTCCAAGTGTCAGCGTCAGTGTCGGCTCTTACCTTCTCTCCAAAATTTCCCTCTCAGCTGCTCTGAGGTCCTTCTGCTTGTGAGCTCTTTTATAGGACTCCAGTGATTAGATCAAGACCCACCCTAAATGGGCAGTGTGCATATTTCCATGGAAATAATTTAATCAAATGTTTTGCCCACAGTTGATTGAGTCAGTCTCTATGGAAACAATCAAAAGATTCCAACCTAATCAACACTAATACATCTACCCCCACAAGATTGCCTTAAATAATATGGCTTTTGGGGAAATATAATATAGCCAGACTAGCACACAGGTGAAATAGAAACTCACCTTTATCCTTGGGGAGGACCTAGGCCAAAGGGCAGAAATAGTTCTGTACCTTAGGGGACCTCTAATCTGAGAGAGAAGCACATCCTCTGCCATCAGGGAGCCCCAGTCTGAGGGGGAGACGCAGCCCTGTCCTCAGCAAGTCGCATGTCACAGAAGAGACAAAAACACAAAAATTTAAAGCAGAGCAAGCAACTGGAGGAAATAGCTTCAAAGGCAGTCCTGTAAATAGTGGTGTGACCACAGAAAAGACTGGGGGGAGCACCGGGATAGCGAGAGGAAGGGGAGAGGGCAGCTCAGCAGAGATGGGGTCCCTGGCCGATGGCAGGGAGAGATGAGCAGGACAGTGTAGAGGGGAGCAGCTGGCACTGCTGTCAGAGGAAGGAGCCAGGATGAAGAGGGGAGCAGTGGGGGGTCCAAGTACAAAGGGGCCTCAGTGTCCAGCTGAGCCCCTCCAGCCGTGCCCACCCCTGCGGCCTCCGCAGCCTATGGCTGTCCCTGGGGCATGCTCATCCAGAGCCGTCCAGGGCCATGGGAGTCACCCCTCGTGCGGTCAGGTAACCGCACGTCCCAGGTGCCCGCCCCTAGCCAGGCGCCCTGCAGAATTAAATTACCATATTGGAAATAGCAAAGTAAACACCAATAGGTAAAGTGCAAATTAAAGCCGTTCCTCCCAGATACCTTATTTATAGACCTGAGCTCAGCGGCCGCGCCCTCCTGGGCAGGAGCCACAGGAACAGAGCAGGGCACCTGCCCTGTTCCTGTGGCTCCCAGGATGCTGGGCTTTTTTTCTGGCAGGGGTGGGGGTAGGACTTGCCTGAGCCTGGTGTCCGGGAGGGATGAGAGGGGCCCACCGAGTGAGCCAGACTTTATCGGTGCAGAGCCAGCCCAAGGGCATTTGGGATCACGGCCACAGGGCAGGGGAAAGCTTAGCAGCTCCAGGTCATTTTGGTATGAGGGAAGGTATCTGTAAGGAATGAGGAGAAAGTGCTATGAGGCAGAAATGGGTACAAGAGATATAGGGGAGTTGGGTCCATGGTATGGGTGCAGGGGTGCTACGACGATAACAAGCATTAACACTTATATAGCAGGTGCTATTCTAAATGCTTCCATGCCTTAGCTCATGTCATCCTTATCACATCCCCATTTTACAGGTGGGCACACTGAGGCACACAGCGTTTGCATAACTGTACTACTACTACTCAGGCAGTCTTTCCCCAGAGCCTGCTCTCTTAACACCACGCTATGTGGCCTCTCCGGGGGCTTCTTCAAGTTACAGTGATCCCTTCCACATTGCGACTTTCCCCATCGCGGTTTTGATATATCACGGGCCAGCATAAGAAATTAAATGGGAATTTGGGGGGAGTTTTGTGCAAGCTGCAGATGACATGTGGAGGCCAGCAGATGACAGAAAAAGTTTAGGAACTCAGAAATGCATAAAATATTTGTATAGTACTGTAGAGTATCAATATATTTTGTCTTTTAACACTGTAAATATACACAATTTCTTTTTTAATGTTTGTTCCAGTTTCCCAATGCTGCCTTTATGCAAAATACCAGAAATGGATTGGCTTTTACAAAGGGGATTTATCTGGTTACAAAGTTACAGTCTTAAGGCCATAAAGTTTCCAAAGTAAGGCATCATCCACAGGGTGCCTTCAATGAAGGATGGCCATTGGCATCCGAGAAACCTCTGTTAGCTCGGAAGACACATGGCTGGCATCTGCTTGCTCCCAGGTTGCATTTCAAAATGGTGTTCTCCAAAATGTTGCTCTGGCAGTGTTTTGTCCTCTCTTAGCTGCAGCTCCTCTTCAAAATGTCACTCTCAGTTGCTCTGAGTGCCTTCTGTTTGTCAGCTCATTTATATGGCTCCAGTGATTTAATTCAGACCCACTCTGAATGGGTGGGATAACACCTCCATGGAAATTATCCAATGAAAGGTCTTGTCCACAGTTGATTGAATCACATCTCCATGGAAACACTCAAAGGATTCCAATCTAATCAACACTAATATATCTTCCCCCACAAGACTGCATCAAAGAATATGGCTTTTGGTGGGGCATAATATATCCAAACCAGCACAATGTTAAAATAAGGAAAAAAGTTTGTGAAAAGAGCATGAAAGCCAGCAGATGACACCCAAAGGCTGGAAATGTAAAGCTATCTTAAAAAGTTTCATAACTCATAAATGAATAAAATGGAGGGTGGTTAATTGTACAAATAGAAAGTTTTTACATGAACAAGAACAATGTATGTCACTATTACAAGGTGTTAAAAATGGGAAGGTATGTGGAAAAAATACAATTAATGCAAACTAAGGTCTATAGTGAACAGTAACACTGCAATATTCTTTCATAAATTGTAACAAAGGCAATACACCAAAGCTAAACGTAAATAAGAGGAGGATATAAGGGAAGGGTACGGGATTTTTTTTTTCTTTCTTCTTTTTTTTTTTTCTTCTTTTTGGAAGAAATGGGAATGTTCTCATATAGATTGTGGTGGTAAATGCATAACTATGTGATTATACCAGGAGCAAGTAATTGTACACTTAGGATGGATTGTATGGTGTGTGAATAAAACTATTTTTAAAAATTAATAAACAGAAAACTACAAGTGCTGGAGGAGAGGTGGAGAAAGAGGTATACCTATTCACTGTTGGTGGGGAAGTGGAACTGTGCAGCCCCTGTGGAGGGCAGTGTGGCAGTTCCTCAGGAAGCTGGGTATGGAGCTGCTGTGGTATCGGGCAATCGCATTACTAGGTATATGCCCGGAAAAACTGAAAGCAGGGACACGAATAGACATTTGCACACTGGTGTTTTTGGCAGCATTATCCATGATTGCCAATAGGTGGAGGTGGCCCAAGGGTACATTGACTGCTGAGCAGAAGGGCAAACTGTGATGTATACGTGGAATATTGTGCAGCTACAGAAAGGAATGAAGTGTTGAGGCATGCAATGAGGTGAATGAACCCCGAGGACATTATGTTGAGCAAAATAAGCCAGAAACAAAAGGACAAATATTGTGTGGTTTATATTGTCTGTATGTTAAAACTTCAACACCTATATGAGACCAAAGGAAGAGATGTTTATTTTGTCCAAAATTTAAATTCTCTGTAGGACACTATCTAATTTAACCTGTCTGGTCAGTTTATTTAAACAACCTGAATACATGGATCCTAGAATAGGGAATGAGATCTTGTTTTTCTGTACAGGTTAATGTAATACCCTGATACATTCTAGAATATTTTGGGGCAGAAAATATAAAAGTATTTGCAAAGTCCCTTGAGGGACTGAAGAAAAAGTGTGGAACTATTCAACCTCCCCACCTGGGGAATTTCTGCTATTCTCTTAAGCAATAGGGGCTCCCAATTTAATAAGCCAAGCCCTAATCTTGAGGCTTGTCCTTATGAAACTTATTTCTTTAATAGTGAAGCTAAGTATACTTATAATTATGCCTAAGAGCCACCCCCAGAGAACCCCTTTTGTTGCTCAGATGTGGCCTCTCTCTCTCTAAGACAAACTCTGCAAATAAACTCACTACCCCCCACTACGTGGACATGCCTTCCAGGGATGAGACTGACTCTGACATCGTGGGATTGAGAATGCCTTCTTGACCAAAAGGCGGAAAAGAAATGAAACAAAATAAAGTTTCAGTGGCTAAGAGATTTCAACTAGGGTCAAGAGGTCATTCTTTTTATGCAAGCTTCAGCCAGATATTGCAAATTGCCACAGTATGCCAAGTCCCAACCAACAGTATTCCTGAAAACCCTAAAGAATACCCTGGGCTTTATCTAACACCATATAAAAGTTTTACTTATTAAGTTAATGTCTTTAGAAATTAAAGTCTCCAGATGTTCCTATACCAGATAAGTCTGGAAACCCGGAGGTACCAGTCTCTCCCAGAACATTAACCAGTTTCATTCCTCTACCGCATAATGTTGATACCCTTTTCAGCACAAAGCAGTTAGAATGGTCATTGCCCAGATATCCCTGAAGCTTGAGAGAATGATCAAAGGAGAGGGAGGAGTTACAATGGAGAAGTTAGGATTTAACAAACGAGTATATGACTACTGACTCATTATATAGGTATTCCTTTTTAGTTTCTAGTGTATTAGAGTAGCCAGAAAGAAATACTTGAAATTGTTGAACTATAATCCAGTAGCCTTGATCTTTGATAACGATTGAATAACTATATAGCTTTTATCTTGTGACCATGTGATTGTAAAAACCTTCTTACAGACACCCTCTTTATCCAGTGTATGAGTAGATGAGTAATAAAATAAAGATATGCATGAAAAAAAAAATAAGTTTGGAATACGGGGGAAAATACTCCTACATAAACTATGGACAATAGTTAATAGTATACTACTTTAATAATCTTTCAATTGTAACAAAAGTAACCACTGTTAAAAAATAGTAGAATTACAAAAAAGTGCTATCATCAGTTGTAACAAATTTTCCACACCAATGCAATTGTGGGGGGGGGGGGGGAATCATGTATTTTATACATGATTGTTCTGTAAACCCACAACTTCTCTAATAAAATTTTTTTGAGAAAAAAATGCATAAAATGTATATTTTTTCCAAAATTTTTCCAAGGCAAAAAGCATTTTTCAATATCTTTGCAAATAGGCCCTGCTTTGGCCAGTGGTCTCCTCCAGAGCTTAGCCCTCCGATTCATCAGAGCAGCCTGAGGCAAATGGGAAGTGCAGGGTCCTCTGTCTTATCTGAGCCTGCATTTAGTCCCAGCCTGGAAGCCTGCCTCTTCTCCTGGGCCTGCGTTCCCTAGAGGGCCCAAGGATTCCCCATTTACAGCCCACAGGAGTTTGAGTGAATGCCTCTTCTACTCCCTTTAGAACAGACATCCCCCCTGCCCCCCTTTGCCCCATGGGTTTCACCTTAATTGTTTTTCACACTGTCCCAGCTGTCTGCAAGTGGCTTCTCTTTCCTCAAGGCAAACTATGGGACGGCCAAAATATTTTATGTGGATTTTCCAGATTGAGTGCCCCTAACCCCTGCCATGTGGAAGGGATAAGTGTATTTAGAAGGCAGCCTCAGTAGCCATGAGTCTGCCTGCCTGGCACTTTCTTGGTCTCCAGTGGTTTGCCACCAACCTACGTGCCAGCCTTCACGTAGGAAAGCTCTGGGTGCCAGGCAGATGGACCAGCTCAGTGAGGCCCCTGCAGGCACTGGGAGCACAGAGACACCCACCCTCTCACGTGCTCACGGACTGCCCCAGCCCTAACCCCCCAGCCCTGAGCCCTGGCCGCACAGGCGTGGGTGGCTGGCTAAGGGCACGGGAGAAGGAGAGCATGCTCCTTCGTGCGAAGCCAGCCTGGCTGGGATGGAGCCTGACCTTGGCCTCGTTGGCGTGGCGCTCTAACCACGGAGCGCGAGGCCACGGATGGTTAGCCACAGGTTTATTAGCAGAGGGAAGATGTCGGGCCAGGGCCAGGAAACCACACTATGCCCAATTTGCTCGTCCCACCAGACCTGGGAAGGCTGTCACCATCTTGGCGGCAGGGAGCCAGAACAAGCTGTGGGCTTGGCAGGAGGGCTGACGGGAAGGAGAACCAGCCACATTTTGTAAAGAAGGGGAAAGGCTCACCAAAGCCTCATGTTCTCAGCCAATCAGCCGCGTGTCCGAGAGCTGTTTCCAGTTGGAAGCCGAGGGACACCACTGGCCTGACCCTTCGCAGATATTCCCTGCCGATGCTGGGCAGACACCACATGCTAAAAATAGCTGCTGTCCTGAGTGGGCTGGTTGGAAGCATTGCCAAGGAGCAGGCAAGCCCAGGGCACAGGCTCGGCCCTGTCTCCCCATGAGACAACACCTGCCTAGCTCCTCGCCTGCACTTGTCGCGTTGGCCAGCAAGTTCTGATCTACGTGGCGAGGGACTGGGGAGAGGACTCTGGCAGTTAAAACTCAAGAGCAGCCTGGTGGGCTGGGAAAAGCCCTGAGCTGGCAGTCAGAGGGCAGTTCTGCCAGCCCTAGGCCTCCCTTCAGGACTCAGCTTCTCCATCTGCACAGTGGAGATAGCAATCCCTGCCTAGTGCAGAGAACATGTAAAGAACATCGGGGCTGCCACCCGAGTGAGAACCTGCGGGATAGTACCCAGCCAACCCTTACGGACCACTTTCTTTGTGCCCGGTTCAGGGCCGAGCACTTTACAGGATCAATTCCTTAAATCCTCACAGTGACCCCATGAGACAGGTACTAGTACTAAGTCCAATTCACATTTGAGGAAACTGAGGTGCCAAGTGGTTCAGGCACTTGCCCAAGGTCACACCAGAAGTGGGACTTGAACCCAGGCAGTCTGGCTCCAGAGCCCAGGTTTTAACCGCACTAGACACCACGCGACGTATGTGTCATTATAAGGGTAGAAATGGAAAGGGATGGGTGTGTGTCATCTCCCATCTTTTTGGCCATTCCCCCTGCTCCCGAGAACCCCTCTCTTCAAAGAGATCCTGCTAGAAGCCAGGGAACAGGATGAAGGGGCGGGCGACCCCTTGCATCCCCTCCATCTCTGCTCTGCCTGGGAGCAGCAAGGCGGTGCTGGGAAACCTGTGGCCGAGCCGTCGGGTTGCCCAGTGTATGAAACGTGCCCCGGTCACAGCGCTCGGCTGGGGTTGGGGAGGCCGGCTGCCAGCCATGTGGTCCCAGCCCACGCACTGTCTGGCCGTCCGGGGGGTGGGTTGAGGGGCCCATAAATAGCAGGCCTCTCACTGGTGTTGGGAATAGAAACCCAATCCAAACAGTGTGGTGAGTTGGGGCTTTCCAGACCAGTCACGACTCCTAGGGGCCAGGAGGCCACTGTGAAGGCCCCCTTCTCCTCTTGTGTCTCCTAAAGGATCTGGTCATCTTGGGGAGAAAGCCCAGCTGGCCACAATTCCAGAATCCTCCAGGGCTCCGGAAGGAAGTCAGGAAGTGATAGGAGCACAACAGCTGATGTTTATTAGCACCTGTTTGTTCCTGGCACTGCTTTACCTAGATTACCCCAGTTAACTTCACCAGAGTTCTGTGAAATAGGCCTATTATTCTGCCCATTGTACAGAGGAGGAAATTGAGGCACGAAGAGGTAAATCGCCTGGCTGAGATCACACAGCTAGAAGTGGTGGAGGTAAGACTGAACCCAGACTGCTGGCTGCTGAGCGTGCCTTCCCTCCCGGGTGAAGGGGAGGGAGAAACACAGGCTAGTCACACTGGGTCCCATCCCTGAAGTCATCATGGTCTCGGGGGAGCCCTGACATCCAAGGAGAAGAGTAACAGCTCAACGTACACATGCTGAGGACCCACCAGAAGTGCTGGGAAGAGTCTGTCGTGGGCCACTGGGAACTCCCACTCCCCAGGGCACCTCAATCCCCTGAGGAGCAGGGGGGCCAGGGAGCCCCACAGGGCTGACCCATTGGATGTCTGATCAGCTCCCTCAAAGGTGAGCCCCTCAGTTCTGCAGGGAGATGGAGGAAGGTGTATGGCAGGGCGAGGGGTCCCCAGGGCAATTCCTCTGTGGAGCCATTGAGAGGGATGCATGGAATCTCAGGGAAATGGGTCCTGAGGTTCCACCCCCTGCCAACGCGCTCAGGGGCCCGTCTTAGGTTCAAGGAGGAAGTTCACAGCCAACCTGTTGATACCTTTTAGGAGATTTTGCCAGGCTCCAATACTGCCTCCCTCTGTACGGACTGAGCCCACTAGGGATTGTATTTGTGTGTGTCTTTGCCTGTTCCCAATGGCTGCCCTTCCCTCAGTGTCCCTCCTCAGGACCCCACCATTGCTGACCAAAAAGTTCATTGATTTGCTGGCCTGAAGGCCTCCATTTCTCTACTCCTTCCAGGATGCATTGCCAGTGGCCAGCAAAGACATGGAAAACCCAGGGCAGAAACCAAGCCTGAGTTCTTGGAATGAAGATGCCTATGTATATGCAGGGCAGGGACAGGTGACAGGTTGTGGTCTGGACTCTGAGAACACAGGTAAATGTTGCGCACCACTCACCTGGGGGGATATGGGTGTGTTAGGGGAAACCAGATCCCTGCTATGGCCCCTGGGAATTCCTAGAGGAGGGGCTCTGGGCAGGCACTTGGCTTAACAGGGGAAGAAGGGAGGTTAGCAGCTGGGGGCAAATGGGGAGGGGGGGAGGCTTTCTCAGAATTGGGTTCAGGGAAGAGGATGCAGGCTGGCAGTTTTCCCACAAATCAAATGCCAGGCTTGCTTCCCCACCCCTGCCAGGCTGGCTCTCCACCATGCTCCCATTGTGACAGACCCTAGAAATTGCCAGCATGGGGTGGTCTTGGGGCTCCCTCTCCTGCTCCCACACGCTTGGCAGGAGGGTGGGGCAAGGCAATGGGGAGGCCTGCGCCCTGCCTCAGCACCCCCAGCTCCCACAGCTGCAGCCGCCCAGCGTGTGGCCCCCTGTGCCAGGCTGGGCTGGTAGAGGCACATGTGGCCTGGGCCTGTCTTTAGAGAGCTGGAAATGGGGCCCTTTCCCTATGCCGACTGTCAGGTACATAGAAGATGCTCAGTAAGTATTAGTTTGAATGAACAAGTATTCAGAGGAACAGGAGGCCTTTTGGAAGAAATTCCACAGGCATGAAGTCCAGATTCTGCTGAGTTCCTCTGGACTTGGAACTCAGGGAGAATCCAAGGCCAGAGAAAAAGGGCATTGCTTCCTCTCGGCCTGCAGAATCCAGAGGAAGGAAGTGAGGGTGAACTGACCAAGGATGGCAGAACCCAGAGGACCAGGCTGCCAGAGCCAAATGGGAGGTGCAGAGAGGCCGAGGCCGGCTTCTGTAGCCACATAGACTGAATGGGGGCCCGGCATGCCGTGCGCTTGGGGCTGAACTCTTCTGCAGATCCCTGGACTTCTCCACTCCCTCTGGCAGTGAGAAAGGAAAGCAGGCACAGAACCCCAGATCCCAGGGCTGGGAGGAGCTCGACAGTCTTCCCAGCTTCCAGGATGCCTGATGGTAGAGCTTTGGAATTCAAGTCTTGGTTAGAGCTCCTGAGTTCAATCATTCAATCATTTTACTGAGCACCCACTGCACGTCACACTGATCTAGGACCTGATTTATCTATGATCAAAAGTCAAATTCGCTGCCATTGTGGAGCTTACCTTTTAGTGAAAGGAGCGAGGCAATACACTAGTCAGTATATAAGAAGTGCTACTAAATCAATAAAGTGGGGTAAAGGGAGTACAGAGTGCCAGGGGTGGGTGGGTGGGTTACAATGTGAGTGTGTTCAGGAGGTGACCCCGGAGCAGAGATCTGCAGCAAATGAGGGAGGGGGTCATGCAGGTTTCTGGGAAAAGAGCCTTCCAGGCACATGCAAAGGCTCTGAGGTGGGACAGAGCATAAAGGGCATGGTATGTTTGAAGAACAGCCAAGAGGCAGCCAGAGTGACCAGTGGAGTGAGAGAGGGGGAGGGTGGGAGGAGGTAAAGCCGGGGGGAGTACTGCAAAGCCAGAGGAGGCCAGAGGATGGAGAGCTTTGTGAGCCTTCTGGCTTTCAGTCTGAGTGAGCAAGAGTGACCCACCTCCACTGGGTCAGGAGCCAGGACAGACGTGGTGCAAGTGTGCCAGCAGGCTCTGCGGCTGTGCTGAGGGGAGCCTGGGGTCTAGGGCTGGAGCAGGGAGCCCGGGTGGGAACTGTGTGACTTTGGACCTGAAGCTTTGCCTCTCTGAGATTTAGTCTCACCTGTAAAAAGAAGACCTGATGAGCAGCAACTTCATAAAGTTGCTTGAAGTTGTAAATAAGATGGTCTGTGTCAAGGGATCAGCCTAAAACATAGCAATGATTCACTACTTAGTGATAGACAGCAGGCAATGAATAACATTACGATTTTTGCTATTGTTATCGTAGGGCCCCCTCTATAATCAGCTGCCTTTTTGCCTCTGCTTGAATTCCCGTGGCCATGGGGAGCTCTCCTGGTCTGCAATTCCCTCTGATATTCCAGTCTCTCCCCAGGTGGGGAGTCCCCCAGGGGGACACCAAACAGGCCGTGTCTAGGGTCTGCCGAGGAGAGGGGAGGGGCAGCAGAGACGGTCTGTGGTGGGGAGGGCGGGGAGCAAGTGGCAGGTGCCAGGTGTCTAGGAGGGATCAGCTGGGGTGCACATAGATGCCACAGGGTCACAGCTTCTCTCTCTCTCTCCTGACCCAGCCTCCCAGGGGCAGATCCAGGGAAGCCTCATCCAGCTGGGACGCCCACCACCCCTCAACCCCTGTATGTCAGGCAGCCCCACTGGGCAGGCTCCTTTCACTGGTCCCTTGGATCATGGATGGAGTCACCATCCTACACAAATACCTGAGGCTCTGTGCCTGGCAGGGGCCTCCCAGAACTAAGAGTGACCCTGGCCTTGGCCTGGAAGCAGCCTGAGGCCGGGGAAGAGGTGGGAGGGGACTACCTCTCACGGCCCAGGCCCTGGGCGGGGTACGTTGCTATTTGTTCCTCCCAGCAGCTCTCTATGGAGGATACTGCAGGTGCTGCCCCCAGACTCCCCCACATCCCCAGTCCTGTGCCTTCTGTTGGCGCGTCCTTGGTTGACTGCCCTCAGGTTGCTGGAACTGCATTGCCTGCAGAGCCTGAAGTGCTCAAGAGTTCACCTTGAAGGTGGCCCTGAGCCGAGGTGGGGGTTTGGGGGGTGGGGACAGCTCTGAGGCAATGTCCTCTGCGGGACATCACCTGGAATCACACCCTTGCTCAGTCCCCTCCTTTCCTGCCCCTTAGGATTCCCCTAGAGGCGCTTCCTTAGCAAATCACTTCCATAGGAATGCTTGTCTCAGAGTCTGCTGCTGGAGACTTTGACCTGAGACACCGTCTGGGATGGTATTAATAGTAATAATAATAATAATAATAATAATAGCTAGCATTTACTGAGTGCCTGTTACGTGCAAGGCATTGTCTTAAGTGTTTTATGCACATTAACTCGTTTAATTCTCACCACAATCCAATGAAGTAGTTACCCCCATTAACCTCATTTCACAGAAGTGGAAATCAAAGTACAGGGAGTGTAAGTCAGTTGCCCGTACAGATGAGGTTATCTTCCCACAGGTAACAGAGTCAGGATTCTCTCGCGGTATCCCCTCTGGCGAGGCAGGAGTGCACACACACTTTTTTTTTTAATTCAGTTTTATTGAGATATATTCACATACCATACAATCATCCATGGTGTACAATCAACTGTTCACAGTACCATCTTATAGTTGTGCATTCATCACCCCAATCTATTTTTGAACATTTTCGTTATACCAGAAAGAATCAGAATCAGAATAAAAAATAAAAATAAAAAAAGAACACCCAAATCACACACCCCCATCCCACCCTATTTTTCATTTAGGTTTTGTCCCCATTTTTCTACTCATCCATCCATACACTGGATAAAGGGAGTGCGATCCACAAGGTTTTCACAATCACACTGTCACCCCTTGTAAGCTACATTGTTATACAATCGTCTTCAAGAGTCAAGACTACTGGGTTGGAGTTGGGTAGTTTCAGGTATTTACTTCTAGCTATTCCAATATATTAAAACCTAAAAAGTGTTATCTATATAGTGTGTAAGAATATCCACCAGAGTGACATCTCGACTCCATTTGAAATCTCTCAGCCACTGAAGCTTTACTTCGTTTCATTTTGCATCCCCCTTTTGGTCAAGAAGATGTTCTCAATCCCATGAAGCCGGGTCCAGATTCATCCCCGGGAGTCATATCCTGTGCTGCCTGGGAGATTTACACCCCTGGGAGTCAGGTCCCATGTAGGGGGGAGAGCAGTGAGATCACCTGCCAAGGTGGCTTAGTTAGAGAGGGACACATCTGAGCAACAAAGAGGCACTCAAGGGGAGACTCTTAGGCACAATTATAAGCAGGTTAAGCCTCTCCTTGTAGCAACAAGCTTCATGGGGGCCACCCCCAAGACAGAGGGCTCAGCACATCAAACCGTCAGTCCCCAATGTTTGTGCACACACACTTTTTGATGACGTGGCCTGGCAGGCTCGTGGGCCAAGCTGCAGCAGACCCCGTACCTGGCCCTGGGTAGACATTTGGAGGGTCCCATGAAATGGCACAGCACAGCTACAGACCTAAGAGCCAGGACAGGCCACCCCACCAATGCATGATTTGTGTGTCATTATGGGTTCATCAAGCATCACAGGGCAATCTGGAGACATTTCTTGTCCAGTCTCTCAAATAAAAGGAGACCAGGACCCAGGGTGGCCCAGCAAGCTAGGGCAGGCCTTGGATCTCCAGCCATTGCTGGGAGCATCCCATAGTTATAGAAAGTCTGCTGAAAACCAAATACAAATAATATATGTGCATCAAATTGAATGAACATTAAATAGTGTTCCCAATCATTTCCGAACAGATTAAATCATAATCAAATCCAGAGCCACGATCTAGCACCAGGGCCACCCTGGGCCACTTACATTGCCAGATGCTCCAGAGGCCCCCAGAGACACAGGAACACACAGCCCACACGCGGAAGGGTCTCGAGGGGACCTGGGGGCCTGACCATTAGCGTCCCAGAGGAGGGAGTCTCCAGCAAAGGGCAGCTGCATTTTGAGTTCTCCACTAAACAGTCAAGTGCTCTGTGAGCCACCTGTGCTCGGCTCCGCGGGACCCCTTCTAGCTTGGCTGGGCCACAGATGTACCCGAAGGAACTTCTTTCCCTTTGGACTCCCAGAATCAGGAAGAAGGAGGAGGACCCAGCCAAGCCACCAGGCAGACCCAGGGAGAGGGCATTGCTCTCCGTCTGGACCGCTGTTGCTGCCTTCCGTAGGGGCTTCCTCCAGCCCTGCAGCGGCCCTCCTTATCTGGTGGAGGACCTCAGTGTACCCTTTGTCACAAGCCCCTTTCAGAAGCAAAGTTGTTCAGACAGGCGACACTTTGGGGCGATTCATCAGTGGCCGGCAGTAGCCGGCCGGCTCTCCTCTCCCCGGCTCCATCCTCCCCTCCAGCCTGGGTGGCATGTGAGGCAGCCTGGGTGGGAATCGGGAGCTCCATCCCCAAAGGGGCCAGGAAGAGGCTCCACTCCTCTCAGAGCTTCCTCTGGGGGCAAGACTCAAGCAGGGAAAAACTGATGGGGCCTGGCGGCGTCTAGCGGTATCCCTGCTACGCCGAGTCCTTGGCGAGAGACGCACACTGACCCTGCCTTCCTTGGGCAGGCAGCAGAGAAGGGGGCCCCTGTGGCCAGCTACTGGATAAATGGGGCTCTTACGACGCCAGACCCCCAGGGGAGTGATTCGGGCCAGAGCCTCCAGGACTGGAGAAGGCACTCATGCTCCTGGCCCTCAGCCGGCTCCATCCTCCCTCCCACCCACCCCTGGCCTGTGATTGTACTTCCTTTCTCCTCCCCAAATCGCCATTCTTTTCTCCTCATTTTTCTTTCTCTTTCCCTATTCCTTCTGTCTTTCCTCTCTTCTAGCCATTCAACAACTATTTTCTGCCCACATACACGGGGCCCTTCCCCCAGGGGGGAAGAACGAATAAGACATGATCCCTGCTCCAAGGCAAGTGGCAGGTCAACACCGTACGCTGAAGTCTTGTCAAGCATAGGGGTGTGTCAGGAGCTTCAGAGTCCCGCCCTGCCCGGGAAGGGGAGAAGCTTCCCAGAGGAGGGGCCTGGAGATGAGTCTTGAAAAGTGCATGGAATTTACCAATTGGTGAAGCTGAGGGTGGCAGGGAGGGAATTACAGCTAGAGGGAACAGCGTGTGCAGGACCTAGAGACAAGAGAGACCATGCCGTTTGGGGGCTGAGGGGGGCTATCCTGGGGTTCCAGTGTGGCTGAAGTGGAGGAGATGGGTGGACAATTGGGAGGAAGGAGATTGAAGAGTTACAGTGGGGTCTGTAGGCCTGTGGCTGTGTTCTATGCCCCATGCTACTGGGCTGGGGAAGGCCTGGGACCAGAGATGGCCAATCATAGAATCCCATTCCCTTGGCCACAGTGATTGGTGCCAGCAAGGCCATGTGATCCAAGATCTGCCAATCACAGTCCTTCCCTGGATTTTGTATAACCGGCCACTAGGGAAGAGAGGCACCCCATGAACCTCAGTAAAATGAGGAGAATAATAGGGTCATGGTGAAGATTAAGTGCTCAATTAATGCTACCTTTGGTTTCTGTTTTCTTTCCCACCCCAACCACAAAGAAAACTGCTGCCAATGTGATTATTTAGCCTCATACACACCCCATACACCCCAGGGAGCTCACATTAGCAAAAGCCCAGGCTAGTCCAGGCCCCTCACGATACAGGGGGTGACACTGAGGCCTGGAAAGGGACAGTGACGTGCTCCCAAAGTCTTCTGACTCCTCAGCCAGTACTCACCACACTGGGTTGCCCCATAGGTGGGTTTTGTCAGCCTGTGACCGTGTTCTGTGCAAACTGTGGCTCTGAAGACCTCTGAGCCCTCAGCCGACTGTGGGGTTGCCGTGGCCAAGCCAGGGTGGCCAGGTCTGAGAGGACTGGGAGGCTCAGCCCGCCTGCCCCTCTGCCCTCAGGGATGGCAGCCCAGTGAAGACCCCTTGGTGCTTCCCCCCTGCAGCCCTACCCCTCACCTCTCCCCTTACCCCTGCTCTGCTCGGCCCTGGCTCCTCTGAGCTCTCTCTGTGTTCCTGCCCCACCACAGCCTGGCACAGGGAGTTTCCACGGCCACAGCAAGCCACCGTGGGCCGACACGGGCCACACCAGACCTCAGGGGTCACTCTGCCCAAACCACCACATGTTTCAGAGTAACCTCTGCTGTTCCCGTGGGAGTGGGACAACAAGGAAAAGGCCTCGAAAACCAACCTGGAAGCTTTTTCAAACAAAAGAGTGTGATTTCCTTTGGGGGAGGGAAGGAAAAGGAAAAAAAAAACAACGGAAAACAAACCCCATGGTCCTCCTTGGCTCCAACTGCCTCAATCGCTGTCTTGGGTGCATTTAGTGGTTTGGCAAGTGTGGGTGTATTTTAAAATCTGCTGTCCAGGCAGAGAGACAAAGGAGGCTGGTGTGGGGCCAGGGGAGACCTCAGAGGACGGGGGTATTCATCTTGTTAAAAATAGCCCACCCCATTGCTATTTCTATTGAGTTTGGCCAACAGAGCTGTATGATTTTCCCTTTTTTCGGCCATGCTTTGCTTGGAACATTTGATAAAAATAGTAGATAACAAGCTCAAAAAAAGCTGGGATATTTTTATATGTAAGCCCCACTTGGAGTGGGTCTGAAGTGGGGTGGCCAGGGAATAGGGGGGCAGACAAGAAAGGGCAAAGCCTTGGTTGGGCAGGCAGGGGCAGGGAATGTGACCTACAGAGGACCAAGGAAAGGAGGAGAAGGGTAGATCTCAGCACAGAGAGGGACCCGAGAAGGGACGCGATGCTTTCTTCTGTGTCCACAGCTCAGGGTCAACGAACACGAGCTGGGCCCTCCTGACCCGGCATGGACTGTGCAGTTTCCCAGGCCCTGCTGGCCCCAGCCCCGACCCTCAGCTCTGTTCCCACCCCCTCCCCAGTGCCTGCTCACCCTGAGGCTCAACCAGAGGCTGGGACCAGATATGAGGTGGGCTCTGGGCACATCTCAGGGCTGGGTCAGCAGCTCCAGACCCTATGAGCCGGGATAAGAGCCAGGACCTTCTGGGGAGTAGCTGAGAGCCCGAGTTCTGCAGGGTGGCAAGCACTGGGACAGACAGGGAAGGATCTGCCCCGTGCAGACAACTGGCCCACTGAGGTGGCATCCATCAGCAAGTGGCTTCACGTGGCTGGATACGTAACTCGGGAGTGTGGCAGCGACCCAGGGACTGTGAGAGAGAGTCCTGTTGTGTGTGTGCACACATCTGTCCCGTAGGGCACTTCGAGACGGCCTCAGATGATCCCACACTGACTCCCACACTGCACACCACGGGCCTACTACAGAATCAGTGCTTAGAAAAGGAGACACCTGACTGAATGGAACACGTAGTTGCATGGGGAACAGAGGGGGGAAGACACAGGAGGGGCTGCCCACAAGGTGGGGCCTGCTGGGCAGAGAGGACACTGCCATCAGGATGGAGGGGCTGGGAGACCCATGAAGGGTCAGCCTCCGTGGCCAGCAGGCAGAGGCCCCCTACCCTTTTAAGCCAGAGATTAAGGCAGGGACCCAGCCCATGCATAGATTTTATCAGTTAAGTCTCCTATAGGCAGAAGTTGTGTTTTCCCCATCAGATTAGGAGTTCCCTGGGAACTGGGTGGGCCGTGTGGTCCACAGCCCCTGGATACCACAGTGGCAGACTGCCCAGAAGTGACCCTTTATTACCTGACAAGCCAGAAGCCCAGCATGGAAATCTCAGGGAAATATGGGGCTCACCTCACTCCCCCATCCCTGCTCTCTCTCTACCACGTGACCTCACCCTGCTTTAAAAATCTCTGAGATAGGGGCCTTAGAAAAGCACTTTCACCTTCCCCACAGCAAACTTAAGAGGTTGATCAGGCAATTCATTCCCGTTTAAGAGATGGGGAAACTGATCCAGGTAGATGACCCTGAGAGGGCTGAGGGCTGAGGGCACACCAGGGGCACCTTCCCAACACACATCCAGGCCTCCAGCCAACAGGGAGACACACTCACCCCACCCTAGGTCCTGAGGCCCTGAGCTGGACACAGCCTGTGGCCATCTCCCAGGGAACCAGGCAGACTTGGATGCTCTAAGAAGGAGATTTTAGGGCCTGACACCACGGCCAGAGCAGCCTGGGGCCCTCACTGGACAAGGAATCAAGAGTCCCAGGCAGATTGATTTTGATGACGAATGTACAACTATGTAATGGTACCGTGAACAATCGAATGTACGATTTGTTTTGTATGACTGTGTGGTATGCGAATATATCTCAATAAAATGAATATTAAAAAAAAAAAAAAAAAGAGTCCCAGGCAGGCTTTGCCAGCAACTCACTGTGTGACCTTGGGAAAGTCAACTCCTCTCTCTGGTCTCATTTTCATTTATTTAAAATTTATTTTTATTTTATTTTATTTTTTAATACATTTTTTATTGTGAAATATGACATATATACAGAAAGGTGGTAACTTTCAAAGTACAATTTAACATGTAGCTATAGAGCAAATTTCAAAGAATGCCATGGGTTACAGTTCCACCATCTCAGTTATTTCCTTCCAGCTATTCTAATACCCTAGCATCTAAAAATATATATATATATATATATTTATGTAAAGATTCAGTAAGCGTAATCCTTTGTTAAATCCCGTCTTGTCTGTTGCTACCCTTTCCTCTTGTTCAATCACTTTCTCGATCTTCAGCGATGTCTAGGGATGTCATTTTCATTTTTGATAAATGCTCCTTGTGAGCAGAAACCCCAGGCCCTGGCACCCCACGGCCTCAGTGTGTTAATTCAATGGATGGATGAATGAATCAGTGAATTAATCAGTGCATGGATGGCAGCAGAGCTGGACCAAGCCCCTTCTGGTCTTGTCACTTTAGGCTTCTAGGCTGACTGTGGCAGGGAAGGCAAATGTCCCCAGTTGTCCCCAGAGCTGTCTCTTGTCTCTAGCATATTCATCTCCTGTCCTCAGAAAGGAGGGACAGCCCTGCAGTCACTGCTGCCACTAGCACTCGCCCTGCCCCCAGCCACCTGCCTGGTCGTGCCAGGGAACTCAGCGGCCTCTCAGCCTCCCTGCGGTCCCTTCCTCCTTCCTGTCATTGTTCCTGGGCACTGTTGACTTTGCGGGAGCAGCTGGAAGCCCAAGGGATGATGGGGCAGTGGGTTATGCTGGGCTCAGTGACTGGTGGGGCCGGTTTCTCAGCTGAAACTTCAACGCAGGTAAAAGGCAAACAAATAAACAGGAAGGCCGAAGGGCACCGCTGCCTTGGGCCTGGGAGCAGCAGCAGGTGGCGGGAGGGCAGTGCCAGCTGAGCCCAAAGACACTGAATGGGGCAGGGGGTGGTGAGGGGGAGGGTTAAATGCATTTGAACCTCTCCTGAGCCAGCTGACCCCTGAGGCCTCCTCAGTTCTTCTGGGCTCAGCTTACCCCATCCGGAATATGTTGTCCTCAGTGCAATGGGTTCTTGAGGGTTAATAAAGACTAAGTTCTCATGGACTGAGCGAGCACCAAATGTGTGCCAGGCATTGTGCTTATGGCTTTGCATAAATTTCCCTATATAAGCATCACAGAAACCCACCAGGTAAGTAGGTGATTATTATTAACAACCTCGCTTTTCAGATGAGGAAACAGAGGCTCAGAGAGGTTAAGTAACTTGCCCAGGGGTGCACAGCTAGCAAATGGCAGAGCTGGAATTTCAACTCTTTCTGCACAACCGTTTCTCACACCACTGCTGCTTCGACCCTATCCAAGCCACCAGCATCTCCCATGACTGCTGCTGTGGCCTCCTCCCTGGTCTCTCACTTCCACCCTTGCCTTGCCCCTTACAGTGAATTCTCCAGACAGTAGCCAGAGTGAGCCTGTTAAAATTTAAGTCAGATCATGTCCCTGCTCACCTCACTCATAGTCATACTATGAACAACAAGGCCCCATGTGATCTGCTCTTCTCCTACTTTCCTGACTTCAGTCCCTCTACTCTTCCCCTCTCACTACTCTAGCCTCACTGGCCTCTACTTTGTTCCTTCAACACAGCAGTACAGGTCTGCCTCAGGGCCTTTGTACTTCCTATTCTCTCTGTGGGGCTCAGTCTGTGTCCAGCTAACCCTGGGCATGGCCCAGTATCCTGAGGGCTGGGGAGTCAGAGTTGACAGTGCTTGGGGGATGCTCCTCCCAGACCCTAGCAAAATCATGTTCTCTGGCAACCCTGACTGTTCTCCCAGAAGTCTCTGGACAAGGAAATATCAGGCCTCCAGACTAGGAAAAGGCAGGGCGGTCTCTCGGCATGAGTAAGGCCTGACATTTGGGAGGCACCTTCTGGTTTCTTCATCTGGCAGGCATTTAGAGAGCACCACATGTGCCAGGGGCCGTGCCAAGAACTGGGGACACAAAAATCAAACCCAGCCCTGCCCTGGAGGAACTCATGGTCTTTGGAGGAGGCAGACACGAGGCCCTGGTATAGAACTGGCCCTTGGTAAGGCCATGGGAGGCACACAGAGCAACATCCTCAAAGGACTTTTACAGTTGCACCCCTTGCAGGAATGCTGTGATATTGGAACTGATGTGCCCGTTTTACAGACGTGTTAATAGAAGTCTAAGCTGGCTTGTAAATGGCAGAACCAAAACTCAAACCAGAGACAGCTCTCCTGGTCTGGGCTGGTATTCTCAACACTTCTTACAGTTGGTCTTCCAGAGACTTCCTTTCCCCTCTGCCTCTATGCTTAAACTTGGACTTGTGTTTTCAGGAGAGGCTGTAGATGTTATCCATTTTCTCTCCTGGATCCTTTGTTCCAACAGAAGCAATCTGCAAAAAGAGGGGTAGGAGTTAGAGCTTTAGACCTCAGCAAGAAGACAGAGCTCTCTGGAAAGGCAATATAGGTTAGTGGTTAAAAGCAAGGACTCTGGGGTCAGACCACGTGGGTTCAGATCCCAGTTCTGCTGTCAGCTGTGTGACTTGGGTAGATTGCCTCAGTATTCTCATCTGTAAAACTGGGTAGGAATAGTTCCTGCCTCATAGGCTATGAGACAACTATTAGAGCACTAGACAAGCATCAATGTTTTTGATGAGTAGATCAACCCTTGGTTATCTGATCTCAGAGCTTTTTTTTGTTTTTTAAAAGACATTGCAAACTCCTACTCATCCTTAGAAACCCATTAAAACATCACCTCTTCTTCCAGGACCTTGCTAGTAGTGTTTATTCTCCCTTCTTAGGGCTTTCATAGGAGCTTTGCATTCCTCAAATAGGCAAAGTATAGGGAAGGGAAAGAGAATGCACATTTATAAGTACCTAATATATGCCAAGCAATGCTAGATCCTTTCTAGAGTTTATCTCATTTATCCTCCACAAAAACACGGGGATGTGATATAATTATCCTCTTTTTAAAGGTGAAAAAACTGGAATTCAGAGAGGTAAGAGACTTATTAAGAGACTAAGCCCAGAAATCAAACCCGCTTAGCATTTATCACGCCATGTTTAGCTCTGGGTTTCACGTCTGCTTCCCCTGCTAGGCTGACAGCATGTTGGAATTTTTAACCTACGTTGATGACACAGGCAGTTTTCTGGGAGAGGAGGTGTACACTGTTCATCACTCATCAAGAAGATTTTTGCCCCCCATCATCTCCACTTCTTTAGATCCCCAAAGCCCAGCAAAAGGCTAAGTACATGCCAGGTACTTAGATGGGTTTATCGGATGAACGAACGAACAAGGCAAACACTGAGGGACTGAATCAATAAGTGAATCTGAAGGAAAACAGAATCCCTGTCCTGGTTCTCTCTCTATTATTCTGAGAGAATGCCAATGGCCAGGAAGTAGACCGTTCACTGCAGGGGACGGCGGTGGAAGGTCGGAATGAGCCCTGTTTTCACTTGCCTCCACCGCGGCGGGGCAAGCCTTGTTCACTCTCCTCATCCCTCAATCAAGTCTCCCCCCCGGGGCCCACTCCTCCACGCCTGGCCCTCTCACAGGGGGCCCCTCTCTGCGTCACTGGAGCGGGGCTGAGGGCTCCTTTTCCATGGGTGCCTTGGCCTTCAGGCCCGGGTGGGGGGATGGGGTGGAGGCTGAGGGAGAGGCTGGGGGAGAAACCTGAGAGGATCCATTGGATCCTTTCTGGCCTCTTCTTCCCCACGGACTCTGCAGGTCAGCAGGAGCCTGGCACACAGCAAGTGCCTGACAGAAGGCTGGGGAATGGCGGGGAGCTCAGCCCTGCTCTCAGACCCAGTGTGGGTATCATGGCCTGAGAGGGCCCAAGCCCCAAGACCACAGGCGGGGCCTCCCTCCCTGCACCGCCCCCCCCCCCCCCCTGCCTCTGGACCGACCCCTGGTTTCTCAGAGCCAGCTGCTCCGTACCCCAGAAGTCAGTGGGTCTTGCTCAGCATGGGCTTTTCCCAGGCCTGGGGCCTGTGCCCGCAAACACTGTCCTGGGGGCTCTCCACCCCTCCTCACAGTACTGGAAACTCTGACTTCCCCATCAAGGGCCCCAAGGGGAAGATGACCAGTGGAGTGGGGAGTAGGATCGGGGCGGGGAGGAAGCAGGCCTCCTCCTTCACCCCTGGGCAAGGGGCAGAGGCCAGAGCCCTGGTCACTCTGCCCGGGGCTGGCATCCTGTGGGGTGCCGGCTGGCTGGGGGGCACCACCCTCTTCCCCACACAGAGCTGGCAGGACAGCCGGTTCATCCTTCCTCAGCCACAGCTACAGAAAGCCTGTTCCCCTTGGAGCTGTGGTGGGACGCTGGCCAGTCCGTTGGGGACGACTCTCAGGGAGGGGTGGGGAGGGGCACCCAGGCTGCAGCGCTGTGGCCGGCCACCCTGCTCTGCTGACTGGCGGTTTTCACGTCTGGCTCCCTGTGGCCCAGACGGGCCCCAACGCGTCACCGGCGGGGCGGTGAGCAGACTCCTGGCCAAACTTGAACTCACAGCTCAAGCTCCCAGAGGCTCTGAGCCAGGACCCAAAGAGGAGGGGAAAATGGGAGAGAACAAAAGGCCTCTGGAGCCTGAGTGGGGCTCCTGGGTGTGGCTTATAGTCTGGTGGTGGGAGGTCACTAAACTGGGTGGTGTGAGCCAGAGTGGCAAGAATTCCATGAGGGTTCGTGGGGGAGGTGGGGCCGAAATGGGCCTGAAAGGAAGGACAGAGAGGCTGGGGGAAGAGAGAGGAAAAGACTCTGCATACAGAGGAAGGGCAGAGTGCACTTCTGCTTCTCCTCCACTTACCTCCTGAGCCTCTCCCATCTGTGGTCAAGCTTCCCAAGAGGCCCCAGTCTCTCCTGCCCCAGGGCTTTTGCTCATGCCATTCCCCCACCAGCAGTGCCCTTCCCAACTCTTCCTCATGTCTCCACCCTTCACAGCCAGGGCCCAAGTTAGCCCCTCTGTGAAGTCTTCCCTGATCGTCCCTAGCCAGAAACAATGTCTCCTTCTGAACTGTCTGAGCATTCTTTCCCTCTGCTTTGCCTCAGACATTTTCATTCATCCATGCAGTCAACAGATAAACATTATTTAAGCAGCCACTGTGTGCCAGGCACTAGGGGGATATACTGAGCAGAGTTAGACATGGTTGCTGATGGTGATCTTGTGGAGAGAGCAACACAAGCAAATAACCCTGCTACAGCGGGCTGAGCACTGGATCTCAAGTCATTCAGCATTTAAGTGAGCATCTACAATGGAGCTGGGCACTCTGCTAGGCCCAGGAGATACACACTTTTGAAACACAGTCCTGACCTTTGGGGAGTTACAGATGAAGAAAGAGATTGGGACAATGAGGGGAGCCAAGTGCCATGAGGGAGGTGGGCCCAGGAGGTTTTGGAAGCACAGATGCAGGACCTAGGGATAGAGGAGACACCTAAGCTAGGGGTCCAAGGATGAGCAGGACTTAGCCAAGGTAGGAAGCTGGGAAAGGGCTTTCCAGGCTGAAGGAACAGCACTGCAAAGGTACAGACTTGGCAAATTGGAACACTGCAGGTTCCAGGGCAGGTTTAGCTGGAGACATAAGGGTCCTGGGGGGAGGCAGGCTGGGGCCAGATCACCAAGGTGACCACACCTGAAGCTGAGGCTCATGTTGGTTTTTCACCTCCAGGTCCATTCTCTACCCTTCTCTGTGGGGAACTTGACCCTGTGGACCACATCACCTGGCTCCCTGCGGTTTCTGGTTGAATTCAGCCAATAGGAGGTCCCAGCAAGCAATCTGAAGTTGGGAGGAGAGAGAGGCACCCCCAGCAACCTTGTAAGACTACATTTTGGCCGTGAGTATGTCCCTCCATCTGTGGCCTCCATCCAGCTCCTGGCAGGTGACCCTTGTCTACGGCAAGCATTCACAAGGTCCAGTAACAGCTCCCTTCCTGGCCCCTGCAGACCTAGGTGCAGCCCCTTTGGCCGTTGCTCCTCCCTGGTGCTGCTCCTTCCACCCCACTCAAAGCCCAGTAGATAGCCCTGCAGCAAATCCTCTTCAGTTACCCCTTTAAGGGAACCTCAGATGCCTGTCAGAACCTTAACCAATTGGGACTTTATTCTGGAGGCCTTGGGGAGGCTTTTAAGGTAGAGAAGGAGCCTGCGGAAGTGATGGCAGGTCCACGGAGGCTCCACTCTGGGGATTGGAGAAGGAGAGGGAGAAAGGATATTCTAGGCAGAGGAAATAGCTTCTGCAAAGGCATAGAGGTAAGAAAATTTGAGAAGTGCAGGCAGGCTAGGGTGACCGAGCTCTGAATGCAAGGGGGAGAGGGCCCAGGGGACGGGAAGAAGGGGAAGCAGAGGGGAATGGGCCTCCACTAGGCCCTAGGAAGTTTGCTCATTATCCCGAAGGTGATGGAAACTGTCAGAGCTTTCTAAAGCAGTGATACAATGTGTATCAGATTGGGGGTAGATTGGGGCAGAGGTGGGGTACTAGATCTGATGCCCAAGAACAGGCTAGGAGCCCTAGGAGCCTGATGTGAGGAAGCAGCTGTGGCAATGCAGAAGAGAGCCAGGGAGGATTCGGGTGGGTGGGAGGCAGCACTAATGGGGTCTTGTAATGATGGCTGTCAGTGGTCATAGGACTCTGGAGTCTGTGGCTGGGGTGACTCCGTGGGAAAGAGGAGAAGTTAGAGGAGCAGCAGTTCTGGTATGAGGGAAGAGGAGGACAAGCGGAGGTGGGAGGGGTCCAGGAGAGGGGCAAGGGCTGGAGGCAGGGGCTGCAGGGGGTGCCTGAGGCAAAGGTGGTGGCAGGAGCATGGAGGTAGATAACATCACGGACTCCCCTCCACAGAGGAAAAGGGCAGAGAAGTAGAAAGAAAACCAGAAGCACAGGGTGTCCTGAGAGCCAAAAGAAGGATATCTGGCAGGTGGATATAGGAATTAGCCCAGTTAGTAGGATGAACATCCCACTATGCCATGGGCAAATGCTACCCTACCCTGAGACAAAGGTCCTACAATGCCCAAGGACAAACACCCCATAATGCCCTGGAGAAAATGCCACCATGCTCAGAGATAAACATCCCACAATGCCTGGGGCACACATTCCACCATGCCCAGGGGCACATATCCCACCATGCCTAGGGGCACACATCCCACCACCCATCATGCTTAGGGGCAAGCATTCCACCATGCCCAGGGGCACACATCCCACCATGCCTAGGGGCACACATCCCACCATGCCTAGGGACACACATCCCACCATGCCTAGGGGCACACATCCCACCACCCATCATGCTTGGGGGCAAGCATTCCACCATGCCCAGGGGCACACATCCCACCATGCTAGAGGCAAACATCCTATCATGCCCAGGGGCAAAGTTCCCACCATGCCTTAGGGCAGGCCAGTCTACTGGGAAAGCCTCCATTTCTGTGCACTAGAGAATCTCAAAGACCTTTTTGAGGGAAAGGGGCAAACACTTATTGAAAGAGTACTGTAAAAGCAGAACCTACATATCAACTGTCTCGGAGAGGTAAAGTAAGTTGCCCACACAACTATTCACTGGTGAGGCAGGGATTTGAACCGGGGCAGTGTGCCTGCAGAGGTGTTAGGCAGCTGTTTTAAATGCTGTATCTGCTACCCCCTCAATGATCCTGAGTCTTCTCTACAGCAACTGGGCCACGTTGTCATGCACATCTTACTTGCTTTCCTTCCATATTGGGGAGCTCACTTCCTCCCATCCCAGGGCTGTGCTTTTTGTACCAAATTTGAGGCTCAAGGTAGACTTGTCTTTGCTGCTCTCCTCCATTAGTATTAACCCTGTCCCTTGGGGATGCCCCTGCACAAGCCAGTTCTGTGCTCTGTGGGCCAGCCTTTGCTGGGTTTGAAGACTGCTCTCACAGCTTCCACCTCCCCCTCATCTTCCACTTTGAGTTGGGGTTTCAGGGTCCTTTCTCCATCCCTGTTCCCCAACCCTAAATTCTAAAAAACTGAGATGCAAGATAAAAGCCTCATAGGAATTTAGAAGTAGGTCTTATTTCAAATAAATCCAACATTTGAAAGCAGAAACCAAAAGGATAACCTCATGTCTTCTCCTGCTTTCCATAGTTGTCCATTGCAGCCCAAGATCTGGCTGCACAATGGGGCCTAGGGTCCCCCTCAACTTGTGATCCAATGGTTCTGGAACTCCTCTGCAAGGGCCTCCCCCTCCCTTGGGCCGCAAGGCCTCCCCTTGGGGGCTGCCTTGCCTCTTTCTTCCTCAAACCCCACCGACCCCACAGAACCCCACCCTGCCCCTGCCTGGGAGGCAGCTTGGCCAGCCCCACCAGGCCAGACTCACCCCCCACACACGCCTGCACCCCACAGCTGCAGCCCTAATCCTAGACTTGTTTAAAACTGAATTATGAGCCTGTTGCTCAGTAGCGAGAAGCCAAGGCGGAAAAGGATTTACTGGCTGCGTTAAATCATGTGCTTATTGTTAAGTGAGTTGGGCGGAGGAGATCCCCGTGAGCTCTGCCTCCCCCACCCCCCCCACCCCCTGTCCACCCAAGTGCCTCGGCTTGTCCGCAAAGACCACATCTGGGGCCCTATCAGCTTGTTCCGGAGCCCACGCCAGTAGCCATGGCTAATCCTCCCAGCGCCGACCTTGATGGTCCAGCAATGGGCACAGGTTATTTTATCCCCATTGTACAGATAAGGGGACCTGAGGCCTCAGAGAAGGGGAGCAATGTGCCTGCTATCATACAGCAAGGGGGCAGATATGGGACAAACAGTTTTCTTAACCTGGTGACCTGCGCCCCTGGTTTTTACAAGCACAATGACACGCGTAAGCATTGTGGGCACCTTTGGGGAAAGGCGCTCATTAGCTTTCATTAGAAAGGGGTGCACTGCTCCTAGCAGGCTCCAAATCTCCATTTAGAATCCAGCTCTCCTTGTAAGATCTCAGGGCCATTAAGGTAAGACTAGAGAAAGCACAGAGACCTGGCTTGGGGGGCAGAAGGAGGACTGGCAGTGGCTGTACCCCCTCCCAACCCCCATCCTACTCCCCAAGTTGGTGAAAGCTGGTGAAATGCAGCCTTAGTTCTGGGAGACAGGTTCACAGCTCGGTGTGAAATTCTAACCCAGGAAACAATCACTCAGCCCCTGCCCCCACCTCCCTTCACTCCCAGCTCTTGTCGTCTCCTCCCCCCCTCCCCGCCCCCCACTGATGATTCCCGCCTGCTGGTTCCACTGTTTGCTCTTTCATTCTGTCTCATTCTGACCTCCCAGCTTACATTCCTGGCTGGTCCCCTCCCAACCTACTGTCTCCAGGCATCCCTTCACTCCCCTCCATCCCAGGTGCCCCTGGCCAGGCCAAAGCCCTGAACCTGGGACCCTGTGAGATTTCCACTAAGCCAACTTCCCAAGCTAAGAGAACAGGCTGCTGAAGACCTGCTAAGCCCAGGGGGCTCGACTGGGATGCCCAGGCAGCCTGACTGTCGCTCTGGGTTGGTGTGGGCAGACCTGCTGCCCTGCACTCTCCCTGCAGAGAACTCATATCTTTGGCTAGCGTTTTTACAGCTTAAGGCTGGGGGTGGGACATGGCCAGTGAAGTGTGCCCCCTCAGCATTGGCAGCACTTCTGCCCACTAGGAATGAGCTGTGATCAGGGCTGAACTCCACAGCCAGGTCTGAGTCCCCAAGAGAGATGCCAGTGCTATCTGAATGGCACTGTAGGTATTAAAAATTGTTCTTCATTCTGGAGACTGCAGCCCGGAGAGCAGAGCCCAGGTCACAGTTGGAGTTAGTGGCTCAGCAGGGGCTTGTTGATCTGCTGTGAGTTTGTCCCTCTGTTTAAAGACAAACTAGGGGAGTTCTTTGCTTTATAAGGGGTACACCCACAGGGCTTTCTCTGGAGAGTCAGCTCGCCAAGGGCATTGAGAAAGGACCTCAGTTTCCCCAATAGCTTTCAGAAGCCCCTAGCTGCTTGGAGCTCCTCCTGCAAAAAGCAGTGCCCTATGCTCAGTAAGCCAGACAATGGGGAAGGAGAGGCTGTGGCCTCCGGGGAGCCTGGGGTTGGAAGGGTGTGAGATAAGAGGCTGCAGGGGAGCTAGTGTCCCTCCAGGGTCCTCAGTGCTGCTCAGCATCTCCACTCCCACCCACATTAAGACAGGGCCGGGGATGGTGGAGATGTTAACAATTTGGACCAAGATTTCAGGGTTTCCAAAAAAGGTGATCAATGAGGAGGGTGTGGCTGGGAGGGAGGGAGGGGAGAAGAAGTGAGGTGGGAAAGATTCTGTCAAGAAGTGAGAAGGAAAGAACCCTTCAATTGAACACCCTGTAGGTGAGGGCCATGGGACAGGCATTTTACATACCTAATTCTAATGACAGCCTTGAGGGAGGGTAGGTGCATCTGCATTCTGTAGATGAAAAAACTGAGGCTCAAAGAGGTCGGAGTGACTTTCCATCAAGGTCATGTTCAATGAATGAACCCTCTAAGACAGAATTCAGAGCCAGGCCACTTGACTCCAATTTCTGAACTTCTCCACAAGACTGTAAGCTCCTTGAGAGCTCATTTGGACTAAATGTGCCCATTTAGTTTTCCACTGTATTCAGTACTGAGCTCAGGGTTTTACACAGAGTAGCTGCTCAATAAATACGATTGACCCCAAAACTTGTCAGGGCTCCACTTTTCTTGTTTGTAAAATAGAGCTAACAGTTTCTAAGGTGGACCTGCCAGGAGGTGATCTCTAGACCAGAGCTCTGTGGAGGCCCCTTCCAGCCCTTAGATCTTTGATCTGAGCCCCTCAAACAGCCATTCTGGTGCCATCTGAGCTCAAGAAGACCTCGGAGTACCCATGTATGGCATCTATGACAGGGGGAGACAAGATGGCCACCCAGGTTCCTCCTAGCACCCCAGTCCATGACCCTAACCTGTGGCTGGGGACCTCGCCCTCCGCTTTCTACCCCTAGACTGCCCTGGGCAGCTCAGATTATCTAGACGTTCCCCAGAAGCACATGAAGTCTAATTCCTTTTATGTTTTGGAAGGAAGTGCCAAAAATAAATGAAGGAGAACATGTGGTGATTTACAGAGAAATGGCTCAGAGGCTTCAAGGCCAGCCGCCAACCTCTCCTGTCTCAGCCTCAGTTTCCACGTCAGAGAAATGAGGATAGCTGGACCAATCCTGCTGACCTCACAGGGCCATTGTGAGTCTTAGATGAAACAAGCACATGAAAGATGCCTTCGTAAGCAGGGAAGAGGTGTGCAAATGTAAGGCTTCCCATTATTGTTTTAATGCTCACACAGAATTTAAAGCTCACACTCATTTTCCTTGGGAAAGGTTTTTCACAGGTTGAGGTGACTGTAGAAGTTGACAATTTGCCTAGAACAATGCCTTACCGTCAATAAATGTTGGTTAAGAGAAGGAATGGAGGAAGGAAGGAACGACTGATGTGTATAGCTATTACTATCTGTGCTGGATATTGAGGTGGTAAGGTATGGGTGGGACTTCCTTTATGCTCCCTGGGTCAGCAAGTAAAAGTCCCTGAAAGGTAGATGTTGAATTTGACTGATAGAAGGCTCTTGACAAGAATTGGGGGTGGGAGCTGGGGGTGGGGTGTCTCACAGAGACATAAACCTTTAGGAATTTTGAACCTTTTCAGAAGGACATTCAGACCCCTCTAGGCAAAGAAGATGTCTTATGAGGGGGGATGGATGACACTAAAACTCGGGCCAGCCACCACCCTCCCCCTCTCCACCATTTGCTCCTGCTCCCTTCTTCCCCTCTCCTGCCTTATTCCTGACCCCTGCCCCCAACACCCGCTGATACAGCCTGAACCTGGCCCTGAGAAGGGGACAGTGCGGGGAGCCGTGGGAAAAACAAACCTCAGTCAACCAGATAATTAACTGTTCCTCTGTGACCATGGCCTCCCTGTCCTCTCCCCCTCGCTGCCATCCCCACCCCCGTCCCCGCAGGACAAGGGTTTCCGAATACCCCAGCCACATCACCTCATTAATGTTAATGGGAAGTCCGGACATGAGCTGGGATGGTCATAAATTGCTCTGTGTGAGAAAGGGTGAAAGAGTTTGTATCTGTGTGTGCTACATATGTGTGCACCTCATGTGTGTACATAAATGTGTAATGTGTATGTACATGTGTACTGCACTGTGTTACATGTGTGCGTTTGTGTGTCAAGGATTTTGTGCTGTACATAATGCTTGGGTGCTACGTGTGCATGTGTGTACTGCATGTATGTGAATGTGTGTGTGTGCACAAGTGTGCAAATATGTGCACTGTCTTGTTAGCTGCATTGTGTTGTGTGGGCATATGTTCATGTGCTGGACATGTGTGTATGAGTGAGTATTGTCTCTGTGTGTTATTGCTTATTCATGCATGTGTAATTGCATGTGTGTGCATGTGTGAATTGCAACGTGTGTACTGCATATATGTGCATGTGTGTGCGCTTTAAATATCTATGCATGGATTTGTGCCTTTGTAATAAATGTGTGTGCATTTATATTGAAATATTTATGTGACTAAGTATGCATGTGTCATATGTGAGTACATGGGTGGTCTGCACATATACCTCTGTGGGATTGTATAATAGACAGCAGCTGAGTATCATGGTGAAACACATGAAGTGGTGTAGTACTTTAGACTCTGGAGCCAGATTACATAGGTTCAAATCTCACTTCTGCCACTTATTTGCTGTGTGACCTTGGGCAAGATGTGTGACGTCTCTGGTCCTGGGCTTCGTCATCCCTAAAACAGAAATAACAATTTGAATACCCATATAATTGTTGTGAGACTAAATAGTAATTCATATGAAGTCTTTAGAATAATGCCTGACATACAAAGCACTCAATAAGTGTTCGTCATTCATAGATCTGTGTACATGTGAAACGTGCCCACCTTGGGGTATGTGTCTGGGCATGCGTGTGCATGTGCACACTGTCCATGTCCATATCTAAGCATGCACTGTCAATATGTTTGTGATCTAAGGGTAGGTATACACAGGTGTGATTTCTGTGTCAAGGTGGATTTGTGTGTCTTCCCACACAAACGTACAGGCTACTGGCAGACTAACAGCAGAGAACAGCTGGGCCACTATAACCATCTCTACATTCCCTGTCTGGTGGAGCTCAGTGCAGTGGGGAGAGAGGCTGGCCCCGGCATCCACAGCCTACTGCTGTGACTCGGGCTACACAGTGCATGCCACACACACACACACAAGCAGCCCGACTGGCACTGCTGCCTGCCCCGTGGGGTGAGCTGAAAACCCTGTCCCTCCAAACCCAGTCAGTCTCCAAATTCTGTCAGTTCCAGCCCTAAATCTCAATTTGTCCAATCCCTTTTCTGCCCCTCTCTCACTAGGGCAATAGCCTCTTGTCCCTCCTAATCCACTTTCCACAGAGCAGGGAAAATGATCTTTTAGAAATGCAAATCTCCTCACCTCGCTCACTCACCGGCCTAAAACCCTTTAATAGCTCTGCATTGCTCTCTGGATAAACCCTCAAACCTCTTCCACAGCCCAAGAGACCCGGCCAAGCACCCCAGCCTCATCTCCCACCCTCTCCCACTTCTCCCAGCTCCTACTCCACGGACAGCCGTCTGTCTTCCAGCTCTGCCGTCACGGCTTGCCCTTTCCCTTGTCAGGGCCCCCGGGACCTCCCATCCCCTCTGCCTGGAAAGCTCTCCTCCTCGACATCCTTCCCGGCTTCTCCTACTTCTCCTTACCAAGGCCCATCCCCGTCTGACTGGGTCAATCCCCCGCTTCCACATCACCCTGTACTAACTCTCCATTGCCCTCACACACAGGCAATTTAAAAGTGTATCACTATGTTGTCCTTGTCTCCCCTGAGCACTGGGAGCTCGCCAGGGTGGGGTCGTGGCCATCTCAGTCACTGCTGCATTCCGGGGACAACACACAGGCCCTGGCTGCCCGGCTGCGGGGCCCCTGCTCTGCATGGGCTGTCGGGCCCGGTGCTGACGATGCTGGTGAGGGGACCACATGGCCGTAGCTTTCAAGAAGCCTGCAGTCCCTTGGCAGAGAGAGACACAAAAGAAGACTGTGCCTCTATCAGAAGTGAGGTGAGGACAGAAGTGAGGAGAAGTGTCAGGGGAGGCTTCTGGGAGGTGCTGAAAGAGCTGGGTCTTAAGAAATGAAATTAGCCAGGAAAAGGAATTCCAGGTAGGTGGGGCAGCAAGAAAGTTTCAAAGGTAGGAAACAGCTTGAGGTATGCAGCTGGCTGTAGCTGGAGCATAAAGTATAAAATGGGGAGTAGGAAGCAATGAAATCGGGAAGGGACCAGATCATAGGGGCCCTCGAACACCTCTCTCTTTTGAAACCAATTAGACACCCGTCAGCCACCCGTCAGATCACCCATCACTCAACACAGCCACAGTCCCAGCTGTGTTGGGGGCACTCCTGCCATCAGGCACCAGGGCAGCCTCCTCCCAGCCACCTGTGCCGCTTCAGCTAAGCCTTTTTAAATGATGGAACCAGTTTACGGACCCCTAGGACTGCCATTGGGTCCACAGCGCCAGGAAAGAGAGGCCCAGAGAGAAGCAGAGATCTCCCCTCAAACCCAAAGCTCAGCCAAGTGGCCGGTTGAGGGGTGGACTCAGATTTGAGCCCAAATTGGGCCGCCCAGCCTGCTCAGAGACTGTGCCCCCAGGGGTCAGGGGTCAGGGGTCAGGCAGCTCATTCCCCAGGAAGGCTCTGGCTGCCTCTGGGTAGAGAGGCCAGCCCCTCAGCCAGGCCCCAGGCAAGAACTTGGGGTAAAGCAGCAGATTAGCTCTGGGAGGAGGCCCCGGCAGGACTAAAGCAGGGTGGGGGGCTGGAGCTTTAATTCCGCCCTTTCAGTTGCTGTTGCTAATTCAGGCCCCAAGGGCCTTGCTGAGTTTGTCCTGGACCCTGCCACGTAATCTTCTAATACCTCCCAGCAAAGCCCCTTTGTTCTCCTTCTTGCATAAGGTGGTAGGAACCTCTGCAGCCTCCTCCCCCTCAGCACCGCCCTCCCCAACTCGGGCTGGAGCCTTCGTTGGTGGCTGCTGTCGCCCCTCCAGGTCCCTCCCGGGGCCCCCAAGAACTTTCCAGTGGGCATGTTGTTTAAGGAAGCTAGCTGCTATTAAAGACACACTTCTGGATCTGTTAATCCCAGCCTTTGGGAGTCCTGCCATCCCACCCCATGGCCCTCTGTGCAGGAGAGATCCCCCAAATGTGGCTTTTACTCACCTTGGAAAATAGAGGGCCTTGGCTGGCTCAGAGACACTTCCAGCTGCGAGGTGCACATCCCCTGACCACCCAGGGGTAATCTGCCAGAGTTTCCCAGGGTGCCAGGCCCAGCCTGGCCCAGGGCGTACCGTCTCCTCCTTCCCCACCCCTAGAGTCAGGGTCGGCTTTCACGGGAGTGCAACTTGTGCTGTCGCACAGGGCTCCGCACTGAGAAGGGCCTCACACTTGGTTTAACATTCTACTATTGCTGTCTTGGAATTCTTAATAATTTTTGAACAAGTGGCCCTGGATTTTCACTTAGCACTGAGCCCTGCAAATTATGTTGCCAGTCCTGCCTAGAGTTTTGGAGTAAGCCCAGGAGTCAGCCAGCCTGGGAGCCTGAAGCTGGTTTGCTGAGACTGGGCAAATTCTTACCCTCCCCCTAGACCTCAGTTTCCCTAAGAGTAAATCAGTTCAACTGACATTGATGGAATATTAAATATTCTTTCTTGGATTGTCCTAAAGGCCAAGCCCAACAGGGACCTAAATAAAGGGGAAATGGTTGGAAGATATTGATGGGGGAAGGGAGAGAAGGGGACTAGGGGGTGTCCATGTTTGTCCATTTGGGCTCTTGCAAGCAAGTGACCAGGCAAGAGCCTGGTGGAAGGAGTTTGGGGAGAGCAGGTGCCTGTCCTGGGCCTTTGCATCCCTTCCCTGGGGCCTGGCATGGAGAGAGGGTGACCATAATCCGGGCCCCATCACCCCTGTTGAAGATGACCCATTACGAGCTGAGCCCCCGCTGAGTGGGACAATGCTCTGATATCATCCTTGCTGTTACTCAGGGTAGGAGTGGGCTCACGCTTGTGGGAACATTGAGGGATCGGGTTTACTGGTAAGAGCAGCCCCTCCTCTTCACCTTCACAGGCTCTGGAAGGACCAAGAGCCTTCCCCTGGGCATGACCACTTCCACAGACAGTTCTCCCAGACCCAGAGATCCCAAAGGGAGACTATGGTTCCATGTCCAGCCTCCCTTCTGGTTCCTGATCTATATCCCCTTCCTTCTGAACAGGGAAGAAGCCCAGGAGGAAATAATCCCTGCTCCTTGGGAGCTGTGGATTCTCTTATCCAGACTCCTCCAGGGCAGGATCTGGCTTTGCTCTTGCTGATGTGTGGCTCCTATGGCCCCCCTTAGGGTTAGCCTGGCTTCTCCACCAGTTTGGAATCACTTCAGAGGTAAGGGTGAGGTCTCTGCACAGCATAAGCGTTTCCTGGGGCTGGGGGACCTGAGTGCGGGGATTTGCTCTCTCCTCCACTTTCACTTCAATTGTTAAGACAGGGCTCTACCTACTTGGGGTGGGTGAGGGTCCCACTGGTCTTGGGGCTTTCAAGGCTTATTATCTGGATACTACATGTGGGCCTAGCTTCTCAGGGGAAATAGATCAGGCCAGCCTGTGAGTTCCTAAAGGACAGGGGATCTGCCCATCTGGTTCACCATTAAATCCCCAAGTCCTAGCACAGTGTCTGGCTTATAGTAGGTACCCCAAAATATTTGTTAAACAAATGCATGAATTGAAGAATTAATGAATGAACCAGCAACTGGAAGCTTGCAAATCAGGTCCAAGAAGGTCTTCCTTATTCTTCCACATGTAACCTGACAGTCATTCCCTTGCCTGTGGCTTGCTCTTTGAAGTTGGAGCCTGTACTGAAGACACAAAGAGGGGCAGGTGGGCTTGTCCAGGGCCTGAGCAAGGGCTGCACTTCTGCAGGGCCGCCAGGTCCCAGCAACCCCCAGACACCTAGAGCACCAGGATAGGAGGTACCCTGGGCCACTACAACCAACCCCTCGGGTTCAGCTGTGGAGACTAAAGCTCAGAGAGGGGAAAGGACTTGTCCAAGGTCAAACAAGGGGTTGGGGGATACCCAGGACTAGAACCCAGGAACCTCGACTACCTGCCTGGTGCTCTTTCCATCCCACTGTGGACCCGGCTATTCCAGGCCCAGAGTCATGAGTCCAGGTTCACCCATGGTCAGGCAGGCCTGGCCTGGGCCCTGGGCCTTGCTGTCCTGAGCGGTAGCAGCCTGGCCACCTGCTGGCCAGAATGCTTGGAATTGCCAGGGAGGCAGTAGGTTTACAGTTTTTTTTGGAATCAGATGGTCTTGCACAACTGTGAGGCCTGCAGGAAGCCGAGCAGCCCCACCAGCCTTTTCTACCCCTGCTCTGGGACCAGAGAGCCAGCAGGCCGCAGGGGACACAGGGCTGGGGCATCAGGTCAGGACGGGTAATCCAGGGCCCACTGTGTAAGGTGGAGATAGCTCCCAGGCTTCGCGTTCAGACCTTATGCAAGAAAGGGCTTTACAGACAGTTAGCTGCTCAGACAGAGATGGCGATGGTGGCCTGGGGCCAGAGCCTCGTCTTGCATCCTTGGAATGAGCTCTGGCCCACCTTCTCCCCTGAGCTGCATTCTCTGACAGTTGCCAATATAGGGGCTTTCACTCCGTCCTCACCACCACTGACCATCAGTATTAGATTGCTCCATTCTATGGCTGAAGCAACTGAGATTCAGTGACTTACCAGAACTCAGTGAGATCTATCTGGCTTGGAAGACTTCTCCCTCTCCAAAATTTGCAGTCGAGTGGCTCATGAAACTGTCCAGTTCTTTTGGAACATGGCAGACCCAGGGGACCCACAGCCACAAGAAAGACCTACCAAACACTGATATTTAGTGGATGACATCAAGTCAGCAGATGTGACCAGACCATTTTCTTCCAGTTAAAACTTTCTCTGGCTCCCCATTAGCCATAGAGTAAGGCCCCAGTTCCCTGCCACACTGCTGTGATTTGCCCCCACAGGCCTCTGCAGCCTCAGCCTGACACTCTCCCTGCTTGAAGCTCACGATCAGGCCCCACTGGCCCCTGGCCATGCTGCTTCTCGCCTCCAGGCTTAAGTTCAAGCTCTTCTCCTCCCCTGGACATCCTGCAGCCTACTCCTCCCTCCTCAGGAGTTAAGACTCACGTGAGGAATCACCTTACTCATGAAGACTTTCCTGCCTTCCACCCCTCCCCAAGACTGGATGAGATGCCCCTCCCATGCCCCCCTAGCCACCTGGCATACTTGTACCATCTGTGCTGGGTAGGTGTACTATGTCCCCCAAAACTCCATGTTCTTTGATGCAATCTTGTGGAGACAGAAATATTAGTGTTGATTAAATTGGAATCCTTTGACTGAGCATTTCCATGGAGATGTGACTCAATCAACAGAGCGAAACGTTTGATTGGATAATTTCCATGGAGATGTTACCCTATCCATTCAGGGCGGGTGTATTGGATCACTGGAGTAGTATAAAGAAGTTCACAGAGACAAGAACCTCAGAACAGCTAAGAGTGACATTTTGGAGAGGAGCTGCAGCTGGGACAGACATTTTGAAGATGGCCATTGAAAGTAGACTTTTGCTACTCCAGAGTTTGCCCAGAAGAAACTAAGAGAACACCCCCAGATGCCCAGAGAGAAAGCCATTTTGAAACCAGAACTCCAGAGCAGACACCAGCCACGTGCCTTCCCAGTTACCAGAGGTTTTCCGGACACCATCGGCTATCATTTAGTGAAGGTACCTGATTGTTGATGCCTTACCTTGGACACTTTATGGTCTTAAGACTATAAATTTGTAACCAAATAAACCCCTTTATAAAAGCCAATCCATTTCTGATGTTTTGCAAAATGGCAGCATTAACAAACCAGATCACCACACTAGAGAAAAAGTACCCACTTCTGTGCCTGTCCACTGTCCACACCGTGACGCATGCCGTAGATCCCTGGATCCCAGTGCCCAGCACTGTATGTGGGGCCTCATGGGTGTTCAATGCATGTTTGTTGAATGAATGAATGAAATGAAGAGATGACCTGGGGAGAGGAGCCCCTGAAGGTGGGGGAGTGTGCAGGGGGTCTGGGGAAGCCCCCACCAGCTGGAGAAGCCAGGGGGATCCCATATCTCTCTGGAAACACTGGCTTGAAGCCAACAAGGTGAAATGTAACTGGGATGAAGGTAAGAGCTCCCTGACGGCATCTGAGTGGGCAGCTCCAGGTGACCCCTGGCCCAGCCCAGAAGTTACCTCCGGCCCTCCTTGCGGGAAGCTCTGGAATCTCAGGACCGGCCAGGGAGGGTGCGGTCTCCAGGAACTCCTGGGACTGTGTCCAGACCTGCCTCCGCTTCTGAGCCATGCAGCACCTCGAGCTCCGGCTCCTTGGGCAGGCCCAGAGCTACACTCGCTCTCAGAGGGAAGAAAAGAAATGTCAGAGAAAGATTCATATAACCTTTCAGAAGCAGGCCTCATGGCAGTGAACCCCTAAGGAGGGAGCCAGTGGGGTCCTCAAGATGACGGAAGGATAGGGGCACCAGGGTTCTAGCCAGGGCGCAGGTCAGGAAGAAAAAAGTACTGGCTACAAAAGCATAATCAATATTGTCTTTTTATATTTGAAAATGAAAACACACACACCCTGGTGTTTCCACATACCAAGTGCAGAAAGATGACATTTTTGGCTGGTCGAACTGTGCAGGGAGGAGGGGGACAAAGCACAGGGCCATGGTTTTAAACAAAGTCGACCTTGCACGGTTGGAGCAGGTGTTTTCAGGATGACTGTTTGGAGACAATTGGTCAGTTATTAATAATAACGGCTGTCATGTGTTGTTCCCGTCCTTAACACTGTACAAAGCCAGCATTTTTATATGCATTCTTTTACATTGCCTCATTTCATGCGGTAATTATGCTTTTGCTTTACACGTCTATTCTCAGAGCGTATACTTGGTGTGCTTGTATGAGTTCTCATAACTTGTTGAGTATGTGAAAATACTTTGGAGGGGTTAGACAAGTAAGTTTCATACAATTCTTACAAGACAAGCAAAATTTTGGCACACTGGTGGTCAAAGGTATGGCCAAAACTCACTGTTACTTCCTCACAAGGCCTTCTCGGAGATTCTCTGTAAACATTCTCACACACCCTTTTATTCCTGAAGCCTCTGGCCCCTCCCCCCTGCTCACTGGACTCACCAGCCGGCATTATGGGCTGTTTCCTACAGTCCTTTAACTTGGTGAGCTTTTCTGAGGACAGGTCCCAAAAGCGTGGTCCCAAAACCACCGCAGCAGAATCGCCAGAGGATCTCAATGAGAGTACAGATTCCTTTCTGCTCCGGAGCCCCTGGGGGTCTGGCTCAGGAAGCAGCCTTTTCCACAAGCTTCCTGGTTGATTCTCCTGTGCATTCAAGTTTGAGAACCCCTAGCCTAAAGCATGGCAGGTATTCAGGAAATGTTTGCAAATGAACTGTTGGTGACTGAGCTTCAAGAGGTGCAGTGTAAACAGAAGCGCCATCCGTGGAGCCATTCACTGTTCTTCCTGGCTGTGGCATTGGGCAATGTTGCCTCCGAGCGCTCACTGGACCTGGCCTGGGCACCGCGTTCTGTCCATGCAGGGCTTAGACTGTTTTCCTGGTAACTCCTCGAACTGCCAAGTCTGTGAGTGATGAGGCTCCCCATCCTGTCCCCAGTAACTCCTGCAGGTAGGTACACAGAGTGGGATGGCCAGGGAATCAGCAAATTCTTTCCCATCCAAGCTGCAAACTATAGCCTTGGATGGCTAGTTTAGTCAGCGTCACCTTCTGTGGCCATGTTGTAGAATCAACACACCTGCCCCTCAGTGCCCATCGATGCCTAATTCTGAGTATAGTCTACCCTATTCCTGGGTACCGCCCAATTCCTAATCCTGAATATAGACTGGCCCCTAACCCTGTGAAAAGACTGACCTCTTGTCCTGGGTATAAACTGATCCCTAATCCTTGGTACAGACTGAGCCCTAGTCCTAGCCAAAGTCAATCCCTCTCACCCAGAAAACAGGCTGACTCATAATCCTGGTCAGAACCTGATGATCCTGAACCCTGATCTCAGTTCCTCTAATTCTAGCCACATACTGGCCCAACTCTGCATAGACTGTCCATAACCCTGACCATAGACTGACCTCCTGGGACTGGTCTAGGAGTGTATGGGGTGATTGGAAATAAATGTCCTGCCAATGGAGGCCTGAGAGCCATGTCCACAAGAGAGGGATAGGGTCTGACCAGCCAGAGTGTTGGCTACTTGCATCTTCCATTCCAGAGCTGGGGCGTTGGTGGGAACCAAGGGCACTTGAACCCTGTGACCCTGGCCAGGTGCCAGCCTTCCTGCTCACGCTTGGCTGCCCCTGCCCTGGGGCCCACACCCAGCCAAGGTCCCGCCCACTAGGGCAGAGCCAAACATGAAAGGGAAGATGACTTGCCCCCGCCGTAGGGCCCAGGAATATGCAGGTATTATTAGTGGCTAGAGGCCTGCTGTGCTGTGGCCTGTCCATTCCCAGCCACCTGCCGCCTGCCCCTCCCTAGGTTGGACTCCAGGCCCAGGCGGAGCAGGGCAAGCCCAGGATATGGCGCTGGCCAAGTGGACCGGACTGTCTAGATGGGCGGCTGGGGCCTGGCTTCCCCTGCCTCCAAACAGGTCGGGACCTCAGCTGCTCCCGTGAATAGAGGTGGGAGGGCAAAGACTCATCCGGCCCTCGATGAGTGTTCCCAGTTGGTTTGGGGAAGATTCCACCTTGTATCCAAAGGGATGAGGCGGAGACCACATCGTGTAGTTCTAGTATCACCGGCTTCCCCATCCTGGCCATGGGGAGGATTTGGATGGGGGGGGGGCAACATAGCCTTCTCCTCAAGGGAGTAACAGTCTCAGTCCTTAAAGAATTCCTAATCTGAGAAAAAACATAAACCCTGATCTCAGGGAGCTCCCAGTTTAATGGAAGACACAGAGACCCTAATTCAAGCCCAAAACAACCTCCTCCCCTCCCAAATACACGCACACAGTGAAGATACGTGTCCACAGTGCCACTGGTAAGTCAGCAGTATAGACCAAACAGAGTGAGACAGGTCTAAGCCAGGTGGTCTCCCTGGAGGAGATGACCCCCAAGTCTAGAGGAAGACGGTCAGCCCTCTCACACGCACACCTACTCAACGGTCCCAAGACCGCCCCAGAAATATTCAGGGCCCAAATTACTTCCTTCCGCACTGCCCAGTGCCCAGCTCGAGGCCTGCGTTCCCTTCCCCCTGGGGAGTGGGAACGGGCCTCCCAGGCATTCCTCCTGCATTCCTGGGGCCATGCCCTCCTTCCTCCCTGCCTCAGCCTGGCCATAAACTATTTCAGACTTGCAAAATCTGATCTGTTGCTCTCCTGCTCACAGCCCCTAGCAAGACAGAGGCCTGGGCTCCAGCCAGGAAACCTGCAGCACCTGCAGAGCCCAGAGGGTTCTGGTCATCTGGGACCAGAGGAAACTGAATGATCTCTGGGACCCCTGACCATGCAGGGGCTTGGGGAGCAGAGAGTGTGGGGACTGGCCCACTCCACGGGTGGTGCCCACAGAGCCCTACTCCCGAGAGACTGTGCCCCCCAGGGACAAGGGAAAGGGGATGAGGAGGACAGGACTGCGTGTATTTGGGGATCCGGCAGCAAATCATCTCATATAAGGCTCACTCCCCACTCCCAGCTCTGGTCATCATTCCCATTTGACCGAAGAGAAAACCGAGCCTCTGAAAGGTGATGTGCTTTGCCCAATGTCCACAACCAGGACTTCTCTGGGCATGTGTCATGTCTCCCTGACCTGACCCTATGTGTTGCAGGGGCTGGAGCCTGTTCTTCTGTCTCTCTGCACTAGCCCCCACTCTCCAGGACACCCCGAATGTCAATAAATAAATGCCAGTATCCCCCCCATCCCCCTTCACAGCCTGCTCTTGATGCCCAGTGCTCTGACTTTCCGCAGTACCCCATTCACCCTCTCCTCCCAAGATCCCCCTCCATACCCCAAACACCTCCCCCCACAGGGTTCTGCCTTCCTCCCTCCTCCCACCGGTCCTAAGCTACCTGCACTCACACCTCCAGTCTCCTCTGTGCCTTCGGAGGCTTCCCTGATGCTGCAGGCACCCGGGGCTCCAGAGGCAGGTCTGACGCCTCTCCATGTCCCCAGGGCCTGGAACTGAGAGGGAGCACCAGAGGGATGATCTGCAAATGAATGAATGAATGCATGCATAAATTCAACAAGTCCTTACTCACCAATGAGTCAATGAACAAATGAATGAATGCATGCATGCATTTGACAAGTCCTTACTGAGTAACCACATGCCGGACCCTGTTGTAGGTGCTGATGATATGGCAAGGAATAAAACAGAAAAAAAATTATTGTCTCCATGGAGTGGACGTTCTGGGGGGGGGGGAGGGGACAGATGATAAACAAACAAATATCTAATGTCCAGCACTGCAGGGAAGCTGGTTGGATAGGAAGTCGGGGACACCTCTCTGATGAGCGTCATCTGAACAGAGGTGAAGGACCCTGGCTGGAGCCCCTGAAAGAAGAGGACTGTGGAAGGATGGGGGTGGGGTGGGGGTGGGGGGTGGAGGGTGGTCATCAAGAGCATAGTTTTGTGCGTCCCCCAAGAGCTCTGACCCTGCCACTGTGTAATCTTGAGCAATCATGCTTCCTCTCTGGCCTCGGTTTCCTCCTCTGTAAAGTGAGACGGTTGAACATATTATGCCTCTGTGAATTGAATGGGGGAAATCAAGGTAGTTGCGAAGTGTTTTTGAAGAGGAACTCTTCTCTGCCCCAGCAATTCCTCAAGGCTCCAGTTTTCCCGTTGAGGTCACAAAACCTGCATGTTGATGACAGTAGATTTGCATATTAGGTCCCTATCCTCACTGGAAGGTTGTGTCATGCAAACGTCAACAATTAGCGCAAATGACCTGACTTGTATTCAGGCTTCTTTCTCGAGCAAGGGGGCATTGGTAGGATTACCTGGCTCTACAGTGAAGGAAGAATTCGCTAGAGGTCCGGGGCCCAGCCCTGCCAAGACCCCCAACCCCACCCCCGCTCCCCTCCCCTGGTGCCCACACGCCCCTTCTCTAACTCCTAGTCAGACGCCCCTTGCGGGGCTCCCCTACCAACAACCCCCAGCTCTGCCACTCCTGACTCTTCTGGGGTCACGGGACAAGCCTGCCTAAAGTGTAGGCCTGTGGGGATGGGTTTAGGGGAGCTTCTCCCCCCTTCCCCATCCATCCTGACCCCAGCCCTACCCTCTCCTGCCCTGTCAGCTCCCAGGGCAGCAGCCTTCAGGGCTTGCCACACCACTGCCTGGGGGATCCCAGTGCACATCCCCACCCCACTCCCCCTGCCCACCCCCAACTTCAGTCCATGTCCGGCCAATCCTAGAAGCTCCAACTTCTAATGCCTCCCAAGATCAGGAAACACATGCACACACACGCTCATCCAGGGTCTTCTGTTCGCTCTCTCACGTAGCCACACTCTCTCATGCACACACAAACACACACTGAAGTACACAGAAAACTCCTACCCCAGATTAATGATTCACGGGGGAAAGAAAATTGATACTCTTAGGGTGCTTTGCTTAGGCCCGTGTCATTTAATCTCCTCCACAAGCCTCAGAGCAGTGTCTGAGCTCTCCCATTTTACAGAAGAGGAACCAGAGGCTCCAAGTCACCCCCATCCCCACGTGTGTCACAGACTCCTGCCTGGGTGTGACTCCCACCCCTGAGAGCCACACCAGTGCCCAGCTCAGGGCCGGGAGTCTGGACACAGGGGGTTTAAGCCTGGCTCTGCCTCTGCCCCTCCAGGTGACACTGAGCACAACCCCTGCCCTCCCAGGCCTCGGTTTCCTCAGCTGGGAAATGGGAATCATAATACCTCTCTTTGTCTCCATGGAGATTGACCCCATCAGTCGCAAAAGGCCTAACCGATTGCAATGTCCCCAAGTTCTCCCGCACCAAGCTTGGACCCCAGGCTCCCCAGGGCTGCACACCTACTCCATGAGCCTGGTGGAGCCACTGGGGACGGGCCTCTTGCCAGGCCTCCGTGCTAGGGCGGGGGTCAGAGGAGGCCATGCAGAGGGGGGCCCTTTTCTTCCCTTGGCTCCTGAGTGCAACCCCCATTAGTGCTGACTTAGAGCTTCACCCACTGCTGACATCAGCACCCATCTGTTTGTGGTGGGAACAGAGGCCTCCTAGGGAAACAGGTTTGCTAAATCTCAGCCAGGAAGGACCTCCAAGCTGGGCTATTGGGGCAAGTTTGGTAAATACCCTCTGCAGGTGGATGGCACCTTTGGGAGCAGGAGCCAGTGATCAGAAAGAAACGGCTCCCCCAGGGAACTCTCCCCCTCCCCAGCCACCCCACACCACGATCAAGTTTCCCCTCTGGCTTTGGACCTTCCAGCTGGTCCCGAGTCCTTAGTCCCATCAATCCATTAACCGTCTTTCCTGTAACATCCCATCTCCTGCATCCCAGCTCCATCACTGTTGTCTGTCATCTCTAACCATCCCTCTATCACCCCACCTCCCTCCTCCATCTTCAGACTCACCCCGATCCCAACCTAAAAGGTCACTATCTAATCAATCTCACTCCTTGGCTAAATGCTTTGTGGAGCAAAAAACTGTGACTTGAACAGCCCCCAGATCAAAAATCTGAGACCCAGCAACAGTTCCAGAAGGCAACAGGGTTCCTTCCCTCTGCTGCTCAATTGGTTTCTCTTCCAACAGGACCTATTCACATGGCCACCTGCAAGTGCTCAAAGGATGTGAACACTTCCCCTATTTACTCGTCATCTGCCCCAGGGTGGGCTGAGGGTGTCCCAGCTGGGAGCAGCAGCCTCTCTAATCCCTCTGAGCAACCACTAGGCAATAGACCTGGCTTGTTTAAACACAAGCTTTGCCAGGTGCTGAAGAAAAAGTAAAAGTGATCACAGTGGATCAGGCTTCCTAATCAATCTTACCTGTCTTAAGCTCAGATAAACCTCTAGAGGAATCTGTTTCCAAATCTGTCATTTCTGATAGCAGATATGCTGGATTTCCCACTGCAGAGCCAGTTTGGGTTGATGGTGTTCACACCCCAAAGAGTGGAAGAGCTTGTCTTAATGTTCACCCAGCCTGATGCATCTGCAATTTAGCCAGAAATTGTTCAGGAGAATCTTAATTAGCATTTAGCTGTAATGTAGTTAAACAACCCATTACAGGGTCCAAAGTCTGAGTTGTATTCAAAGGACTTGTGTTGGAATCCTGGAGTCACCGCTTACTGCTGGGCCTCAGTTTCCTCGTCTGCAAAGTGGGAATGAGAATATCTGCCTCACGGGAGTGGTTTGAGGGGGGAGTGTGTTAAAGAATTCTTAAGGGCCTTTTGTGAGGCCCAGCTAGACTGCAGGATTCAGCTGAACCTGAATAATCATTCTAGAATACTGTCAAAGAAGCTGCACTTACTGTCTTGTCTAACCCACATAATTTTCAGTTATTTTGCATGGGTCACTTCCAAAACAAAAATTAAGTAGTTAAAACAGCATCATGAGTTCCAATATTTCTTTTTCAAACTAATTACTTACTTTTATACTCAGACACTTTCTAGTTTTGATCTGTTTTTATCTCTATGATATTTTTGAGATGTAACGTTGTATCTGTTTTCTTCTTGGGCCAAAAGCAAGTAGTATGAACTACCCACTGTCACCATAGTGGCCACTGAGGTTGGAGAGCTTCTTGGAGCTTGTAGAGAAGGCAGCAGAAGCTCCCTCGCCCACCACTTCCACCAGGAAGGAGAGGGGCTCAGAGCAGCAGTTCTCAGAGTGTGGCCCGGGACCGCAGCAGCCTCACCTGGGAATTCATCAGACATGCAAATTCCTGGGCCCTGCCGCAGACCTCCTGAAACTGGGGTGGAGCCCAGAAATCTGCATTTTAACAAGCCTCCCAGGGGATTCTGATGCACACTTAACCTACTTGGACAGTGCCACAGGTAAGGCACACTCTGGTCCGAGCAAGTTGTCTTGGTGTGGGAAAGAAGGGAGAGAGGCAGGATTGGCACAGTCCTGGGAGCCTCTGCTCCCAGCACCCCTGGAAGCATGGTGGGGGGTGGGTGGAGGTCTGGGGTCTAGGAGAGACACCAGGAATCTTGGTGGTGGGGGTGGGGAGGAGGCAACGTGCCTGGCGGCTGCTCAGGCCTTCTCACCCACAGCTAGCAGTCCCAGCAGCTTCCCCAGCCACTTGGCCCCCATTGGCAGGAGACTTCTCCTTTCCAAGACTCACACTGAACTCGTTAATGATGCTGATATTCCCAGCTGTGGTTTGGCTCCAAGATCTGGTGACCCACCCCCGCCCCCCAGACCCAGCTCAGGACCTGACCAGAGCACCTGAGATCGGGGCAGCCAGGCCCCGACTGGAGGAGGACGCCAACCCGCTGCCCTGTCCACTGTCCTCCCACCCCCTCCCCAGGTGCCTGGCACTGTACCAGGCCTGGGAGCTACAGTGAAAGAACACAAAAGGCATGGATCCTGCCCTCCGAGAGCCCATCGACCTGTGGGGGAGATGAGTACTGAAAGCTACCGTTTCCCATGTCCTAAACCACACCAGACATTGTGCCCAGCTATTTGTGATCATTATAGGATTTAATGACACAGTCACCCATGAAAGGGATACCAACCCAGGGCAGTAAACTGGGAGCACAGAGCAGGGTAACTGGCCAGGTGTGCCAGAGTTCAGAGGGAGAGAGGGCTGAAGACAGGGGGCTCGGGAAACTTCCCAGAGGAAAAGGCCCATCGCCAGTTTAGAGGCGGGAGACAAATGAGACTCCGTCCTCCTCCCCCACCCCATCCCCCACCCCGTCTCTCTCTCTGACTCTCTTTGTCTCTGCCTCTCTGTCTCCTGTCGCTCTGTCTCTACCCTTTCTTTTTTCCCATAAACAGACAGTCACTCCAGAAATGGTCGACCTTCCCTTATGCCAGACTGTCATCTTGTCATTAAAACCCTATTGGGATGATTATCAGGAGAATGGATAAACTACTCATGAGTAAAAAGGAGCAAACTACTGACACATGCTACCACATGGATGAATCTCAAAAGTCTTATGCTAAAAGAAAGAGCCAGACAGAGCAGACTGCATATTGCATGATTCCATTTATATAAAATTTCTGGAAACTTGGGCAAAACTATATGGAAAGAAAGCAGATAAATCAGGATTTTCCTGAGGCTGGGAGGGGGAGTGGGGCTTGACTACAAACAGCATGAGGGAACTTTCTGGGGTACTGGGAGAGTTCTAAAACTGGTTGTGGTGATGGTTGCCAGACTGCATAAATTTACTTATTGAATACATACTTAAAATGGGTTAATTTTATGATATGTAAATCTTACTTCACTAAAGAGACACAAAAATTAAAAAATAAGATAGTGGGTGCATGGATAGATGATGGATACATGGCTAGACCTGTGAAAAAAAGACCAACAACCAAATGCTGATTATGGATTCAGATATTCAGATGTTGGGTCTATGGATGCTTGCTGTACAATTTTTTTCAACTTTTCCAGTATGTTTGACAGTTTTCACAACACTAGGTTGGAGAAGTTTTTAAAAGCTGGAAGTAGGAGGGTGACCAAAGCATCTGTGGTTTAGAAAGGTAATTTCGACTACCAAATGGCAAAATAAAAATCCCTGACAATACCGAAGTTGGTGAGGATGTGGAGAAACTGGAATTCTCCTGCACTGCAGAGGGGGCAGTGAGAACTGAATACAACCGCTTTGGAAAACTGGCAGAGTCTGCTCTATGACACAGCAGTTCCGCTCTAGGTGTATATCCAGCAGAAATGCCTAAGCTTGCAGACCAGAAGGCAGGAATGTTTATAGCAGCATTATTCACCATAAGCCCAAACTGGCAACAGCCCAATGGTGATCAGCAGAATGCATTAAAAATTTTATATTCACACAGGAAGATACTCTACAGCAATGAGAGTGAATGAACTGTTCTCCCATCATAGGTGAATCTCACAATGCTGAGCAAAAGAAGCCAGACACATCAAGCACCCATGGAGTGATTCCAGTTCCATAACATTCCGAAGCCAGGCAATACTGACCGCCTGGGGTAGAAGACAGAAGAGTGCCTGCCTTTGGTGGGAGCAACAACTGGAAAGGGACTTGGGCAAGGCTTGCGTGATGCTAGCAATGCTGTGTTTCTTGATCTGGATGAGGGGTTGCACGGGTTGTTCAGTTTGTGAAAAAAAAAAAAAAGAAAGAAAAGTCACCTAGCTACGCACTTCTGATTTGTGCCCTTTTCTACATACGTTTCAATTAAATTTTTAAAAAGTTTAGTTACCAAATGGGAAACAAGAAACCTATTTGACCTTCTCCAAGGGCACACTCACCTTAAACCTGACCCCAAGGGGGTTGTGGAAATGCAGTGAGTTTGCTTCCACCCTGAGAAGGTCTCCCGACTAGATCCAGCTTAGGCAAGGTCCTTGGCGCCAGTCAGATCTGCAAGGTCACTGGTGGGGACTGGTGGCGTCAGAGGCTCTGAAGCCAGGCTAGCCCAGGGAGCCCGCAGAAGTCCTAGAAAGTTTGGCACGCCACCCTAAAATCAGCGTGAATCAGAGAGGAGCATTCCAGCCCGGGCCTGTGCGAGATCAGGGTAGAAGCAAGCTGTGGGTGATTAGAATCTTAAGAATGGTTAAGAAACAAATCAGGCCTGCTCTCCTGCTCAAAGCTGCCGCCCTCAAACAATCAGCTGCCTCGTTAGAGCTGTCTAAAAGGGTTTAATAAAATTCAACTAAAATTAACTCAGTAGGAACTTCTTTTGCAAAAGGAGTACTCGCCCTTTAGATAAATTTTGTGTTGGTAAGGTTTCAGTTTTCAGATGGCCAGGGTCTTTCAATGCAAGGTCTACCTTCCTTTAGAATCAGCTCCAATCTCTCATGAAGGGCAGGGAGAGAGGTTTATAGGTTATCCATTGCAGGAGTCCAATTCCAGGTGGAACAGTCAGGCTTCCCCATGATCACAGCTACCTGGGAACTGACATTGTGTGCCTTCATATGTGTGATAAAATATTAAGAAGGTGATTAGAAATTGTAAGCCCCTGGCTCAGGAATGAAATGGTAACAGCAAGCACAATCTGAAGGTATTATTAGATTTAACAAACGGTTTGAACGTGCTAACCGGCCCCAGAAAAGAAATAATGCATAAACTTACCAGCACTGTGATGTTTCCTAAGCATTTGTAGAATATGAATGAATGTGCAGTGGGCCCAGCAGAGCCACCCTGCAGGCAGCTTTCACTGGCTGCAGACCCCTCCAGCCCTCTCTGTGAGCTGGCTTCTTCCAGCAAATTCCCTGACAGAATCTGTTGGGGTTTGGGGGTGGGTGGGTTTGAGGGCCTAGGGATCCTCCAAGAAGCTCCGTGACAGGCTTCCATGACCATATAAATCCGAGAAAGTGAAACACACACTGTGTTGGTGAGGCTGTGGGGAAACAGGCTCAAACACTACTGGTGGGAGTGTGATTGGTACCACCCCTAGGGAGGGTAATCTGGCGGGATCGCTCAAAATTAAAAATGCACGTGGCCTTTGACCCAGAGATTCTACTCCCTGGAATTTTTCCTACAGATACACTCCCCCAAGTACCAGATGACGTGTGGACTAGGATATTCGTTTACGGCATTGTTTATAATAATAAGACAGGACTCAGCCCCACTCTCTCAAAAGGAGTCTGGCTAAATAATCTTAGAAGCAGTAGCTAACAGTTATTGGGTGCTTACTGTGTACCAAGCACTGCTGTAAAACCCTTTACAAGTATTATCTCACTTAATCCTCCCAAAACCCATGTAGATGCTGCTTCTGTTAGCCCTGGTCTATGGATGAGGAAACTTAGTCATAAGAGATTAAGTACGTGGCCCAACATTAAACAACTGGTTTGTAATCAAGCAGGAATCTAAACTCTTAGCATTCTGCCTCCAGTGTCTATGCTTGTAGCCACCCCATTATACAATCACTTCTAGATAAAAATGTAGATCGTCTGTTCTACAGAAGACGATGGAGCCATGGGAAAGAGTGGGGTGCTAGGAGGACTCTTCTTGAAGAACACACACAGGAAACACGTAACTCAGGTGCCTCCAAGGAAGGGAACTGGGTAGTGGCTGGGAGGAAATGGAAGAGAGACTGGCATTTCTATTTGAATTGTTGTGGTTGCTTTTAAAATTTTTATTAGACCGGTTGCCGGTTTACAGAAAAATCATGCACAAAGTACACGGTTCCCATATACTCCCCTCTCACACCCAGATTTCCCTATTATTGACACTTTGCATTAGAATGGTGCCTTTGCTACAGCTGATGAATACTATTAATGATAGTCCATAATTTACATTAGGGCTCACTCTTTGTGTTGTACAGTCCTATGGTTTTTTAAATACGTTTGTTTATTCTGGTAACTTATACACAACCTAAAATTTCTCTTTTTATCCACTTTCAAATATATAAGTCCATGGTGTTAATTACATTCACAAAGTTGTGCCTCCATCACCACCATCCACTGCCAAACTTTTCTATCACCTCAAAAGAAACTCTACCAGTCAAGTATTAACTCCTCATTCCCCACCCCTAATCTCACCCCCCGTAACCTGTCTTCTAGTTTCTGACTTTATGAATTTGCATATTTTATTACTTCATAAAAGTGAAAGTACACAATATTTGCCCTTTCATGTCTGGCTTATTTCACTCAACATGATGTCTTCAAGGTACATCCATGTTGTCGCATGTATCAGGATTTCATTCCTTTTTATGGCCAAATAATACTCCATTGTGTGTATCTACCACGCTGTTTACCCATTCACAGCTTGATGGGCTCTCAGGTTGCTTCCATCATTTGACAATTGTGAACAATGCCACTATCAGCATTGGTGTGCAAATATCTGTTGAGTTCCTCTTTTTATTCTTTTCGGCATATACCTAGAATTGGAATTGCCAGGTTATATGTTAATTCTATGCTTACCTTTCCGAGGAACTGCCAAACTGTTTTCCCCAGAGGCTGCACCATTTTACACTCCCACCAGAAATGTCCAAGGGTTCCTATTTCCCCACATCCTTTCTAACACATGTTATTTTCCATTTTTTAAAATAGTAGCCATTCTAGCGAGTGTGAAATGGTATCTCATTGTGGTTTTGATTTGCATTTCCCTAACCAGCTAATGACATTGAACCTCTTTTCACGTATTTATTGGCCCTCTGAATATCTTCTTTGGAGAAATGTCTCTTCGGCTCTTTTGTCCATTTTTAAATAGGGTTGTCTTTTTGTTGTTGATGTTTGAATTGTTTTTTAAATTTTTATTTTATTTTGAAATAATTTCAAGTTTACAGGACAGTTGCAAGAACGAGATAGAACTGCCCGTGCCCTTCACCTACCTTCACCACTTGTTATTGTGCTTGAGTTATTTTTTCTTTAAACATGCCCATATTGTATCACTTTGAAATAAAAATTAACACGACAAAGTTAAACAAGCATTCTCTACCTCGGAAATTCTGAAGACTATGAGACGCCAGCTGTATGAATCTCCCAGAAGGGGGCCAACCACGTGGCTTTTTCATGGAGTATCTTGAGACACTCCTTTCCCCTGGGGCAGGGGCTTCCACACCCAGAGGATGTGCCCGAGCCGGGGGTCTTGGACCAGGGGCCTGAGAAGAAGCTTCCAGAACCATAGAGCTGAGGCCAGAAGCAGCCGCGGGGCAGGGGCCAGGCCGGGGCAGGGGCAGGCTGACACAGGCCTAGGGCTGCTGCCTCGCGGCCCGTTCCCTCCACTCCGCAGCAGGCGGGGAGGAAACGGAGGTGTAGTCAGGTATCTGAAGCCATGCCGCAAGCCCTCCCGGTCCTCCTAATCTCTTTTATTGCCTGCTCGGGCCCTGGTGCCATTGGGCTGGCGCCAGAGACGGGCTGAGGCCCCTCGCCCTGTGAACCGGACACCAGGAAAAAACCCAGGTCTGAGCCCGATCTTGACGGGCACTGCTTCCCTGAGCACTCCCTGCGTTATCCCGGGACCTGTCATTTTTGCCCCCGTCCCTACTTGATCCCTGGGGCTCCACGGTCCTATAATCATCTGCCCTGGTTTTTTCTGGTGCTTTGCAAGGGTCACTGGGTCTGTCTCATGGGTCGTCACTCCTCCCGCCCCTCCCCCTGGCTGGGAGCCCCTTTAGATCAGGCACTCCTCCAGGCAGGGGACTTGGAGAGCCATAGGTCGGCCACTGTCCCTCTCCGCCCGCCCTCCCTCTTATTCCAAGGACAAGGCTGTGTGCACGTCTGGAAGCGTGCACCCCCTGAGGCCCTCTGCCTGCCTAAAAGAGGCTGAAGGCCTGCAGCTGACACCAGTGGCAGGTGCCGGGGCCGTTGCATAACGGCGGCCTGGCCACAGGTTTCCGATGATTCAGCACTGTGGCCTGCACGGGCTCCCGCGCCCCAGGGCCGGACTCAGGACAGGGCTCCTCAGAACCCAGGGACAGGAGGTGCAGGGATCCTGGCTCGCCTGGGGAGCCTGCACTGCAGCCCTGACCCACTGGGGTACCTGGGCCTCTCCTGGTCTCCCCCAGCTGCCCCTTGCCTGGCCTCTCATGGTGCCTGGGCCTGGGCAGGGGTTCCAGCCTGGTGTCAGGGCAGAAGAGCCACCCTGCCATCGAGAGCCTGTGCTGAGGGCTGTAGACCCCATGGGCAGGGTTGTGACCTGGGAGGACAGAGAACTGGGGAGCCAAGCAAGGGACCCCAGGGGCCAGCCTGGGGCTGGGGGGCCGGCTTGGCAGTTCTTTTTCAGACCACTAGATGTCACTTCCATTTCAAAGGAACCCACTGGTAGGACTTTCCCCCAGTCAGGTCCCCCCAGCCTTCTCTAAGTCTTAAAGACACACAGATCACAAAAGAAAACTTCACTTTTCCCTAGGGACCAAGTCACTGGAAACCTGGCTGGGGGCTGCCCCTAACCCTGAGCTGAGACCTCCAGGAGTTCCCTTACACCCCCACCCCCACAAAGAGCTAGAAGGAGTAGCACCCCCATCTCCCCACCCCCACCAGGCCTCCAGGTTATTCTGGGGACCATATTTTCTGAAACAAAATGAAATACGTGCTCAAACAAATGTGAGTGCACTTCGGGGAATAGTGCTTCAAACAGGGGGCACGTACCCCAGAGATCCTACTTAGGGCCTGAGCTTAGAAGCCTTTAACCCTGCCCCCGACAGATTCTGGCTTCACCAGGGGCCACTCTGACCATCCCCTTGGCTTCAGACTATCACCAGGAATTTCAGGTGAGGGGAGGGGTGAGGGGAGGTCCCAGGAGCTCTGCTTCTCCCCATCCCCATCTCCGTCATTCAGCAAACATCTCTTGGCAGGCAGGAGCCAATTATTACAACTGACAACGTGTTTATTTCATTTGAGCCTCCCAACAACCTCTGCAAGCTAAGTATAATTTTACCTCCGTGTTACAGATGATGACACAGAGGTATGAAGTTTAGTGGGAAAATGCTTCCTCAAGGCTCTTGCTGCTGCTGCATCCCATTTCCCTTCGTCGGACCCCCACAGCCAGCTCAGGTAGCTGCCATGCCCATGCCAGTTAAATCAGAATGTGAGAGCATGGGGGGGGCATGGGGCATCAGTGTTCTTTTTAAGAATGTGTCGCCAAGTTTGGGAACCATGGTTCAACCACCTGAGCCAACCACCTGGTCACTGAGCTTTCTATTCAGCCTGTGAGGGTGGATAGGTTGTGGCACTATTGATTATTTAGCTCCTATTCCATAATAGGATAGACCATAATTATTAGTTCACACACTGTACAGCAGGCAGGTGTGCACTGTTACTCTCCTATAGAGGGGAGACCGGAGCTCAGAAAAGTTGGGCAACTTGCTCAGAGTCACCCAGCTCCTAAGTTAGCAGAACCAGGACTAAAACCCAAGTCTTTTTTTTAAAATTCAGTTTTATTGAGATATATTCACATACCATACAATCATCCATGGTGTACAATCAACTGTTCACAGTACCATCATATAGTTGTGCATTCATCACCACAATCAATTTTTGAACATTTTCCTTACACCAAAAAGAATAAAAATAAGAATAAAAAATAAAAGTAAAAAAGAACACCCAAATCATTCCATCCCATCCTCTTTTTCATTTAGTTCCTGCCCTCATTTTTCTACTCATTCATCCATCCACTGGATAAAGGGCGTGTGAGCCACAGGGTTTTCACAATTACATCATCACACCATGTAAGCTACATAGTTATACAATTGTCTTCAAGAATCAAGGCTACTGGGTTGCAGTTTGACAGTTTCAGGTATTTACTTCTAGCTACTCCAATACACTAAAAATTAAGAAGGGATATCTATGTAGTACATAAGAATGCCCTCCAGAGTGACCTCTTGGCTCCATTTGAAATCTCTTAGTCACAGAAACTTTATTTTGTTTCACTTCACTTCCTCCTTTTGGTCAAGAAGATTTTCTCAATCCCACGATGCCAAGTCTAGGCTCATCCCCAGGAGTCATATCCTGTGTCGCCAGGGAGATTTACACCCCTGGGAGTCAGGTCCTATGTAGGGGGGATGGCAGTGAATTCACCTGCCAAGTTGGCTTAGCTAGACAGAGAGAGAGAGAGAGAGAGCCACATCTGAGCAACAAAGAGGTTCTCTGAGGGAGACTCTTAGGCACCATTATAAGTAGACTTAGCCTCTCCTTTGCAGTAACAGGCTCCATAAGGGCAAGGGCTCGGCACACCAAATTGCCAGTCCTCAAAGTTTGTGAGAATATCAGCAATAACCCACATGGGGACATGCAACATTTCTGCATTTTCCCCCAGCTCCTCAGGGGGACTCTGCAAATATATTTTTATTCTCTGCCCAAATTACTCTGGGATGTATCGCTATTTCACACTAACCTGTACAAACCTGCCAGATCTCACTTCCTATTCAAAGTTCCATGTAATTATGATGTTTGAATAAACTGACCATACAAGTTAAATTAGTTAGTGTGCTGCAGAAAATATAGATCCTGCCCCAAATAAACATCTCTTCCCTTGGTCTCACACAAAAGTTGAAAATACCCAAGTCTTTTGAGTCCTCGAACAAATGTTCCGGCCTTTTTTCCATAAGGCCTCTGAAACCAGGTGAACTTCTCCCGGGGCAGTTAGCTTCACAGCAAGAGAACAGTTCAACAGTCAGAATCTGACATCTAGCCCTGGCCACAACTGACCCTTTATCTCGGCCAGCTTGCTCCACTCTGGCCACAGCTTAACCCCTCACCCCTAATCGAGACCACAGGCTGTCCTAGATGCTGGCCACTGCCCCACACATGTTCGGCACTGGTCAGAGCGTGGATGGCTCGGGAAACCCAGTCAAAGCACCAGAAATGACCACTGCATCACATTATAGTTATTAACAATAAAAAATAACATATGGGGCCTATTTGCCCAACAGGGGTTTGGCATAAAGGGCTCCCAATAATTCTCAATTAACTATCAGCTCAGGTCTAAAGGCATCCCCAAAGCTGGCAAAACCTCACCCCAATCCTCCCACTTTCTCTCCTTTGCATCCCCAAGGCTCACCCTTCTCTGCCATGTGATCACACACACCGGCTCCTTACTTCTTCTGTTCCCCCGGAATGGCCTTCCTCCTCTCTACCCCGTTCTCGGGGAGCTCACCAAGACCTTGCCTCCCTGGAGAGGTTTCCAGAGCCCATGGGGGCTCACCCAGTCCTGGCCCACTGACCCTCTCCGGTAAGCTCCACCAGCCCCAAGAGAGCAAGCAAGCAGCCGGTAGAGGGTTTGCTGCCAGGTGAGGGAGGTCAGGCCAGCCCATCCTTGGGGGTGAAGGTCGGATGGCAGCGGACGCTCACCCCCACAGGCACGCACATCCGCACACATTCACCAAGTGTGTTTATAGAGTTCTGGCGCAACTGTAAACCTGGCTTGCTCCGGCTGCCCCCAGGAGAGGGAAAACCATAAACACCTCTTGCTCCAGCCAGTTTCCCCCCACAAGGCGAATCACCCCCCAAGACTTGGACACTCCACCATTCAGGGAACTGGCTGTACTCGTCTACTTTCTACTTGGTGAACAATGCCTGACCTCCTGGACCCAATATAGGGGCAGGGCTCCCAGAGTCCTGCTCGTGGTTCTCCAGGGCCTTTGCCCCAGCTGTCCCTGCCCCTGGGAATGCCTCACAGCCCCTCTTCCCCCTTCCCTTCTCCCATCCATACCTTTACAATCCTGAAAAGGCCCACTTTAAGGCTCACCTCCTCTGAGACACTTCCACTGATCTCCTTGACTCATAGTGAGTACTTCCTGGAAGGGGCTTTGAGATAAAAAAGTGTCTGTGGGCTAAGACCTAATATTTCACTGTTAGAAATTCATTCCATTGGGTTGAGCATTGCTTTCTCCTTGGCAAGGGTTTTCTCACCAGGTCCCTGGATATTTATGTAGATGTGCCACACCGAAGGCAGCTGGTATGGAGGCGGGCACTGCCCTGTGGCCCTGAGTTCTGGCTCTAACTCTTCAGCTCCCTGCTTGGGAGGCTCAGGCCCCTCTCTGAATGCACAGTGGCGGGGAAGGGCCTGAAAATTTCTACAGTCCCTCCAGCCCCAGTAGCCAGTGGTTTCTCCTTCCAATCAAGGTTTTTATTGGGAAATCACACACTTGACCTTGCCGCTTTGAAATGTTGCCACAACTTTAAAGGGAGAGAAAAGTCCTCGCAGGCTGGGGCCTACAGTGTGATGAAATTAGGCTAGACATGCAGAGGAACTTCCAGACTGTGCATTACAAGCATTACAAGGCATAGCAAAAGCACTGAATGTCTCTTCTAGAAATCTTTAAAATGCAAGAAAGATATTCCCCAGTGAGTCTGACTTTGCCGGATGGTAAAGGCCCTTTTATTATTATTATTAAAAGGAAGGAGAGTGTGACCTCTCCCGGAGCCCGGAGGAGGAGGGACGGGCGTTGATGGAGTTCCCGGAGCTGGAGGATAGAGAGCTGAATGGGCCCAGGGCCTCGCCCCACCTCCTCCATTGTCCCTCATTCCTCTTAATGAAGGCTCAAACCAGAGCAGCCAATGAGGCTTGGAAAATCTGCCTCTTGTCTGAGGGGATTTTCCATAAATCTCCTTTATTCAGGCGGTGACAGCCCCGTGCCCTGTGGAGGGAGGGCTGCCTGGCTCCCGGGGACCCTCGTTAAGAGCAGGTGCTTTCTGGTCAGCTCCGTGCTCCTCCTGGCCCCTCAGCAGCCTGGGGGGCTTCGGGGAGCCTCCCAGGAGCCATCTCCAAGGAAAATGACCTCGGGCCCCTTCAGGCCTCAGGGAGAAGGATGAGGACACTGACTCACCAAGGGCAGGGCAGTTTTTGAGGGTTATTTTGCATAAATTTGCTTGCCACCCATTCAAGGTCTCCCTTGTGAAACTTTATAGACCTTGCTTGACCATGGAAGCCAGTAGTCACAAGTGGTTATTAGAAATTTTTGATTAATTAAAATTAGATTTTAAAAATTGAGTAACGCAAATGCATAGTTTAAATGCTTAAGAGCCACATGTGGCTAGTGGCTACTTGTTTTCAACAGGGCAGATATAGAACATTTCCACCATCACAGAATGTTCTATTGAACCGTGCTGGATATAGCTGACTTAAGCAAAGCAACCTTCTGAAGGAAGGGATGGGCCCCTCTCAGGGCAGACATTCAGGCATCGGCGATAGAAGTAGGCCTCTTGTGCTGACATGGGAGAAGGTTCCAGGGACTCAGAGAGCCCCAGTCTGAGGGGGACACAGCCCTGCCCTCAGGGAGCTCCCAGACCGAAGAGGGTTAAATAATTCCTTGGCCAGACCTTGTTTTCCTGAGCAGGTGAGGAGGAAAGGGTCCAGCTGTCACTTAGCAGGCTCATTAGTGATGTCTGAGGGGGCCTTGCCTTCCCCAAGGGTAATTATTAACAGGCCTCAGGTGTGAGGAGTGTGCAGCCTGGGCCCCACCCTCCGACGGGGCCAGCTAGGCATCCTGGGGGGCCCAGAGCCCAAAGCCGCCGCTGTCCCCCACCACCACCCAAAATAGTCCCAGGCCTGAGTCATGATACCACCTGGCCTGGCTATGCTGCCCCTCACAGCCCCCACCCCAACCCCCCACCCCGAGCCAAGCCCTGCTCCATGTTTGATAACTTGGACTTCCAACTGCGGGCAGGGAGCTGCCTGGAAAGCTGTCTACCTGATTAAAGAATAGAAACTGTTCAGCCTTGGGGAGCCATCCCCGCAGCCTCATTGGGGAAGGCCTGATACCCCCAAACCCGGACACAGCCTCTTGCTTTGTCAGCAGGAATTTTCCACATTTGCTGAGATTTCTGTTTGCCTTCCCCATTAGCTCAACAAGCACGGATGGAAAGATGACTAAGGTAATTAATGACTGACCGTGACCAGGACAGAGGGGCCAGGCCGGGCGGGGGTGGCAGGGGCTGGAGTGTGGCTGGGGAGGCTGTGAGTCAGCTAGAAAGTGTGAGCACCAGGCCTGCAGCAGGCCTGGGAGCCGCGACCCCGAGGGGAGGGGGCCCGGGGCAGACCCACGGGAGTCTGGGGCCAAGGGATCAAGTGACATCTTCAGCCTCGTTACCGTAGAAACAGCTCCAAACCAAGGCTGCCTTCTCCCAAAGAGGGGGTGAGCCCCTGGGTGGGTCAGCGGGCCTGAAAAGGGAGAAGCCAATTCTGCGACTACGGACGGGGCCCCTCTACAGCCCGAGCCTGGCCCTCAAAGGGCTTATGTTCTCAGGGGTATTGCCAAGGGAGTGGGAGTCCCATGCAAACCCAGGCCCACCACCAGGGAAAGAGCCCAACTTGAACCTCTCGCTGATGGGTCTGGGGGAGGGTATCTTAGAAACTTCTTCCTGTGGCACACTCCAAGCAGACCCCAGCCATCATCTGCTGCAGTAATTCCTTCTTCTTTTGATCACATATCCCTTTAAAAAAAAGTATGTGGCATACACCTGATAATATGTATATTTATTTATAAATAATTTACATGTACTACCATGCTGATAAATTACGTATGTTATTAAAATATAACACAATAAAAGTTTTAAAAGGATAAAAGAAAACAGAGGTAAGTAAATGCCAGGATGGGGGATCCATGTTGGGCTGTGGGACCTTAGCCCGGGATTCAGGAAAGAAATCCTGGAGAACACACTTATTGATGGGCCAGTCTTGCCCACCCTGTTTTGGAGACCACTGATTTACTTGAAGACTCTGGGTGACACATTTCCAACTAAGCTCATTAAATAATCAAGTCTTCCTACCTTTGCAAGATTCAACATCAGCAGCCAAACCTCCCTGGTTAGTGTTAAGATTAGTTGCTATCTCGAAATTAGTTTGCACTTGAGTTGACCCTCATGCTAGGGTAGAGATGGTGGTGGAGCTGGTGTTATCAGCTGATGACACAGCTCAGAGCATCTTCATGCACTATAGATGTTGCTGTGCTGTTCCTTGTAGCTGAAATGATGCCCTGACACCTTTCTTCACCCTGAAAACTTCTACTCATCCTTCAAAACCCCAAAACTCTGTTCTCCAGGATTTCTTTCCTGAATCCCAGGCTAAGCTCCCACAGCCCAACATGGATCCCCCATCCTGGCATTTACTGCACTGCACTGCAATGATGCTTTTAACCCTCTACCTCCCTCACTATACTGTGAACTCCTAGAGGGCGGGGATTGCTTTATTCATCCTTGCATCCCCAGCTATCAGCATATGTAGACATGGTCATGCTTACCCAAATCCCCTCAGAACTCACCATTCAGACATTTCTGGCTTCTAGGCTGCTTGGGTTGGTGTACTGGCAGGCCAGGAGTGCCAGAGGATTTACACCACCTGTCCCCTTTCCCGGGAGCCCTCAACCAATGACTGCAGGAATTGGGAAATAAATACCCCAGGTCCTTGCCGCACAGGTGGGTATCCCTGAGGCGAATGTTCTACATAGTTCTCCATAGTCTCCCAAAGGTTGTCGGCATGAATGAGCTCCACTGCAGCTCCTGCTCAGTAATACACATTTAACTGTTTTCCTTCCCTGCCATGCCTCATTTCCCCACCCCTTGCCAGTGTTTCATGAGATCACCTCCCAAATAAACTACGAGCATGCAAATCTGTATCTCAGGGGGAGCCAGCCTGAAACACTGACATATATTAGGTGCTCTATACATGCTAATTAATGAGGATTCATTGAGCAACTTTTATGTTCCAGGCACTGGGATGTAGCAGAAGGTTCCTGAGGAGCTGGACTAAGTCAGGCCATTAAAGATGGGCAGGCTTGGAACCGGCAGACAGGAGTGGAGATGGAATTTCTGATGGAAGGAAGGGCATATGCAAAGGGGAGGTGGGGAGGGGGTGCGTGGCTGAATAAAGGAGACCTGTCCGGAGTGGCAAGGAGGAAGCGCTGAGGGACACATATTATCCCTGCTCCAGGGGGTTTCCTCAGGCTCCTCTGGCACGAGGCCTGAGCCCTGGCAGCTAGACTTGGGGCTTGGTATCTTGGGGGAGGGGTTCCTGATGGATTCCATACCCTGGCAGATGAGCAAGCTCCCCTTCCTGCCCCCACCCTTAGGAGAAATCCTCATTAAGAGCTTTCTCAAGACAAGAAAAAAATAAAAGGGATTAGGCTGACTTCTGGTAGGGTGGGTCCAGCACCTGCCCCCTCTCCCCATGTCTGGAGAAGGGAGGGAGGCAGAGGGGAAGAAGCTGGGAATTCTCCCGGTTCCTCAGCTGATCATTAGGTGCAATTAAAAGCAAGCAGGAGACGAATCTGAGCACGCAGAGTGGGCCCCGTGGTGTCCTTGGTCTGCCCTGGCCTCTGGGGGTGTGCGGTGATGGCAGCTGCAGCAGTGACAGCCATGCAGAGCACCCACACTCACCTCAGTTGGAGAGGCCTGTGGGCAGAGGGCAGACACCTCATCCCAAGCCTGGCTATGCCACCTGCTAGCCGGGTGACCTTGGCTGAGTTCCCTACCCTTCCTGTGACTCAGTTTCCCCAGCTAACTGATGAGGGAACTGAACACTGTCTAGGGTTTCTTCGGTCTGGGGTTTTATGTTCTAAGCCTGGGAATCTGCTTTCTGCCTTGTGTCTTCAGTCCCAAGATTCTGGAGTTCTGCCCCATCAAGTCTCAAACTAAGCTGCTCTGGGGTCCCAGGCTGGGGCCAGGGCGTTGCTGACCTCAGGACAGAGCCTGACACTGACGGCAGAACCCTCAGCGCACACACATACATGCACACACACAAATATTGCCATGCCTGTAACAATGTGTTGTGCACATTACAAAGGCTCTGACAATGCAGAAGGAAGGAGGCCCAGCACTGGAACACATGGGCAGGTTCCAGGGGGAGAGGAGCCTACCCTAGGGCCTTTTCTGAGCCTCCTGCCATATTTAGGGTCAGGTTGCCTCTGACAAGCCTCTCCTTATAGGAATGAATCTCAGGAAAGAGAGAGGCGATCCCTAGAGGCAAGAATAGGTTCACAAAGAACAAATCAGGGAAAACCAATGTCATTTTCTTCTTCAGGGGGTGTCTAGTCCTGAGGGAACCTGAGATACTGTGATTCCAGTGAAATCGATGGAGGCTTCAGCTCCTGTTCGTTCACTGGAGCCCCCCACCCTCACCCCATCTTGTGATTCTTCTATTCCATAGATGACGGCCAGGAGAACTGGGACAGTTTTTGGTGATGGAGGTTAGACCTCGGGGAAAACTTCCCCACTGATGTGAGCTCCCAGGGACTCGGTGCTGTCCTGGGAGATGGTTCTAACTGTTGAGCAGATCCCACCCCACCCACCCACAGGCCTGGGGAAGTCAGTGTGGCCCTTCCAGGTGCCTTTGGATTTGAAGATGATTTAGGTGGTTCCTGCTGCAGCTAGAGTTGCTCTCTTGGCCTGTTGTCCATGGGTGACAGTAAATAAGTTCAGACACTCAGGACAGCGTGGCCTGGGAAATCCTTCCCTCCCCAACAGAATGCTGCACTCCACCCCCATACCCCAGCCAGACAGCTTGTAAATAAAAGCATGTCCACGTGAAAAAATTTTAAGATACAACTTTTCACCTATCAGATTGGCAGACATCCAATCTTTGTTGGCAAAGCTGTGGGGAAATAGTCACGTTGGGAATCAATGCTGCAGATACACCTGGTATGTATGAAGTGACCGAAATGATGCATGCATGAGATTATTCACCACAGCATTGTTTTTAAAAACTAAAGATGAAAATGACCTAACTCAAGACAGGGCTATTGGATCAGCCAGGCGATGGAATACTATGCAGCACTAAAGAAAGGATTAAGACATTCTTTACGTACCATTATGAAAAGTTCCCCAAGATGGAATCCTCCAAGCGGAAGAGGAACGATACAGAATGGTATGTAAAGTATGCTCTTTTGTGAAGAAAAGGGGGAAAATAAAAATATATATTCTTTTTTCTTTCAAAAATAGAAAATGTAAAAATCATGCCTTTCCTTAAGACAGTGTAAAAGATTCAAGAGCCCTGGGACTCAGGAGCCTGGAACTTGTCCTGCCCACTTCTCCGGCTTGGAAAGAGGAGCAAATGAGGTAATGTGTGAATGCCAAGAGCTCTAGACAGTGTCACCGACAAGGGGAACGCATGGCTAGAGCCTCACTGGAATTAATTCTGGCTCATGGCCTCCACATCCCCCCACCCCAGGGCCTTCTCACTTCACAACTAGCCTCAGGAAACGAGTTTAAGCACACTGCCTCTCCATTCCCAAACCCTTGTCTGGGTTGCCGGCCTCATTAGAGCCAACTGTCCTGGGCCAATGAGGAAAGAGCAGAAGTGGGGCTTAATATGTAAATGAGGCAATGGGTCAGGTAAGGGCAAAAGAACCAGGTTGTCCTTCAAAGGAAAAAGAAAAAAAAAGCTCCTATTCTGATGGTCAGTCCAGTGTTCACATTGCCAGTGGTGATTTGGCTTTGGAGAGGGCCATCATGCTAAAGAGTATGTTCTCCATTTGGAAGTTATTGGTCGTATTGTTTTCTTTGCATTTAAACTGCAAATCAATTTTGTTTTTTTTTGCATCGTGTAAAATCTAGCAGTAGAAGGTGTTTTATACCTAGCTTTATGTTTGCACATCTCTATGTAAAACTGATTCAATACTGGGGTCCCCTGAGGATTTTTTTCCTTTAAATGAGGTCCCGGACATTATTAGTGGTTGAGAAAAATTGATTTGATTACAAGCATCTTGAGGGCCTGAGAGGGGTCTTTTGTTTTCTTTTCTTTACTTTTTTTTTGGCATCCTCATAGGAACACAGTAGGTACTTAGGAAATGTTTGCTGAAATAATCGTGTAGGAATCTAGGAGGGAAGATGGTGAGGTCCTGCCACCCTCCCTCCCCAGTTGATTGCAGCTGGCAAGGAGGCAGGGGCTCCATCTTGGGGCTCGCAAGTGGGCGGAGCTCAGAGCTGAGGTCCAGCCTGTGTCCTCCCAGCACCTGCCTTGGTGCACACCCTCATCCCCCCTCAGACCTCCTGTTTCCTGCCTGGGAATGGGGAGCAGACAACTGCCGAGGCCAGATGTGCAAGCCACCGCCACCCCCAACCAGTCAATGGGATTGCGTTCCTGAGATAGGGGTGCAATGGCTGGAATGTGAGGACCCAGAGGCAGTGATGGACCGCGCCAGCCCGAGAGCAGAACAAATATTGACCCTGAGTGGGGCAGCCTCTCAAAGGCCCTCCACCGGATGCCTCTCGCTGTTCCCCTATCTCCAGCCACCCTCACAGAGTGGGGCCTCCAGCCCTGGGAGGCAGCATGGGGGCGGGGTGAGGAGGGTCCTGCCAGCGCCTGAGGCCAAAACCCAGGCCCAGACACCCCAAGTGGGCATCACTGTGGCATCCTTGCTGCTTCTGGAGTGGGGTTCCAGGTATTCCAGGCTACTCCTCGGGTTTGGCTCTGGCTCTCCAACCTGGATGAGGGCCGCACCTGGAATAAGATGTGGGCCTCCCTGGGCCAGGCCAGGCCCAAATGCCCCATGGAGGCCCTTGTCCCAGTTCATTCATTAAAAAAGAACCCCCTACAGGCCACGGACAACTGAATACCAGTCACCTGCTCTTCTAAGGATCGATAATGATAATGAGAAATAACACTTATTAAAAACTTTGTGTGCCAGGCACTGTACTAAAAGCTATATATATGTATATATATAAACTCATTTAATCCTCACAACAACCTTAGGAGGTATTTTTTATCCCCATTTTATAGATGCAGAAATTGAGTCACAGAGAGCATGAGAAATGCCAAATGGAGAAAAATACCTCAATTACCCTGTCATTCAGTCTGTGGGTGTAGAAACACAGAGATGGAAGGTCCCCACCTCCTTTTAGGGATGGGATACTGAGCTGCTGAGGGGGGTGTGACTTGTACCAGGTCACCCCAGGCTGCAGGGCAAGCATGTGGAGGCAACGGTGCTGCCTGTGACCAGACTTGCCCAAGGAGCTGACCGCTGACCCTGGCAGTCCCCTGAGGTCCTGTCTTCCAAGAATCCCAAAGGTTTTGTTTTCTTCTCCTGCAGGCTGCCTACTCTGGGTAAACACTCCCGCCCCTCCCTCCACCCAGTCGAACATCTTTCTCTCCCCCCACCTCCCCCACCCCATCTCTGGCGTTTCCTTGCATCACTCCAGCAAATCACCCTCTCTTCTGTGGCTTCTCCAGTACGTTTCAGACAAACCTCCATGAGCCTCAGTTTCCCCACCTGCCCAGTGAGGGCACTGCACTGGATGATCCCCAAGCTCCCTCCCTTGTCAGCTCTGAGGGGCTGGGAATCTTAGACTCTACTTCTGTGCTCTATGAAATGGGTGCTGGCTGCTCTCCCTGCCCCGGCCTTACTCAGACCCTGCAGGCAGCTGGGCCTCCCTCTCAGCTTCACAACCAGGTTGGGAGGAGGTCAAGAACAGAGACGAGAAGGCAGGAAGGGAAGGGGATCTCAGAAGGAGACACCCAGAAGAGGTTTACTCCGTTGCCACCCCCATTCCCCCCAGAAGTCATCATTCTGTTCCCACACACTGTTCCAGCCTCCAAGGCCTGGCCTGGACCCCTAGCATCCCTCTGCAAGTGGGAGAAGGAAAGGGAATGTAAGCTGGAGGCGGGGAGCGCATAGCCCTTCCCTGGGAAGGGAGCACCTCAGAACCTGGCCTCCCCTCAAGGGTGCTGGGGAGCCCTGGCCCCTGCCAGCTCTGCTCAGATGGACAAGTTGCTGAAGGCAGTGCCCTGTGCTCAGAAGGAAACAGCCTGTGTGTGTCCCGTCCCACCCCATCCCGGGCATGCCCTCGCCTTCCCAGGTCAATGACCTCTGGAACCCGAAGAACAGGCAGAGGCTCCCCTCACCCCTCTGCTGGTCTCCAGGCCAGACTCCCTGAACACATCCCTGAGCAGGGAGAAGCCGCCGGGGCCCTCCGCTCGGTCTTCACTGCCCACGTCCCGCCTGGGCAAAGGGCAGGGCAGCCCCCCAGAGCCCCAGAGTGCCTGTGGGGAGCACCCCACCCTCGTCCCAGCCTGGCCCAGGCCTCAGTCTGAAGCAGCAGGTCGAGGGTATGGGTCTTGGGGGCAGGGGGAGCTGAGCACCAAGGAGACCCCAGTCTCCCCATGCCCCCAGGACATGCATTCCCTAGCTTCAGGACAGGTTGGAGCCATGGAGGGACACACAGACAGCTTCCAGGGACAGGGACGAGTACTCAGAGGAACTAAGTGTTGACGCTCTGAGCAGGCGGGGAACTAAGGAGGTTCCCTGGGATGGGAGGGGAGCCAGGCCCAGGGCAGAAGTGGCTACTTCAGAACCCAGAGGAAATCCCTCCATCTCCCGGAGGAGTTGGGCTTGGAGACACCCTGTGGAACGGACCACGTTTCCCCCTTCAGACGGGAGCTCCCTCAGGGCAGGGGCTGTGTCTCCTCTCTCAGACTGGCGGTTCTCTGAGGAATGGGAGGAGGTTGTGTACCACAACAGACCAGAAGCTTCTAGAAGAGGGACTCAGTGTCAAGAACAGAATCTAAAGAGGCCAATTCCGAGCCATAACCAAAAAGAAGTCACTTTTTTTTTCTCATTCAATTTTATAGAAAATAATGCTTCACACACATTTTGGACATCAAACCAAATTCAGCTGGGCCTTCAAGCTCATCTATTCTGAGAAATTCACATCTTTATCAACCGTGGAGGTGGTGGTAGGGGACTGAACAATTAAATATTTCATTTCACTTGTTTTCAAAAGTAGATAATCTATTCACATGGTTCTATTACGGAGGTAATACAAAAGGAGAATTCTCATTCTCAATACCTCTCCAGCCCCCCCAGGGATTCCCTCTGCCATATGCAATCACTTGCATTAGCGTCTATGTGTCCTTCCAGTGCTTCTCTATGCAAATATAAGCAAACATTCTTATTTTCCCCTCCCCAGAGAGAACTTTCTGGTAGCTAGAACTAGTCCAGGGAAAAGCCCGGGTTTGTATCCCGGTTCTGATGCTGACCCCTTTGTGTTGCAGGTCCCCTTTCTAGGGTGGGGTGACGACCTGCTGCCCCGCTTGCCAAGAGGAAGGAGGCAGCCTGTGTAGCAGCCCAGCATACAGCCCGTGCCCAGTAAGTGCTTATTAGGGCTTTTGTTTGTTTGTTTCGGAAGAAATTTTCTGAACTCAATCTGTTCTTTATGTCCTTAAATTTGGCTCAGCTGGGCTTGCTGGCGAGTGGGAACCATTCTGGAGAGAAGAGAGTTCTTAGAGTAAAGAGGGTGGGTCTTGAGAAGGAGAGTCTGAGAAGTGGGGTGAGGCCAATGCAAATTTGGAGGCTAGTGGCTCTTCTGAGATCTGCAGGTTCCAAGAATTGCCAGGGGAGACATCCGGGTCCTGGGGACAGAAGTCGTGCCTGTGTTTCCCTGGCAGCTTGGGCCCGGCAGCCGCCGGAGGCCGGGTTTTGAGACCTATCTAAGGTACACAGCATTATCTCCTTTCCTCCCTGCTGGGGGAGGCCCAGGCCTCCAGGAGGGCCTGGCTCCCACCACTTCGTTAATATTTACCATAGCTGGACAACAGCGGGCATGCACAGGTGTGGGCCACCTTCCCACACGGAAACCCACAGGGGGCACGTGCACGCCACGTCCAGTGATGCTCTGCACGTCCCCAGGAGCCCCCTGACTTGGGCTCTGGCCTCCTTTCTGCCCACCCCCAGGCAGCCCTGGCTCTTTTGAGCACAGAGAGGGACAAGTGACACACAGAACCCAGACCTCAAAGTCCCACACGCGTGTGGCTGTTGAGCCCTTGAAATGCAGCTAGTCCAAACTGAGATGTGCTGTGAGTATAAAATGCACACCAGATTTTGAAGACTCTGCGTGAAAAGAAGAAATAAATTATCTCAATAACTTTTCATGTGTTGATTATATGTGGAAATGATAGTATTTGAGGTGCATTAGCTTAAAATACATATCAGTCTATAAAATATATCTTTAAAGTTAATTTCACCTGTTCGCTTTACTTTTTTAATGCGGCTACTAGAAAAACCCTAAATACCTGAATGTCCCACATTATAGTTCCATTGGACATCGGTGACCCAGAGGGTTGCAGGAAATATACTAGGGAGGCTGGACCCTCTCGCTTCTGCCCACCCAGGGTGCAGACACACCACCTCCTATAGTCTCCAGAGCCAGCACTGTGTCCCTTTCTGTCTCCATCAAATTGGGAGCCCGTTCTCCAAATTTCCCTCTGAGTGTCAGACATTAAGGTGGAGGGAGGGTGTAAACGAGGGGAGCAGGCCTCCTCACCCTCTGCCAAGTCGGCGACCTTCTTATCCAGGGAAGGCCAAGCCCCCAGCCCTGCGGTCCACCACTGTAAACCGCCCTCTGCGCTGGTCGATGATCGGATCGGTCATTTCATTCATGTGATCTTAAAAGGAGGCATTGTTTTCCCAAGACTAGAGATTCAGGCATTCACCAAGGCGTGGGACATATCCGAGTTGGAAATGGAATGCTCACAAATCACATGGAGAATCCACAAATAAATGGACAGAAAGTCCTGCACCAAGCCTGTCTCCTTTACGCTCCCACATCCTCAGCCTCGTCCCACCAGTTTTCCACCCACGAACCTTTTTACGATGGCTGATCCCCCAGGTCCGTCTTTTCCAAGTTCAACAACCTAAAGTTGGGTAACTTTCTCACGAAGCCTCCTTTCCAATTCTGCATCTCCCTGGATGCTCCCTGAACTCTTACCTTCCCCTCCCCCAGCTGAACTTCGTTCCCCTCCTGTAGCCCAGCAGGTCAGTCACCTCCCTGCTTCTGGATATAATATGCCCATAAAGCAGCCTGTAATTGCCTTGCTTTCAGATTCCTACACCTCATTGCTGACACGCTGGGATTTGTCAACAAGCCTCCAGGTCATTTCTACTAATCATCCCCCGCCACTTCAATTTATGCAGTTGGCATTTGGGGCCTCAATACAGAGCCTGGAATACGTCGTTTTGTGTCACAAATCCATCACTGCAGACTGCCATGGTCCTTTGGGCTCCGATTTCCTTACCTGGTGGTTCACTTTTCCTCCCAGGGGGATCAGCATAATATGTTGGCCCTCATCAAAGTGACCAGCTAGTGGTGGACGGGGCTTTCAACCCCACACTCCTGCAAAGTGCTCCTGTCGGGACCCAGCCAGTGGGCAGTTCTCTATGCTCATCCCACATGGCCTCCGAGCGTCAGCTGGCAGTCACCCCCTGATGGAAACATTTTTTTCACTTGATTTTCAGTCATTGCACGCTCCTGGTTTTGCTCCCACCTCCCTGGCCACTCCTCTGCCTGGTTGCTGGTTCCTTCTCACCTCCCCAGCTCCTAATTTTGGATTGCCCCATGGCTAGTCCTTGGACCCTTTTCTTTATCTCTACTCACACTCCGGGTAGCTCATCCAGATTCCAGGCTTTAAGTATTATCTATGTATTGATGGTTCCTCAATTTAAATCTCCAGCCCGGAACTCTCCCCTAACTCCAGACTCAGTTGTTAAATGTATGCTCTCATCTCTACCTGGGTGTCTAATGAGTGTCTCAAACTTGTGTCCACGTGGAGTTTCTGGTCTTCCCACTCCCAATATGTTCCACCCACTGTCCTCACCACCTCAGGACCTCAGGCCATGCCCATTCCGTCCTTCCAGTTGCTCAGGCCAAAAACCTTGAGGTTATACTTATTCCTCTTTTTCTCCCACACTCCATCTCCACTGTGTCAACAAACGCTGCTGGCTCTATCTTCAAAACATATCTAGAATCCAACCATTTTTCACCACCTCTGCCACCTGCAATCTTGTTCAAGCTACTCTCATTTCACGCTTGGATTTTTGCAACAGTCTTGTAACTGGCTTTCCCTGGTCTGCCTTGTCCCTTCTGTGTATTCTCAACACAGCAGCCCGAGTCATCCTGTTAAAACCCAAGTCAGGTCACACACCCCTGCTCATACCCTCCGTTGGCTCCCACCTCACTCGGAGTAAAAGCTGAAAGCCGGACAAGGGCCGGCCATCCCTATGTGACCTAGCCCCCCATTTACCTCTCTGCCTCCACCACCCTCTCTGCTCCAGTCACATTGGTCTTGCTACTCCTGCAGCCTCAGGGCCTTTGCAATGTCATCTTCCCAGGGACGCCTGCCCTGGCCACCCGTTTGCATTGCAGCCCCACTCTCTGGCACTCTTTAGTATCCTTTCCCGCTTAATATTTGCATCTTTTTTTTCTTTATAACATGTGATACATACTTTTGTTATTTATTTTGTTATTGTCAGTCCCCTACCACCAGAATAAAAGCTTCAGAGGATTTTCTCTGTTTTGTTCACACCTTATCCCCAGCTCCTAAAACAGTCCTGTTGCAAAGTTGTTGCTCAATAAATATTTGTTGAACGAACAGGGCAGGGCCGCAGAAACTGGAAACTGTCCTCTTCTAGACCAGTGTGGATTCATTAATCAATGCCTTTTGTGTGTAGTCTTTGAATATACTACATCATTTATTTATTTATTCTGGTTTTCATTTATTGTCTGTCTTATTCTGCAGAACTTTAGCTCCACAAGGGTTTTTTTTGTTGTTGTTGTTTTTTTTTTGGTCTATGTTATTCAATGAATTTTCCCAAGTGCCTGGCAAATAGTAGGCACCCCATAACTGTTTGTTGAATGAATGAATGACCATTCATCCAGCTACCGATCCACAAAACTTCTCTTTGAGATCGCAGCTATATTTCTCCATCTTGACCATAAAAGTGCCTGAACTCTGTGGAATTCCCATACTTCCCACATTTTCCACATCACCCAGTCTCTGATCCTCCTGAGAGTTAGAGAATAAATGTCAAAAATCTAATAAGAGAAATGTGCATTAAAACCACAAGATCCTATTTTGTCCTATCTGAGCATCCATCCCCTATTGGAAGGATCTGAAAGCTTGAAAAAACAGTTAGCAAAACTACAGGGAATCAGATCCTCTCATACACTCAAGATGGGGACAAAAATGGGAACGATTTCTATGGAATTTGACAAAATCTATAAAAATTACTTACGCTCTTTGTTTTGCTCAACAACCCCAACTCTGGGTATTTATTTTATTTTATATATTTATTTTATTTTATATATCACTTATATCAAACATGTGAGACGTGACCTACATGCAAGGTTATTCACTGTGGAAATGTTGATAAGAGAGAAAGCCTGGAGACCGAGTCAGGCTTGAGTAAATGGCGCAACAAAAGGTGCAGATTTACTGTGATGCTCAGCAGGGTTAAAAGAATGAGTTAAAAGAATGAGGCATGGTGAAGAATGCACCACAATTTGATTATACCCAGAGCCACTGATGGTACACTTTGGGTGGATTGTATGGTGTGTGAATAAAATTGTTTTAAAAAAAAGAACGAGGCAGCCCAGGCACTCTGCTATGTAAAGATCCCCCAGATACATCGTTAGAGTAAGGGAAAGTTAGATTTAAAACTTGCAAGTAGAATAGGCTAGCATTTGCATTTTTAAAAGAAGAGAAATGGAGACACTGGTTGTCTTTGGGGAGGGGAATTAGGAGGCTGAGACAGGGGTAAGGGAGAGACTTTTCACTGTCTACCATTTTGTACTTTTTGAATTTTATTCCGCAAGCATTTCTTATCTATTTCTTAATACTCTTTTTAAAATTGGCCTGACACAATTTCCTTGTGGTGAGCCCTCACAGGCCCTTTCCTTTTCCAAGAGCTCATTCACCCTTCCTTTCAGTCTGCAAGGACGCTGGCCCAGGACTGCCTTCTGTTTTGTAGTTGCACATCCCAACCTTCTCTTCTTTTTGCAACTCAGAACCAAGTTTTCTGCCCTGAGCTTCCTCAGAGGTGACCAAGTGGGCCCCGGCAGTTTTGTTCACAAGTCTCCTTTGTGCCTGCAATGTCGTTTTGTGGGGAGAGGCCCTTTGAACACCCCTGGAGCAGCTGTGGGGATTTGTCCTGCCTCCAGGTTTCCTGGGCTTCTCTGCCCTCTCCCAACATCTTCTCTGCCTTCCGGGTCTGAAGACTGGTCCCCGACTGAGGGGATGGCAGCAAATACCCCCTGAGGATCTCTGCTCTTCCTCTACTCCCCGCCAGCGTAACCTCTCCCTGCCTTGATCTTGACTAGCTCTGATCACAGCTAAGCATGCCCCTCAGGTTGCCCCCAGCACCACTCACGAACCTCTTCCAGGCACCATCCCCACAGGCCCATGGCCTTGCCTCATGTTTGTCCTTCCTTTCTCTGTTCCAGCCTTCTTAAGACATTAAAGTGGCAAAGTGTTCCCATGCAACACACTGAGTTCCTTGGCCACCTCCCCTCTTTCTTCACCTCTGGGACACAGACTGGCCTGGATGTGATTGCATAATCCAATGTACGAGCTTCCCAGCCCCTCTTGAGACATCTGTCCCTCCCAGCGATGCATGCCACGGAATCCTGCCTATCTTGTTGCTGAAATATTGGCGGTCTGAATTTGGAGAGTCTACTACACGCCCTCAGCAGCTCTCAGCTGGATGACTGGAAGAACCTCCCAGCTGGTCTCCCTGCTTCCGTCTGAGTTTCTCATGGCCTCTCCCACCCATTTTCTGCCATCACTGTCTTTCTAAAATGCACAGCTAACTGTGCCACTTCACCACTGAAAGCCATTCAGGACCCTCCAGGGTCTTGACCAATGTTTGCAGCATGACTTTCAAAGCTCACCATGTTCTAGTTTCTTCCCACCTCCCCCTCTGCACCAGTCTCCCTCTCTAACTTCATCCTTTAACTAAATACTTAATGGTGGGCACTTTCCTGGACACACTGCATTATTTCACAACTCTTAAGCATTTTCTCCTTCAGTTCCTTCTGCCTAAGATGACCTTCCAGCTGTTTTTTTTTTTGGGGGGGGGGGCAGTTGTAGGTTAACAGAAAAATCATGCAGAAAAGACAGAGTTCCTATATACCTCCCCCTCACACACACAGTTTTCCCTATTTTGCATTAGTATGGTATGTTTGTGACAACTGATGAAAATCTTATTACAATTATACTACTAACTATAGTCCATAGTGTACATTAAGTTTCCCTATACTCCTATTGTTTTTTAACATATATACAAGCTAAAATTTTCCCTTTTAAACACATTCAAATATGCAATTCAGTGGTGTTGATTACGTTCACAATGTTGTGTTGCCATTACCACCATCCATTACCAAAATTTTCTCCATCACCTCAAACAGAAATTCTATACCAAGTAAGTATTAATTCCTCATTCCCTATCCCAACCCCAGCCCCTGGTAATCTGTATTCTAGTTTCTGACTCTGTGAATTTGTTTGTTCTAATTATTTCTTATCATTGAGATCATACCATACTTGTCCTTTTGTTCCTGGCTTACTTTACTCCACATGATGTCTTCCAGATTCGTCCATGTCATCACATGTATCAAAACTTCAGTCCTTTTTGCAGCTGAGTAATACTCCATTGTATGCATATACCACATATTGTTTACCCATTCATCTGTTGATGGACACTGGGTTGCCCCTACCTTTTGGCAATTATGAATAATGCTGCTATGCACATTGGTGTACAAATATCTATTCGAGTCCCTGCTTTCAGTTGTTTGGGTATATACCTATGTTTTAGTTTCCTGGCTGCTAAAGCAAATACCACACAATGGGTTGGCTTAAACAACTGGTGTTTATTAGTTTTAAGGCTAGGAGAAGTCCAAAATCAAGGTGTCATCAAGGAGATGCTTTCTCCCAGAAGACTTGTGGTGTGCTGAAGCTGGATGCTGGTGATCCTTGGTCCTTGGCTTTCCTGCCACATGACAATGTACAAGGTGGCTACTCCTGGCTTCTCTCTTCTCTTCTGGATTACATTGACTTTCACTCTCTGGCTGCTCTCTCCATGGTTCTCTCCCTCACTCTCTCTCTGGCCAAATTTATTCTGCTTATAAGGGCCTCCAGTGAGACCCATGCTCATTCAGCTGGGCCTCAACTTAACTGAAGCAGTCTCATCAAAAGGTCCTACTTACAATGTGTTCACACCCACAGGAATGGATTAAGTTTAAGAACATGTTTTTCTGGGATACATATCTCCAAGCTTCCACAAGAAGCTTGGGATTGCCAGGTCATATGGTAGTTCTATACTTAACTTTGTGAGGAACTGCCAAACAGTTTTACACAGTGGTTGCAGTATTTTATATTCCCACTCACAGTGTATGAGAGTTCCTATTTCCCACATCCTTTCCAACACTTCTTATTTTCCTTTTTTTTTTTTTTTTTAACAATAGCCTTTCTAGTGAGTGTAAAATGCTATCTCATTGTGGTTCTGATTTGCATTTCACTAATGACTAATGATATTGAGCATCTTTTTGTGTGCTTATTGACATTTGTATATCTTCTCTGGAGAAATGTCTCTTCAAATTTTTTGCCCATTTTAAAATTGGGTTGTCTGTCATTGTTGATGAGTTGTAGGATTTCCTTGTATATTCTGGATATTAAACTCTTATCAAATATGGGGTTTCCAAATATTTTTGCCCATTCTGTATGCTGTCTTTTATTTTCATGATAAAGTCCTTTGATGCACAAAAGTTTTTTATTTTGATGAAGTCCCATTCATCTATTTTTTCTTTTGTGGCTTGTGCTTTGGGTGTAAAGGCTAAGACACTATTGCCTAACACAAGGTCCTATAAATATTTCCCCAGGTTTTCTTCTAGATGTTTTATAATTTTGCTTCTTATATTTAGGTCTTTGATCCATTTTGAGTTAATTTTTTTATATAGGTGTGAGGTCTTTTGCGTATGGATATCCAGTTTCCCCAGCATCATTTGTTTAGGAGATTATTCTTTCCCCATTGAGTGGACTTGGCATCCTTGTCAAAAGTCAGCTGGCCATTCCCTTGTGACAGAGTTGTCCCAGATGCTGGTAGCCTTTCTTCAGAAGAGCTATCACCCTGTTGATGCCTTAATTTGGACATTTTCATGGCCTTTAGAACTATAAATTTGTAAGTTAATAAATCCCCGTTGTAAAAGCCAGCCCATTTCTGGTATATTGCATTCCAGCAAACCAAAATACCATTTCTGGTATATTGCATTAAGCAAACCAAAATACTGACATACTAATTATTTGTCAGTAATATAAACTGCAAATATATTCTCTTAAGTTGTGGCATGTTTTTCACTTTATTTTTGTAAAATTTTTGATGACCAGAATTCTTAATTTTATTACGGTAAAATTTATTATTTTTTTCTTTTAGGATTAGAACTTTCTGAATCTAGAAACATATTCTCCTAGGCTAGAAATATATTCTTCTACAGATTCTTCTAAAAGTTAACTTGTTTTATTTTTTTATTTTTTACATTTAACTATTTAATATATCTGGAAGGTATTTTTGTGTATGGAAAATAAGGAATGTAATTTCTTTTCTTCCAAATGGATATCCAATTATTCCAGTGAGGTATACTATCATTTTGAAATAAAACTTTAAATATGATAGCATGAGATCCCATGTCCATACACACACAAACACACACACACCTGATATGTGTTTTTTTGCCTTCAGGAAAATCTTAGAAATTTCTGGCCCTTTTTTCTTCCACCTAACTTTTGTAAAAAGTTTGTCTTATGGAGGGTAAACGTAATGTTTAAAAAAAAAGTTTAGCAAGTTCTTAAAAATCTCTACTTGGATTTTTATTGTAATTGCATTGAATCTTTATATCACTTTGAATGAAACTGTCATCTTTATGAAATTTGGTCTTGTTCTCCATAATCAAATGGCATCATAATTTATATAGTTTTTCTTTAATATTTTTCAATAAAGTTTTATAATTGTTAAAAAAATCAACTGCCTATATACAGAATGAGGGAAACGATTTGGAAACTATGTATCTGATAAGGGTTAAATATCCCAAATATATAAAGAACACCTACAATTCAACAACAAAAACACAAACAACCCAATTTTAAAATGGGCCAAGGATGTGAATAGACATTTCCACAAAGATATACAAATGGCAATAAACACATGAAAAGATGCTCCAAATCATTAGCCATTAGTGAAATGCAAATCAAAACCACAACGAGATACCATTTCACACCCACTAGAATGACTACTATTTTAAAAAATGGAAAATAGGAAATGTTGGAAAGGATGTGGGGAAATAAGAACTCTCATACACTGTCAGTGGGAATGTAAAATGCTGCAGCCACTATGGAAAATGGTTTGGCAGATCTTCAGAAAATTAAACATAGAATCACCGTATAACCCAGCAATTCAACTCCTATGTATATACCCAAAACAATTGAAAGCAGGGACTTGGACAAATACTTGTACATCATCGTAGCATTGTTCACAATAGCCAAAATGTGGAAGCAACCCCAGTGTCCATCAATAGACAAATGGATAAACAAAATGTGGTATATCCATGTAATGAAATATTATTCAGCTGTAAAAAAAAAAAAGTGATGTGTTGGTACATGCTACAACACGGATGAAAACTTGAATACATCATGTTGAGTGAAATAAGCCAAGCACAAAAGGACAAATATATGATGTCTCTTATATGAAATACTTAGAATAAGTAAATTCATAGAGATGGAATATAAAATACTGGTTACTAGGGATGGCAGGAGAGGGGGTGGGGAGTTATTGCTAAATGAGTATGTGTTTTGGTTTAGGAAGAAGAAAATAGTCTGGAAATAGATAGTCGTGAAAGTTACACAGTATTGTCAATGTACTTAATATCAAAGAATTGTTCACTTAATATGGTTAAAATGATTTTTATGTTATATATATTTTACCACAATAAAAACTTTTTAAAGAATAAAAAAAAAACATAGCAGGTCTTGAAAAAGCTATGGGAGAAGTGTTTAAAATGGGAAATGTTATGTTATATATATATATATATGCTACCACAAAAAAATTTTTAAAAAGAAAAAGAAAATCACTTGGCCATAAATGTGAGGGTCTATTTCTGAACTCTCATTTCCATTCCGTTGGTCTACATGTCTGTCCTTGTGCCATTATCATTGTTTTTGATTACTATAGTTTTATAATAAGTTTTAAAATCAGGAAGTGCTAGTCTTCCCATTTCATTCTTCTTTTTGAAGATGATTTTGGCTATTCAGGGCACCTTACCCTTCCATATAAATTTGACAATTAGTTTTTATATTTCTGCAAAGAAGGCTGTTGGAATATTTATTGTGTTCAATCTGTACGTCACTTTGGGTAGAATTGACATCTTAACAATATTTAGTCTTCCAATCCATGAACATGGACTGCCCTTCAAATTAATTAAGTCTTCTTTGATTTATTTTAGCAATATTTTGCAGTTTTCTGTCTATAAGTCCTTTGTATCCTTGGTTAAATTTATTCCTAGATATATGATTCTTTTGTTTGCTATTGGAAATGTAATTTCTTCTTCTGATTTTCTCTCTGTATTGCTCATGGCTAGTGTATAGAAACACTATTGATTTTTGCATTTTGATCTTTTATCCCACCAGTTTTCTGAACTAGTTTATTAGCACTAACAGCTTTGTTGTGGATTTTTCAGGATTTTCTATATTTAGGAACCCGTCATCTGCAAATAGGGGAAGTTTTACTTGTTCCTATCCAATCTGGTTTTATTTATTTGTCTTATCTGTTTGCTCTGGCTAAATCTCCTAGTAAACAGCAACTAACAGTGCTAACAATGAGTATCCTCGTCTTGTTCCTGATCTTAGAGGGAAAGCTTTCAGTCTTTCACCACTGAGTATGATGTTAGCAGTTGGTTTTTTATATGTGCCTTTTACTATGTTGCCATCTATTCCTAGTTTTCTAAGTGTTTTCATCAGGAAGTAGTGCTGGATTTTGTCAAATGCCTTTCTGCTTCAATTGAGGTAATCATATTTTTGTTTTTGTTTTTTTCCTTCATTCTATTTATTAAATTGATTCATTTTCATGTATTGAACTGCCCTTGGATTCCTGGGATAAATCCAATTTGGTCAGGTGTATAAACCTTTTAATGTGCCATTGGATTCATTTTGCTGTATTTTGATGAGGATTTTTGCATTTATATGTAAGGGATATTTGTCTGTAATTTTATTTTCTTGTGATATCTTTATCTGTCTTTGGCATTAGGGTTATGCTGGTATCATAGAATGAGTTAAGAAGTGTTCCCTCTTCAATTTGGGGGGAAAGTTATGGCAGTATTGGTGTTAATTCTTCTTTGAATGGTAAAATTCACCAGTGAAACCATTTGGTCCTGGCTTTTCTTTATTGGGAGGTTTTAAGGTTTTAATTCAATCTCTTTACTTGTTGTTGGTATGTTGCGATCTTCTCTTTCTTCTTGAATCAGTGTAGGTAGTTTGTATGTTTCTAGAAATTTGTCCATTTCATCTAGGTTTTCTAATTTGTTGGCATAAAATTGTTCATGGTATCCTCCTACGATCATTTTTATTCCTGTAAGGTCAGTAGTAATGTTTCCCCTTTCATTTCTGATTTTTGTTATTTGTGCACTCTTTTTTTTTTTCCTTTGTCAGTCTAGTTAATTTTGTTGATCTTTTCAAAGAACCAACTTTTGGTTTCATTGATTCTCTCTATTGTTTTTTCATTTTCCATGTCATTTATCTCTACTCTAATCTTTGTTATCTCTTTCCTTCTGCTTGCCTTGTGTTTAGTTTGCCCTTCTTTTTCTAGGTCCTTCAGTTATGAGGCTAGGTCTCTGATTTAAGATCTTTCTTCTTTTTTAATTAATGTAAGTATTTAGAGTTGTCAATTTCCTGTTCATCACTACCTTTGCTGCATCCCATAAATTTTGATATGTTGTTTTTTTGTTTCCATTTGCCTCAAGATATTTTCCAATATCTTTTATGATATGTTCTTTGACCCACTGGTTGTTTAAGAGTGTGTCATTTAATTTCTACACATTTGTGCCTTTTTCAGTTCTCCCTCAGTTATTGATTTCTAACTTCATTCCACTGTGGTTAGAGAAGCTACATGTATGATTTCAATATTTTGAAATTTATTGTAACTTGTTTTGTGTCCTAACATATATGATCTGTCCTGGATAATGATCCATGTGCATTAGAAAAGAATGCATATTCTTCTGTTGGGTTAAGTATTCTATATATGTCTGTTAGATCTACTTGGATTATAGTATCTGTGTCAGTTTGAATGTATTGTGTCCCCCAAATGCCATTATCTTTGATGTAGTCTTGTGGGGCAGACGTTTTGGTGCTGTTTAGATTTGCTTGGAATGTTCCCCACCCAGCTGTGGGTGATGATTCTGATGAGATATTCCCATGGAGGCATGGCCCCACCCATTCAGGGTGGGCCTTGATCAGTGGAGCCATATAAATGAGCTGACTCAAAGAAAAGGAACGGAGTGCAGCTGTGAGTGACATTTTGAAGAGGAGTAAGCTTGCTAGAGAGGAACATCCTGGGAGAAAGCCATTTTGAAACCAGAACTTTGGAGCAGATGCCAGCCATGTGCCTTCCCAGCTAACAGAGGTTTTTCTGGATGCCATTTGCCATCCTCCAGTGAAAGTACCTGATTACTGATGTGTTACCTTGGACACTTTATGGCCTTAAGACTGTAACTGTGTAGCCAAATAAACCCCCTTTTTATAAAAGCCAATCCATCTCTGGTATTTCACATTCCGCAGCATTAGCAAACTAGAACAGTATCATTCAGGTCTCCTATTTCCTTCTATTTCCTTATTCTGTCTAGATGTTTGCTCCAGTTTGCTGAAGCTGCCAGAATGCAATTTACTAGAAATGTTTTGGCTTTTATAAAGGGGATTTATTAGGTTACAAATTTACAGTTCTAAGGCCATAAAAGTAACCAAACTAAGGCAGCAACAAGAGGATACCTTTACTGAAGGAAGGCCAATGGCATCCAGAACACTTCTGTCAGTTGGAAAGGCACGTGGCTGGTGTTGCTGGTCCTTTGCTCCAAGACTGCAATGCTTTCAGCTTCCAATTTCAGTGGCTTTTTCTCTAAGTATCTTTGGGTCCTCTGTTAGCTTCTCCAGGGCAAACTCTGGGCTTCATCTCTTAGCTTAGCATCTCCAAATGTCCTTCTGTCTGCATCTCCAAGCTTCTCCAAGTGTCAGCATCTGTTTTGGCTCTTGAGCTCTCTTAAGTACTCCAGTGAAGACGCACCCCAAATGGGCAGGGCCCGCACCTCCATGGAAATGATCTAATCTAAATGTCTCACCCACAGTTGGGTGAGTCACATCTCCATGGAAGTAGTCAATCAAAAGTTTCCACCCTGATCAAAAGACTAATAAGTCTGCTCCCACAAGATTGCATTAAAGAACATGGCTTTTGTGGGGGGCATAATAGATTCACACCAGCACAATGTTCTATCCATTATTGAAAGTGACGTATTGAAGTCTCCTACTATTCATTGAACTATTTCTTCCTTCAAGACTATCAATATTTGCTTTATTTTGGGGTTCTGACATTAGGAGCATATATATTCATAATTGCTATGTCTTCTTTTGAATTGGCCCCTTTATCAATATATGGTGACCTTTGTCCCTTGTAACAGTTTTTGACTTAAAGTCTATTTTATCTGATACCTGTATAGCTACCCCAGCTCCCTTTTGGTTACCAGCTGCATAGTTTATATTTTTTCATCCTTTCACTTTCAACCTACTTGTGTCTTCGAACTTAAGAGGAGTCTCTTGTAAACAGCATATAGTTGTGTCATGCTTTTTTATCCATTCAGGCAACCTATGCCTTTTGACTGGAGAATTTAATCCATTTACATTTAAAGTAACTACTGATAAAACATGACTTTCTTCTGCCATTTTGCTATTTGGTCTTTGTAGACCTTATACCTTTTTTGTCCATCAAGTCTTCCTTTAATGTCTATTTTCATATTTATTTGTGGGGTTTTTTTTTGTTTTTTGTTTTTTTTTGGTAGTGTACCATTTTGAGTCCCTTCTCCTTTCCTTCTGTATATGTTTTTCAGATATTTTCTTTGTGGTTACCTAGGGGCTTAAATTTAACATCCTGTATCTATAGCAATCATGTTTGAATTGAAACCAACTTAACTTCAATAGCATACCAGAACCCTGTTCCTCTACCCCTTTTTGTTGTACTTGTTACAAAATTTATCTTTATACATTGTACGTTCAAATACATTGACTTATCATTACTTTTTTAAACATTTGCATTTCTTAACCTGTAAGAAGTAAAAAGTGGAGTTACATACCAAAAAATACATCACAATAGTACTGGCATTTATAAGTACTCATATGGTTAACTTTACCAGAGATCTTTATTTCTTTGTGCCACTTCGATCCACTGTCTATTGTCCTTTCTTTTCAGTCTGAAGAACTCTCTTTAGTATTGCTTGTGGTTCAGCTTTTGTCTACCTGGGAATGTCTTTATTTCCTCGTCATTTTTGAAAGACAGTCTTGCCAGATAAAAGATTCTGGGTTGGCATTTATTTTCTTTCAGCATTTTAAATATTTTGTCCCTCTGTCTTTTTGTCCCCATGGTTTCTAATGAGAAATTGGCCTTTAAACTTATTAGGGCTCCCTTGTACATTTCACATTGCTTTTCTCTTGCAGGCTTCAGAAGTCTCTCCTCATCCTTGGCATTCAACAGGTTTACTACTGTGTGTCTGGGTGTGGTTCTCTTTGAGTTTGTCCTGTTTGGGGTTCGCTGAGAATCTTGATTGTGCATATTCATGTCTTTCATTAAGAGACAAGATGTGGCAAGTTTTCTGCAATTATTTCTTTGAATATTCCTTCTGCCCCTTTATATAAAGTCCCTCCTAGGACTCCCATAATGCATATATTTGTACACATGATGGTGCCCCACAGTTCTCTTAGGCTCTGTTCACTTTTTTCTTTCTGCTTCTCAGCCTGAATCATTTCAATTGTCTTGTCTTTGAGTTCACTGATTGTTTCTTCTGCCAGCTCCAATCTGCTATTGAAACCCTCTAGGGAATTTTTAATTTCAGTTATTGTGGTTTTCAACTCCAGTATTTCTGTTTGGTTTCTTTTAAATTTTTCTACCTCTTTATTGAGATTCTCAGATTGTTCAGTCATTGTTCTCCTGAGATCCTTTAGTTCTTTCTCTGTGCTTTCCTTTTTCTCCTTCAGCATATTGAAGATCTTTTTTTTTTTTCTTTTTTTTCTTTTTTTTTTTAAGGCTTTTTCCAGTATGTCAAAGGTCTGGTCTTCTTCATTGACAGTTTTTGAATTTTTATCTTGTTCCTTTGGTTGGGTCATCATTTCCTGTTTCTTTGTCTTGTAATTTTTTTGTTGCACACTGTACATTTTGCTATTTTAATGTATTAACTCTGGGATTTAGTCTCTGAGAAGTCTGTTCCTTAAGTTTATATACCGCTAGTGATATAACAGAGATTTCCTTGAGTACCAGAAGCTAACAAAAACAAATGAACCAATGCCAAAAGCACCAATCACATTCTTTGCAAATTGGCTCTGCATTGGCTGGTACTCTCCTTCAGGGTTTAGCCCTCCTATCAAGAAAATCAGCCTGAGGCAAAAGTGAAGTGCAGAGTCCTATCCATCTTATCTGATCCTGTGTCTTGTCCTGGGCTTGTGCTGGCTTGGCTCATGGCCTTAGGAATTACTTCATTTGCAGAAATATGAATATCCCCTTTACTCTCTATGAAATCCTTCCCCCTGCATCATGCGCTCTGTTTTATGTCTTAAAGTCTGTAATTCTTTGCCCAAGCCACTTTGACTTAATTGTTTCTTACATTGCATTAGCTTTCTGCAAGCTGCTTCTGCCTGCAGGGCAAGTTCTGGGAGGGCAAGCCCAAGACAAGTTTCCTGGTTCAGCCTTTCAGGCCGCCACTTGACAGATTGACACCCACATACAGACACCCTAGTATGCAGGTTGGGATTACTCTGCTCCTCCTGAACAGACCCAGAGACCCACAATGGGAACACAAGCTGGGTCCACACTACACCAGGGCATGTGTGGGAGAGGGACCAGCAAGGGCACCATGACTCTCTCCTATCCTCTTTAAATCTGCATTTTCTCCATGCAGTTAACTCCTGCCCAGTTACTGCAACCCTCTAGCTTTTTCCTGGGGTTTTGAGGAAGATGGCTCTGCTAGTTTTTGCTAGTTGTTCAAAGATTCCTTGGGGGAATGGCACCATGGAACAGCTTACATTGCCATCTTGGTCGACCAGACTTCCAGCTATTCTTGTTAGGGCTGCTCAAGACCTCAGTCAGGGTCACCTTCTCAAGGAATTCTTCCCTAAGTCCCACCCACCCAAGTCAGGCTCATTCTGTCCTTTGCCTCCTAGTCCTATCTTAGCTCTTACCACACCTGGTAACACTATTCACTGCCTACCTAACAGCCATTTTGCTTTACCCCTTCGTCCTTGCCACCAGAGTCCCTACTTTTTCAGGTGGCAATGTGTCCAGACCCAGGGATGAATTGTGGTTGGTCTAAGCTATCAGTTGCTGCTAATTCCCTGACCCTTACCTCCCCAGCCTCCCTTGTAGCATTTCCTCATGCACTATTCCTGTCTGTTAGACCTTCACTTTCCTAGTTTACCCTAAGGCATTTCCTCTCCGTTCTGGCCAATGAGACATGAGAGGTAATTTGCTAGGAAAATTCTGGGAAATGCTTTCCTTCCCTGATAAAAATACAGCCCCATTTTCTCTCTGGACTTTTTCTTTTCTGCTTTAAATATAGTTTTAAGTGGAAACAATGTTTGGCACCTTAACAGCCACTTTCTTACCATGAGGTAAAAAGAATGCAGACAAAATGTTGACATGTCAATGATGCACAGCAAAAAGACAGAAATAGCCTGAGTTTTTTATAACATCACTGAACACTTTCACCAAACCTGGAGCCACCTGCCTCCAGACCTCCTGCTGTGTGAGACTGATACACATCTTTATTGCTTAAGCCACTGTCCACTGAGTATTCTGTTCCTTGAGACCGAAAGCATTCCAAACTGATATACGAAGTTGTATGAAAATGTTCTTCTTGGAGACTGTCTCTACAACTAGACTGCATACTTCCTGAGGGCAGAAATGGTGTCTTATGCCCAGAGCCTAACACAATGACTCAATAAATGGATGCTTTAACTGAACTGAACAAACAGCCTTTCTTTTCTGGCTGTTATGAATAAGGGCATAGGCTCATTTTTATCCCAGTTTTCCCCTATCACTACTACTCTGCCAACTCTCCTTCCTCCATTCACTTCCCCCAGTCTTCTGAGAGATGAAGTGGTCCCTCACATCAATTGAGAACTAACCGCAGCACATCTTCATAGATGAGGACCCACCTGCTTGCTCTGCCCTGGGTCAGGTGAGCACTGTGCATCACCACCTGCTGCCCTGGGGGCTGGTGGGCAGGACAGACCCGCGAGGCCCTCTCTCCTATTGGCCCCATCCAGAAGGCCACACCTGCCCAGGATCTGGATCCAGATTCCCACTGTCTCAGGAAAGCTTACTGTTCTAGTTTTCTAATGCTGCCAGAATGCAAAACACCAGAGATGGACAGGCTCCCATAAAAAGGGGGTTTATTTGGTTACACAGTCACAGTCCCAAGGTCACAAAGTGTCCAAGGCAACACACCAGCAATCAGGCACCTTCACTAAAGGATGGCCAATAGTGTCCGGAAAACCTCTGTTAGCTGGGAAGGCACGTGGCTGGCATCTGCTCCAAAGTTCTGGTTTCAAAATGGCTTCCTCCCAAGACGCTCCTCCCCAGCCTGCAGTTCCCCAAAAACGTCACTCCTAGTTGCACTCGGGATATCCGTCCCCTCCCAGCCTCTCTGGAGCAAGAGTCTGCCCCCAACGGCCGTCCCCAAACTGTCTCTCATCTGCAGCTCCTGTGCCCCACCCCCAAAGTGTCCCCCCTAGCTGCAGCCCCTCCCCAAAACATCACCCATGGCTGCACTGAGTTCCTTCTGCCCATCAGCTCATTTATATGGCTCCACTGATCAAGACCCACCCTGAATGGGTGGGGCCATGCCTCCATGGAAATCTCCAATCAGAGTCATCACCCACAGCTGGGTGGGGTGCATCTCCAAAGAAACACTCAAAGAAATCTAATCAAAACTGATAACATCTGCCCACAAAAGATTACATCAAAGATAATGGCATTTGGGGGACACAATACATTCAAACTGGCACATTTACCTTCCTTCTCTTTAGGAATAGAAATTCCTCAAAGGTATCAGCTTGGCCTTCAGGATGGACCCTGGGCCTAGCCAAGTGCAGACACCTAATGAACAAAGAGAGCATCTCAGCCAGCCACTCCCAGCTGCCCTACCTGTGCCTTTCTCAGTGCTTGGCTTGGGAAAATGTTAAATTCTAAAATGAGCCCTCACCCCTGTGCACTATTCCTCCACATTAATAATAGGCCTAATTATTTACGGTACAAAGTACACTTGCTTAAGCCTTAATGAAAGTGGAGCACTTAAACCACTGAGAGCATTTCATATTGATTACTGAGGGCTCCAAATATGTGCCCTAAGGACTGAACTCAGAGCTTGTCTTCTCATAAGCCTTAACAGACAGTATCTCCCAGGGACAGCGCTCCCTCTTGCCACATTCTCATCTTGTCACCAACCTTGCCTCAGGGTTCACCAGATCACCCTTTGACCCCTTTGTCCAGCCTGCTGACTTCCACGGTGTGGCCGGTACGGGCCTGGGCCACCTGGGCACCTCCAACACAGCCACCCATTTGTACTTCCACCCGCCAAGCCAAGTGTGTCCCAAGAGGCCATTGTGTTTGTTCCCAAACCTGTTTGCCAGTTACGCTTGTTATTGTAATTACGTAATTTAATTAAATATGACACGAACCAATGAAATATGACTGTGAAAAGAAAGAGTTTCTCCCCACCTCCCCTGTAACAAACTGAGTTGAATGCTTTGGGTGTTTGGTAATGGCAAACTGTTTTTTAAAAAAAATTGCTGTTGAATTAGGTACAGGAGAGACAGGCTGAAAAGAGCGGGGTGGGAAAGCTGGGCAGGGCGGCGGTGGAGGGAGGGACGTCTGAGAATCTGGAAGGACTCTACCCTCTATTGATTCTCAAGAGCTATGAAGTTCTCAGTATTTTAAATAAACCCAGAAAAGACAAAGCACCACAAGGAGTTTTATGCAAGAAAGACTATTCAGGGTTGAGGAGGGTCATTGCCCAGAGGAAGGCTACGGCCATGCATCAAAAGGTTGGCATGCGCTAGCACATTCATAGGTGTCTCCAGCTAAAATGAAATACTCACACTGTAGAGATCCCATTTGCTGTGATCCAGGTTCTAACCAACCAACCAGGAGCCTCCATGGTGCTCGACAGGAGGGCTTCCCTGCACCACTGGTAAGCCCTAGAGCAAAGTCGCATCGCCCTGAGCCTCCATTTCCTTGCGAACAATCGTTGGACCTACCTCCGAGGGCTGTGACGTTAGTTGGAGAGTGAAGTGGTGAGCAAAGTGGTTACCCGTGGCACTCCACTCTCCATCTCCACAATGGTGCCACCATCCTACCAATTAAGCAAGCCTGAAACCTTGGAACCATCCCTTGCACCTCCCTTTCCCTCACTTTCCAGTTCCTTCCACTCAGCCTATCACGGCCTTCCTGCCAAGTCTGCCGCCAAAGACCTCCTGACTCCATCCTTGGCACACCCCCCAGACATAGCTGCCCTGGACCAAGCCACCACCATCTCCTGCCTGGACGAAAGAACTAGTCCCCTCTCTGGTCTCACTCTGTCCACTCCCAACCCCACCTCAGAGCCCGGCTTCCACACCAGTCATGGCTCTCCTCTGCTGAAAACTTGCCCGTAACTTTCCAAACTCTTTCAAATGGTCAACAAAGCCCCCCCATACACACTTGCACACACAGCTCTCGGCTGCACTGACCATCTGTCAGTTCCTCAAATACACCCTGTCTCTTCCTGCCACGGGTCTTTGTACACACTGTGCTTGCTGCCCAGACTCACCCTCATTCCCTTCTGACCTGGTTAGAGCCTACTCATCCTCCAGGCTTCCACTCCAACGTCATGTCCTCAGGAATGTTCCCTTTCCCTCATACAGAAAAGATTTGGTTGGCACCTTCTTCAAGCCAGACACTGTTCTAGGCACTAAAAATATATCAGTGCACAAGACAGACAACATCCCCGCCCTCATAGAGATCACATTCTAATGGAGAAGAAAGGTAACAATTAACTAAATAAGATTTTCAGAAGATGATAATAAAAGCATCTGATCGAAAAAAGATTCATATTATTAGAAGAAATTAAAATACAGATATTGTAAATTGTTTAAGGAAATTAAATTCAACAATATCTCAGAGGAATTTATGTATGCTGGTGACTGTTAAAATTTAGTTCTAGAAGGCTGTTCCTGTTTCCATGATTTTGAAAATGTGACTCTGGCATGTTCCTTCAATCAAGAAATAAAAAAAATTGAATGACATTGGTCATGGATAAATGCAAGTGAACATGTATATCTCAAAACCAAAATGCAGAGCCCAGCGCAGGATCACACAGGTATTTGCACAAAGAGACATCAAACTCATAATCTCTCTCTTTCTCTCTCTCTCTCTCTCTCTATCTCTCTATCTCTCTATCTCTCTATCTCTATCTCTGTCTCTATCATCTATCACACACATACACAAACACACAGTCATAAACACACAGAGGAGACAAGAAGCCAGGGTGTAAGAAAAACCCTGATCACCAAGCCTGACCCTCCCTGCTGGAGGTCTGGCTTACGGTTGCCAAGGGTGGCAAGTTTCCCTCCTTCTAGAACATCATCATTCAAATAATAATCAGTAGATGCAGTGACCCTAAATTCTCCCCCTAACTCACAACACTTACCCAGCAACACAACCTCTGGCAACAGTGGGGATTAAATTATAATTTTGTAATGATTATCATTTTGAGATCATTCTCTACCCTGACCCATACTCACTGCCCCTGCCCCCAAAGCCCAATATCATGCTCAGTGCCCACCCCATCACCAACACAGACCAACCCCCCCCACCCCCGCTCCCAGGTATAAAACTATTCATCCCACACTCATACATGTGTGTCCACTTCCACTGGCTCTGCCCGGTGCCCCACCACCTCTCCCCACCCAGACATCTGTAGACCCAACATGTATACTCATTGGAAATTCACATGTACCCACAAACACACACTCCACCCACACCACACATAATTCCCACACCCACAAATCACACACTCCTATCAAGCCCATCTCCACAACCCATGCATATGCAGGTCAGCACCAGCCTTCCAGGAAGATGGTAGCCTCTGGGGTGTGAACTCAGGCTCTCCACCCCCTCCACACACACCCGCCTGCTCTCCCCACCACTGCCTGGAAGGCGTGACTCACTGTACTTACGCCCAGAGCCAGCCATGCAGGGCAAAGTGGTACCCTCCCCTGGGCCCCAAGCCAGCCTCCAAACCTCCCCGTCGTCTACTGCCATCTGACGCCACCTGCCACCCTGCCTAAAAGCATCCAAGGTAGGGCCAAAGTCTTAAGGGACAAGGTCCCTCCTGACTAGGGCGGAGTGGGTCACAGGATCTGAGCTGACGTCAGGGGCTCAAGACATCGGTAACGCAGGGAGGGCACAGCTGACTGCCCAGATCCATGTGGGCCTGGCACTCCTGGGACACAGCTGGCCGTGGCAGCAGTGACAGGTGAATGGGGGACAGTGGGGCAGCCTGGAGAGAAGTCTGCCTGGTGCCCTGACCTCTCACCCTCGTTCCTGGCTTGGGTCCTGGGGGGCTGTGGGAGTAACAACAAGGCCAAGGAGTCAATCAAAAGAATCATATCGGAGAGTCTCTGAAGGAAGAGAAGGCCAGAGCCCTCTTGGAATGCCTGAGGCTCTTCTCTTCTCTGATTCCTTGGTACAAGGGAGAATAGGCTGCCAGCAAGCTATAAAGAAACAGACATATAGAATGGTCCAGAGCTGCTCCAAGAGAGGAGAAGAGTGACTCTGAGATCCCATGATTCCCTGCTTGGGGCAAGGGGAGACAGAAGTAGAGCATTCAGCCCTCCTCCAACCCCAAGCTATTGGCCAGCCACCTCCACCTGAGTCCATACCTGCAAAGGTGACTATTCCCACTGAGGAGCTGTGGCCAAACCCGTCACCCCAGCCTGCCCAGCCCCTGTCCCAACACAGCCCTCAGAACCGCTTTCGGTTTGCCTTCCTAGAGGCCCTTGGCCGGGTAAAAGGAGACAAATCCAATTGTACGCAGGACGCTGGAGGAGAGGACAAGATGAGGAGTGGAGCTACAGCAGAAGAAACTAAGGGTGGAGTGAGAAAAGACTGCCTGGTTGATAAAAGACAAAAATTTTTAAACTTTTTATTTGGAAATAATTTCAAACTTACAGGACAGCTGCAAAAATAATATAAAACCAATAGAGAGAACAACATACCCTCTACCCAGATACCCAGATTTACCAACTTTCAACATTTTGCCACATTTCTTATATCATTCTGTCATCTATCTATCTATCTGGAAAAAAAAAAGACGATATAATTCAATTAACAAATACCAACTGGGTGCCAACTCTGCATCGGGCAGAGATGGATGTGTTCTCTGCCCTCCAAGAGCTCAGTCTGTAATGAGTAACATAATAACAGCCAGCATCAGCATAGTGTTTATGATGTGCTAAGTCCTGTGCTCAGGGTTTTATGAGTAGTTCGATCCTCACAACCAACCTTATTAGCTTGATACAATTATGATTCCCACTTCATAGATAGTAAAGAAACTGAGGCATAGAGGGGTGAAATAACCGGCCCCAGGCTGCACAGCCAGTAAGGGAGGAGTCCAACTGGGCCTCATGGCTCCAAGGTCCACCTTCCTCGCCACCCTGCCCTCGCCCTCCAGTATGGCCACCTGGCACCCATTCTCTGTAGTGCCAGGGGCCTCATCTCTCCCACCTGCCCCCTCCTTCTTCCTTCATCACAGCCAGGTCCTCTTCCCCCAGTCACCAAACACCTACTATGTGCCAGGTGCTGTGCTGGTGCTGGGAACACGGGCATCAACAGGGTGGTCCCGCCCTTCGGGTGCTCTCCACCTGGCAGTGAGGACCACCCAGGAAACACCTTGCAGCCACATGGGAAGGTACTCTGCAACCACAGGTGAACGAGCCACAAGTGCATCCTCGAGAACTAGGGGCAAAGGGTAATGCCAAAGCCGGCCATTCTCAGACGAGACAGTCTCTCCGGGGCAGGGGACCCAACAGAGGCTGCAGGGAAAGCAGCATAGGGGAAAGCAGGCGTGTGGGGTGTGGACGGAGCTGGCCTCCACGGCCACCACGTTCCAAATGTGTCATGCCCTTGCTGAAAAGCTCGGTTTCCTCATCTCTGCCAAACTCATGGGAAATCATGTGTGCAAAGCACACAGAAAAGGATAAGCTGTGACTATGTGGAATTATTAGACAGATAGTGGAAATGTTAATACGAATCTGGTGGAAGTTGTCAGTTTTAAGCATCCAAAAAAAAAGACAAAAGAGTTCCGACAGTATGAAGAGCTCTGTAAATCAGAAGTAGGAAAAGAAAGCAAGCTGGAGATAAAGCCTTCTGAGAAGGGGGGATGGCAGGCTTTCCAGCAAGGGTCATCTCATCCATCCTTCTGCCTCCTCCAGGAGCCAGAAAAGCCAAAGGAGGACTGTCCTGCTGTGCAAGCCCCTCAGAGCCAATGCCCTTTTCCCTGGCAGTCCCAGGCTGCCCCCTCCAGACACATCCAGCCATATGTATTGCCACATACAGTCCCAGAACCCAAGGCTGCAGCAGACATTCCAGCCTGGCCCAGCTCAAGGTCGCTGAGATTTTCATGTGAGGTGACAAGGCGGCTGGGGTAAACCTGGGAAGCTTCCTGGAGGCTCGCTGAGCCCGTCTGGTGGGGAAACATTAGAGACACAGCCCGTCATGCACAGTGGCCGAAAGCACAGAGCTCTGACACAGCACAGACCCTGGGTCGTGTCCCACCAGGCCACTTGCTCTCTGTGTGATCCAAGAGCAGTTACATAAGCTCCCCAAGCTTCCCGGTCCATGCTGGTAAAAATGGGGATACACAGGACTGCTGCAAGGACTGGAAGCTGGGACAGAAATGGAGGATGGAAGGACTGTAGGGTGTTGCTGGGTCAGAACAGGGGGTGTCCCAGGACCCCTTTTCATGTCTGACCTCCTGTGGTCCCAACACTCCCCACTGCTTTTGGCCAGGAACCCCCTTCACCCTGACGGTGAGAATCCTGAGCTTGGCAAGCTTTATTTTCCCCAAAATCAGCCTCCTGTCAGAGCTGAGGGGCAGCACCCTGGACTTCACCCTCCATTTGGGGCTCACAAGTTCCCTGGGCCGTTTGCCCTTAAAGACACAGGTCCCTCCTCATGGCCCGAGTCCAGCCAGGAGAGCTTCAGGGAGGAGGCAGCCCCTGACAGGATATGTTCCTAGGAAGCCACAAGCCTCCTCTTCTAACCCCTTCCCGGCTCTTCCCCAGGTCACCCCTATGTCACCACCTCCCACCCACCGATCCTTACACACACTGACATCTGGGTCTATTAGTGACCCCATAGGTAATCATTAACTCCCAGGAGGAGGCACTGGCCCTTTAAGGCTGCCCTGGGAAGAGATGACAAAATCACCCCACTGGACTTTGTGCCCTGAGGCTGGTGGAGGAAACAAGGCCTAGGAGCTGTAAGCAGAGCCTGCCGGGGCAGGCCTGGAGCTGGGGAGTCCAGCCAGACAGCTGCTTCTGCCTGGTCCAGCAGAATCCCCCCTTCCCCCCGCCGACCCCAGTGGGCCTGCCTGGCGTGGGAATAATGGTAACTGCCATGCACACGAGTCCCTGGGCGTGGGCCTCCCTGACGGGCATCCTCTCCGCCTGGAGTGCTAGGCTTCCTTCATGCCCCACCTCCTCCCAACAAGGGTCCCAGTTTGGACCATCCTTCCGATGCCCATCTGCCATTGTACAGAAGGGGGGCCCTGATCACCCCATCTGTGCCCAGCACCGGGCCCAGGGGAGGTACCCAGGGGGCCAAGGTGCTGACCCAGTGAAGTCACAACGCATATAAAGGCAGCAGGAGGCGGTGGGACCTATTGAGAGAGCACAGGTGTGGGGGTCAGAACACCTGGGTTCTTGGACCTCGCTCTGCCCCGAGGCACTGCGTGGTGAACACAGCATCCAGCACATAGAAGGCACACAGCCAGCATCTTCTGAGTGAATAAATGAATGAACAAGGGGGTTTTAAAAGCATCAGCACCGGGCACAGAAGGGAGCCCCAGGTCTAAGTCAGGATGTGTGGGTTTGGCCAAGGATGAACCCAAGCTCTTTCACTGAAAAGCTGAGAGAACTGGAGAACCAGTCTGACTTCCCTAGTCCTCCTCTGGCCCAGATCCCACAGGCCGGTTAGTTGGTGAGCATTAATTAGGGGTCTGCTGCATGCAGGACACCGGGGAGGGGGTCAGAGGGCCACCTGGGGGGAATTGGAAGACTCTGCCTTCCCCGAGCTCATTGTGGTTGAATTCACCCATCAGAAATAATCTGAGAGCAGCAGCCAGGAGAAATCAGGAAAGTACAGACAGACAGACCAAAGGTAGGAATGGGAAGAGGCAAAGAATAGGGTGGAAGTAATCACAGGAGGTTTCCTAGAGGAGGGGAGTTCTGAACTATAGTCCCAGAACATTAGTCTCATTCATTCATTCACTCAAACAGACATTTGTGAAAGCCAAGCACTAAGAATACAATGGTAAATGAACACGGTCCTTCCCTCAGAGAGTTTACAGCCTCACTAGGAAGCCAGGCATCTGAATTCAGGTGACCACACCATTTGAGATGTGACCTGATAGATATACAGACCACATGCCAGAAACGGGAGGAGTGGGGAACATCTCAGCTGAGTCCTTCTTAAAGGACCTCCCACCCAGATCTTCTCAGTGGGTCTCAGCCTCTAAGGGAGCAGGAGATGCAGGTAATGGGAGAACGGCTGGAGGAGTCTTTGTAAAGCAATAGGTACCTGCCAAGTAAACAAGGCCAATGGGACCTGTTGTTTTTACAGGTTCTTGGTGACCTCACCTTTGGCCAACAATTTCCTGGCACTGGCTCAGGCTGCCAAGGGGAGGTAGATGGGGAGGAAGAGGTGGGTAAATAGCAGGTGAGGCCAAAGGTGGCCCTAGAAGGCAAGGGGCACATTCTGAAAAGTCTCCCCAACCTGAGGCCTACAACACAGCCCAAAGTCCGATGCTTAACCCACAACTGCATTCCAGAAAAGGCCATAAATACCTGAGTACCCACCAGAGAAGATGCTTGAGGCTGCCTGGGAATGCCTCTTCCCCTCACTTTGCAGCCCTGCTCAGCAGATCCCAAAGTGCCCCTTTCTTCAGAAGGTCTTCCTGGATTGGGCCGACATGACCTCTTCCTCCCACCCCCCCCCTCCTCCTCCTCCTCCTCTCCATATCATCAACCACCAGAGAGTTCAGGGAAGTCCTCTGCGCAGTCCAGCTTCCCAGAAGGAGAACCCTAGAGGCCTCTCTGTGTTGCCGTCTTGCTGAGCAGTGAGGGGTCTTCTCAGCCAGCAGCCGGTCCTGGCCCACTCTGCTGTCACAGGCTGTGTGCCCTTGGGTGAGTCACTGAACCTCGACAAACCTGTTTGTTTTCTGCAAAACAGGGGTGCTGACGAGGAGCATTTTCACGGGGCTCTCGGAAGGAGTAAATGAGATCACGTCAATGAAATGAAATTCACCATTATTACTCATGATTACCCACTAGAGATCACCCAAACTTCTAATTTTACTGGGAGGAAACTGAAGTCCAGAAAAGACATGAAAAAAAATGGAGGGATTGGTCCTCTCCTTCTCCTCCTCCTCAAATTGCTCATCTTAATCCGGCCCGGGCTCTAAAAAGGGGGTCCTAAACTCTGAGGGACACAGATCCTTTGGAGAATCCAGTGAAAGCTAAGTACATTCATTCCCATACCCCCAAGACAGTACAGACAATTTCAGGGGGTTCATTTGTCCTAGGATGGGCACCTGGCTCTGTGACATGGCAGAAAAGGAGGGAGACAGGGACAAAGCCTGAACTTGGGGGAGCAAGCCTCACCCAAAGGCCAAGGCCCAGGCCCTGGGAAGAGGGTCCCATCTGAGCCCTCTCCGAGCCCCCGAGCAGCCTCTCCCTTACCCCCACCATCCCTTCTTCAAGCCATCTAAAAGCCCCTGCCCACGGCTTTTCCCCTGAACTGGTTAATTCTATTCTAGTTGTTTTGAAAGTTGAACAGAACCATAGAGGCTGTCTGTTCCACCTCTTTATCTTTACAGAAGAAGAATATCAACGAAAGGTACACTGACTTGCTCAAAGTCACCCAGATAATCAGGACAGGAGCCAGTCTGCCTTAACCAACTCAGGCCCACAAGTCAGCGCCCAGACCTACCGTGTCTGCTGGGGGGCTGAGGCCACCAGGAATTGATGAGAAATAACTCGATTGGCCAAGCGAGCCCAAAACCTTGGAATGAGAGTGCAAAAAGGGTTACTAAGCTCCTGGTTGTGTAAGAGAGATTACAAAATTTCTAGAAGATCAGCTAAGCAGAGTTGGGGCATTCATTCATTCATTCATTCATTCCTTCAACAAATATTTATTGAACTAGACATGGGGGATACAGTAGTAAATTGCCCAGACTGCTTTCCTGGAATGCCAGAGAGGAAGAAAGACGTAAACAACTAGACAAGTAAAATAATTTTAGCTAGAAATAAATATTATGAAGGAAATAAAAAGGATGACTTGGCTGTGTCATTTATATTGCAGGGATCCGGGGGTGCTCAAGGAGGGCCTCTCGGAGGAGGTGACAAATTAAGCCGAGTCCTGAGAGGTGAGGTGGAGGCATCCATGCCCAGGTGTGGAGGCAGAATGTTCTAGGAGGAGAGAACAGCAAGTGCCAAGTCCCCAGGCCAACATGACGCTGATAGGAGAGAGGAACAGGGAGACCAATGGATGCAGGGGAGAGCGCGGCCCCCAGGCACCCGGGTGGGCAGGGCCAGGTGGGCAGGTGAGGAGAGCAGCCCTCATGCTGAGTGCCAGCAGGGTTGAAGCAGAAGGACAGCCTGGTCCACTGTGTGGTGTCAAAATCCATTCTGGCTGCTGGGAGCAGCAAGAATCAGAGGGGCCAGAGGGGAGCAGGAAAGCCATAGAGCCCACGCCAGGTAGGGGGAAGAGGGCAGCAAGGGATGGAAATATTTTTGAGAGAGAACCGGCACTGGAATTGCTGGTGGAATTGGATGGGGAGGATAAAGCAAAAGGGGTGATCAAATACGAATGCCAGCCTCTGGGCTCGAGCCCCCGTAGAGACGCTGGAGCCATTTACAGGTGTGGGAAAGCAACAAGTTTACAAGGGGAGCCAAGGGTCATGAATTGTACATCAGGAAAAAAGCTCCAGGTCCTTGCTCTCAAAACTTGTTCCCTTCAAATGCACCATAAAACAATGGGCTTTATATGGCCAAAAGATACAAAAGATACGGCCGTTTGAAGAATTATAAAAGGGGTTGTGACAAGGATGGAGGAACGCAGAGGCCAGGCTCAAAAAAAAATGGCCAAAATGGTCAGAAGTGCATCCAATCACGAGTAAAATTTAAAAATTTCTTTTCTTCTGGGTTTTCTACACCAGGAGGCAGATGGCTAGGCCACTCCCTCGGGCCAAAGGGGGGGCAGCGTGGTCAGCGAGAGCAGGGCTGGCAGAGACACATCAGTCCAGTGTTGGCAGTTCTTTAACTCTTGTGCTCTCTGTCACCCCATTTTCACGTTATGCAAGCAGTGGTGATTGGGTTTGGGCAGGGTTCTTTTTTTTATAAATCAAGAGTTCCTTTTCCTTGGGAAAAAAGTACCAGTTGTGATAATACACAAAATAACAAGCTCGGTGCTACCTTCTAAGGGAAATGTGGGTTGTTAAACCATGGGTCAGAGGCCGGCCTTCTGGATTCTAAGACAACAATTAACCATGTCCCCTGTGTCTGTCAGTGTAAGCCCGGGAGGAAGATGCAGCAAATTCCTTCCTCTGGGGGTCTGATTGAGGAAACCCAGACTCGAGGTCCATCTCCGTATCCTGTGAAGTCCCACTAGCCCCAAACCCAAACTTTGGGGACTTGACCAGCCCCAGTCTCAGCCCCGGCCTCAGTCCTGCCTCTAAAAAGGAGATCGCCTGCCCTGCCCCTCTCCTGGGCCTCCCCCAACCTCTACAGCATCCTTCCTCTTCCTCCCCCAACCCCCACCTCTCCGCTTGGTCCTTCTGTAATTCTGATAGGAAAATTCCTGAACTTTTTCCTCCTACACTGGCCCAACAAGCTAGGCCACCTCCTCCGGAAGCCCCCAGTGGTTAAACCTGATGTCATGATGGACCTGGCAGCACAGTTTCTGGCCCTCCCTGTCTGCTCTATATACTGATGTGTGATGGTCCTGGTTGTGTGTGTGTGTGTGTGTGTGTGTGTGTGTGCATAGGCACATGTACACGAAAGACCTGGAGGAGCATATCTCCTTCTCAGACTGGCAGATCTTGAGGGGCCTGGGAGGGACCAGTGGACACACAAGTGTCCTCTTCCTCAGGAATCCCCCCTCTGAGGGCCTGTTTCTGGTCCTTGTCCTGCCTTCCCACTCTCCCTGGCCTCTGCATCAGGTCCCTTCCACCCACCCAACAAATATTTACTGAGTACCTACTCTGTGCCAAGCAGGTTCCCAACAGTGAACAAGATGGCCAAGGCCCCAGCTCTCTCAGAACCTTCATTCTGGGTGGGGAGACAGATTGTAAACAGGGAGGATGATGGGTACATGGGGAATAGGTAGGTAGTTAGAGGGAAGCAGAGAGAGAGAGAAAAGGTCATTTCCAACAGTGATAGGTGCTGTTCCCTCAATAAAGTGGGCAACTACTATGTGCCAGGTGCTATTCTCAGGACTTAAGATACATCACTGCACAAAAAACAGACAAAGATGCCTGCCCTTGTGGAAATTAAATTCTAGTGGAGGAAGACAATACACAATGCATATAACAACATTTTGTAATGTGAGAACATCAGAAAGTGATAAGGGGTTTTTAAAAAACGAAAGTGAAGGGTAAGGGGGGAGATCAGAAGTGTGGGAAGAATGTTGCTACTTTAAATAGGGTGGTCAGTGTGGGCCTCATTGAAAAGGGGACATTTGAGTAAAAACATGAAAAAGTGAGGGTGTGAGGCCTGCAGACATCTGGAGAAAGAGCATTCCAGGCAGCAGGACCAGCCATGCAAAGGCCCTGGGGCAGTAGCATGTCTGACGTGTTTGAAGAGGAGCAAGAAGGCCAGGTGGTGGGCAAATGGTGAGTCGGGAAGAGAGGAGGGGAGGATGAAGTCAGAGAGGTGACTGGGGTGGGGGTGGAGGACCGTGGAGGACATTGAAGGTGAGCAGGAGGACTTTGGCCTTCTGATGAGGAGCCATTGCAGGAATTTAAGCTGAAGAGGGTCATGGTCCAGCCCCATTCCTTCCTCATTAAATGGGGTGATTGATAGAAAATGGCTGGGGGAAAGGGCAGGGGGCTCCTCTCAGGAAGAACCCCTCTCTGGGAGGGGAGGGGCTGAGGAGGGGCACCCCTGCCCTTCCTTCCCCTCCTCTTCCTCAATCTGTCAACCAGGGGAAAACTTTCTGCTGTCTACCCTCACCTCTCTCTCTCCTCCCCCTACCCCTATCTCCTTTCTGTCCCCTCTTCCTCTTATCCTCTCTCCCTTCCCAGTGTTCTTAGAAAACAGTTGTGAAAGAGCAGAAGGAAACGCTGCAGCGGGAGGGGAGGCGGCAGATGACAGCACCTGCTGCTCCTGGCTGCTCACCCTGTCATTGTCACCACGTTTCAGGTGGACAGGGACCCTGGGGCATGCCCTGGCCAGGCCAGGCCTCCCCATTCCCCCACCTCCAACGAAGGGCATGGAGAGAGCATCTGCATGGACTTGACCTTGGCTGAGACTTCAGGCCCTGGCAGGAAGGAGCTGGAGGAGATCCTGGAACCTTCAAACCACCCCTCATGGTGCAGAGGGTGGCACCGAGAGGAAACTGCAGCTCCAGGTCTCACTGTGAGATTCAAACCCACGATACTGTGCACACCCTAGACCACCTCATCCGGCCACCCAGGCCTTGGGGTCAAGCAGAAGGTCAAGGCTTTGGTGCTCCCTGCTTCAGGCAAAAGTAGAGGGCCGCCCCGGTCTAGACACGGTGCTCGAAGGCAGGCACAGGTTTGGTTCTCTCCTGGACGCTGGCTTCCAGAGCTCTTTCCCAGTTGAGAGGGATCCTAACCCCACACCTCAGGAAGAGTGAGGATGGCTCAGGCCAGCTCTGTCCCCTGCCCTCCTGGAGGCATGGCTCAACCAACCAAAGGGTTCAAAGGCTCTGGTGGAAAGAGACCCCCCCCAAAGGCCATCTTGTCAGCCCCAACTCAGGGGGGCCCAGCTCCGAGCCTGCCGAAGAGATCCTGCCTGTTTTCTAGGAAAGCGGTGTCAGCCTCTTGGGCCTGTCCAGGAACAGGCCTGGCTCTCTCCTTGGCCATCATGTGCCATGTGTGGCTGTGGCCTCCAGCACCTGAGTCATCTGTGTGACTCATCGCCCTCTGCCCTTGGTCCCAAGAGACTCAGCCCTGAACATGGGACAAGGCCCCTGTCCCTGGTGCAGGCCTGCCCCTCCCCCTCCACCCCACACCGGGACACCCAGACCCCTCACAGAGCTCACCCATTACACACACAGCTCACAGAGGACCCAGAGCGCCTTACACCAGAACCCCCGACACACACAGTCCCTCAGGCTGCCTCCCCATCCCACACAGGTGTTGTGGGCCCTACCCTCCGAATCTCCATCTAGCCCAGAGCACCTGCCAGGGAGTCAGGCTCTGCTGTTAACTTGCTGTGTGACCTCAGGCAAGATCCTTTCCTTCTCTGGGCCTCTGTTTCCTCCTCTGAACTAGTTCCCAGAGGTATCTATGATCCTTTCTAGCCTGACTTTCCAGGATTTAGGATTATGTGTGTTTTCCTTCCTTGACAATGTGTGCTTTTGTACGAAAGTCTTCTAGAAACATTGACTTAATCTAAGGAGGGGCTATCATGAGGTCATTTCAGACCTGTGGCCAGCCAGTGATGGCAGAGAGGTGAGAGGAAGGGAGGACACCTTCCCGGTTCCCTTCTGATAACACCTCACCTCTGGCTCTGGGCTATCACTGCCGGAAAGGGAGGGCTGTGCCCTGGAAGCTCCTCCACATTGGGCCCACAGCTGGGCCTGGGCCCCACTGCAGCCACCACCCCCAGGGGAGGGACCAAGGAGGTGGACTACAGGGCTCCCCGGGGGCAGGGCTGTGTCCCCTCAGACTGGGGCTCCCTGAGGACAGGGCTGTGTCCCCCTCAGACTGGGGCTCCCTGAGGACAGGGCTGTGTCCCCCTCAGACTGGGGCTCCCTGAGGGCAGGGCTATGTCCCCCTCAGACTGGAGCTCCCTGAGGGCAGGGCTGTGTCCCCCTCAGACTGGGGCTCCCTGAGGACAGGGCTGTGTCCCCTCAGACTGGGGCTCCCTGAGGACAGGGCTGTGTCCCCCTCAGACTGGGGCTCCCTGAGGACAGGGCTGTGTCCCCCTCAGACTGGGGCTCCCTGAGGACAGGGCTGTGTCCCCTCAGACTGGGGCTCCCTGAGGGCAGGGCTATGTCCCCCTCAGACTGGAGCTCCCTGAGGACAGGGCTGTGTCCCCCTCAGACTGGGGCTCCCTGGGGGCAAAGCTGTGTCCCCCTCAGACTGGGGCTCCCTGAGGGCAGGGCAATGTCCCCCTCAGACTGGGGCTCTCTGGGGGCAGGGCTGTGTCCCCCTCAGACTGGGGCTCCCTGGGGGCAGGGCTGTGCCCCCCTCAGACTGGGGCTCCCCGGGGGCAGGGCTGTGTCCCCCTCAGACTGAAAGCCCCACAGGACTGTAGCTTTCTCTTTTCCAAATCAACTCGTCCCCTCCCATGAGGGAGCCTGCCCCAACTCCAGGGCCGGTTCCCCTTTTGGCCTATTTTACTAACTTCTGTAAATTGGACTCCCAGGCTGACAGCACCATCAGAGAGAGGGGCGGGTACAGATGAGACAAGGTAAATGCCAAACATAGCAGGCCTTTCCCCTGTCCCACCTGTCCTGCCCTCCGGTCCTCCCAGGGAATGGGGGTCACACCTGGGTCTTAGTCCCCAGAGGAAGGGCAGGACAATGAGGTCCAAAAGCCCGAGACTGAGCTGGGGTCCCGTGGTGAGGGTAAGACGGTGAGGGTCACCAGCCCCTTACCGTCCGTCTGTCCTTGCCCATCTGCCCAGGCCCTGGACCTCTGGCAAGGGCTGCCTTCCCCCACCTCCCAGGAAGGGGTTAATGGGCATCAGCCCTCCCTGGGTGGAAAGTGGTTGGGAAAGTTGAGGAGGGAGCTGCGTTTCTCCACTTGGGCCTAGCTTTGGTTTCCCAATCCTGTATTATGGAGTGTTGGGGGTGGGGGGCAGCATATGCCAGGCTGAGGGTCCCAGAGCCTTTGTCTCCTGTGGAGTGGCCTGAGAGGAAGCCAGACCAGCCCCTGAGGGTTCTTGATTGCCAGAGACAGGGCTGCTGCTTGGAAAAGCCAAGAGAAGCTCAGAGCAGGGCTGCAGGCGGCCTCCACAATCTCCAGAAGAAGAAGAGACCACATCAGGGTGCTCAGTTGCCCCTGCCACTCTCTGTCACAGCCTCCAAGACCCAGACTTCCAGACCTTCTTGTTTTACCATAACCTACATGAAAAATACATCTTCCATTGTGATCCAGAACACACACGTCTCACAAGAGTTTCAAGAAACAATACTGACCCTTACACCATGTACAAGTCTCTCTGAGTATTTTCTGCTCTCTACTCTTTCATATTTAAGAAAAAGAATAATGCTGGCTGCAAACCACTGAACTGACTTCATGACCCACTGAACACAACTTGCAGTTTGAAAAGCCTTACCCAGGTCAGCAGGCTCGACACAGCGTCATTGTGCAGATGGCGTCCCTGAGGCCCAGGGAGGAAGCAGAGCCTGCCCAAGGCCACAGGGCTGGTCAGTGACACAGCACAGCCAGAGTGCAGGCATCTTGGCCCCCAAGAAAGTATTTCTACTCTTAAGTTTCCAGAGCCCGAGGCAGTGCATGGTTCTTAAAGCAACTGTCTGAAAATGGGGCCTGGGGGAGGGAAACGCATAACCCAGAGGAGAGAATTATCATGGGTGGAATGCCAGAAAAGATGCCATGGAGGTTTGCTGGCCTGAAGGCACTTCTAGGGTTCATCCCGGGTTCCCCTACTAGGGCTCATGTTGACCCTACGGAAAAGGTCAGTCTTAGGAGTCAGCGTCCAGTTCCTCCTAAGTGGGGTCCCCAGGAACAAGAGAGAGAAAGGAAGGGGAAGTTACCAGGCCAAAGGGCTAATACGTCTCAGGCCTAACGAGGCTCCCAGTCTGAGGGGGGAGACCCTGCCCCTGCCCTCGGGAGTTCATAATTTGTTTCTGATCTGTGCTATGTGCAGAAATTGAGGACCTACCCGGAACAGGGGTCTGTGTGCAATGTCCACACCCAGGACCTCGCAGGCAGAGCAGAGAAGGGTGGGGAGGACGTACCTCAGGGGAACATCCAGTTCCTCCCCCAGGTAGGGTGGCCAGATCAAGTACAAGACACTCAGTTAGGATTGAATTTCAGAGAAACAATGAAAATTTAACTGGAAACCCCATATTTTTGTGTCCTCTATCTGCAATCTTATTTGCAAGGCCTTTGTTCCTCAGACCTAGGACTGAATTTCAGAGAAACAATGAAAATTTAACTGGAAACCCCATATTTTTGTGTCCTCTATCTGCAATCTTATTTGCAGGGCCTTCGTTCCTCAGACCAAAAAGCGTCAGGCGACCAGAGAAGCCTGAGGCCCATATACGACTAACAGGCAGCAAGAGAAACTTGGGTCAGACCTGAGGAAGAACTTCCTGTCTGGGAGTACCCCATGCTAGTCTGGAGAGGGGATGGGGGGGCAGAAGTGAGGGCATCTTGGACCCCCTCAGCCTCCAGTTGGCAGTCCTCAGCCCCGCAGATATCCCCCAGCTAGAGCGCTCCCCACCCCCTCACCCCAAGTCTCCAGATCTCAGGAGACCTCACTGTGTGGTGCAGTCTTCAGAGAGAGAGGAAGTGTGGTCTGGGACAGGGAAGGCTAGGGGTGGCCTTGGGAGTTGGTATGTGACGGTGGTGAGGGAGCAACTCTTCCCCGCAGCCACAGCAGGTCATCCGCGATAAGCCAGTCTTCGGGGAAACATCCTATTAGGCAAACATCAACGGCTGGGCCTGGCATGCCACGGCATCTGGGGGCTGGAGCGGGGGGGGGCGGGGGGGGCAGTTTCTCCGAAATCTGGGGCCTGGAGGAGGGCTTTACCGCATCAAACAGAGTCTTCCCCACCCCCACATCTCTGCGGTCTTCATCCTCCCTGCATCTCCCCAATGCACACACCCCCAGTCTTGACTTTAAATGTGGCCACTGGAGGCAGGTTGGGAAGCCACAGTCCAGGGTGGTGGGGTCTGCTGTTCTCACCAGGAGGGCTCTCCTGAGCTGTCCTCGCCTCTGCTAGCAGGAATACTCCCCTTCTCCAGTTCCAGGAAGGGGGCTAAGTGCTGGGGCTGGACCAAGTAGGGGTGGGGGTGGGGCCGGGGGTAGGGGCAGAGCTGGGGCTGCACCAGGAGCTGAGCCTGGGGCAACATTCTGGGAAGGGGAAGCCCCAGACCCTGCCTGTACCTCATTACAGAAAGGAAAGGAAAAGCTGTTTCCCTTCTCCCTTGTGGGTTTCTACACTGGCTATTTCCACACCAGCCAAGGGAAAGAAACTATCTAAAATGCTGAACCCTTTTTGGTTTCTGTAGATCAGCCCCCATGGGGCAGGGGATGAGGGAAGACCGTATCCCCCACAGTCATATCCCCTGTCCTCAGGGCACCCTCAGGCTGATGAGGGAGAATCTGCCCCTGTCCTCAGGGAGCTGGACAGACTGACGTGGCTATTGTCCATTTGTCTATTCATTCAGCAATACTATATTTACTGAGGCCCCCTCCGTCATTCATATTCACTAACTAATTCAGTCCGCATAACAACCCTGAGAGGCAGGTGCTATCATATCACAGATCAAGACAACAAGGCCCACAGTGGTTGAACAACTTGCCCAGGGCCACAGAGCCAGAAATGATGACATGAAAAATAAGAGCCCAGCTCTGTCTGCTTCCAAATCCTCTTCCCACAGCCCTATGCCTAATCACAGTGACAAGAACTAACCTTTATGGGGCACTTCCTACATGGCACCACCCTTCTAAAGCCTTCCACATTTGTCTGAGCCTCACTCAGCGTTCTCATCTCTAAAATGAGGACACTAATACCTACTTCTGATAGTGGGGAGATAAAGTGTCCTTATGTACACAAAATTCTATGAAATAGGTATCATGGTACCTGTTGTATGAGAAACTGAAACTCAGAAAGGTAATTTCGTCCTAGAACACAGTTTAGAAGCCATCAGACTTGGGGCGGTTTTTAGGATTTGGGGTTTTTAGATCTCAAGGACCCAAAATGAGCAGTTAGGATTTGAACCCAGGACTTGAATCCAGGCTGGGCTGGGCCAGAAGTGACCCAGTGTTATCAATTCTGCGGCTGCCAGATAGAGGGTTATTAACAGCCACAAGGTGTTTATTACTGAACAGTCAGCAGTCCCTGGAGGGCAGCATGGGGTCATGGGACTGCAGCCAGGTCACCCCCCCCCCTCACCCCCAGCCCCGTGGGGACTTGTCCTGAGAAGCTGGCTCGCCCCAGCTGGGCCCCATAGCCCGCCCCCCTGCCCCTGGGAACCCTTACCCAACCAGGCGGCCACCCCGTGACTGGGGATGTTGACCCCTGTCACAGTTGTGTGTGTACAAGCCTGTTGGATGTGATCTTGCAGAAGACCTGTGGCTGGCGTGTTGTTCAGGGTAAGTGGATGTCTTGGGGGGTGGCTGCCAGGAGCAGGCCTTCCCCACAGTTCCCACTCTCCAGGGCCCAGCTGGCCCTAAACCCAGGCCCAGCCCCTGTCTCTCTTTCTCCAGCTGGACTGGAGAGCAGAGAGCGTGGAGCACCTGGGTGGGAAGGCCTGGGGAGCAGGGTCGGGGAGACCTGGTAGGGAGGGGAGTCCTCTGGAAGCCAAAGCAAACCGAGATGCAAATATCCTCCCTGAATGTTTTCCCAGGAGACACCCTCCTGCCACGTCCCCACATGATGGCAGCTCCCAGCTCTCAAAGTCCCAGGGAAAGCAGCCCCCTCCTGCTGAGTCCCAGAGCCCTCCCCATACTGGAACCCCAAAACTTCTCCCCTAAAGATCCTGGAACAATTGAGCTTTAGTCTTGGGGGACCTCTGAGGAGGACACCCCGGAGGTCCTGCACTGTAGGCCCCGCAGATGTAAGCTGGGAACGGTCAGAGAGCAGCTGGGCCGGGCAGCCTCCGCCATCAGACAAGATTCGTCAGGAAGGCGAGCTTGGCGCTGTGTTCTGGTCCTGTTCGTTGGTTTGTTAATTCCACAGATACTCACTACAAGCCCAGCCTGTGCCCGGCCCTGGGTTCAGAACCACAGGGCGCCTTCCCTGAGTGACCAGGAGGGGCTCTCGCCACCCCCCACTCCCCACCCCCCAACCTCCACGGGCCTGGGCTCCAGGGATGAAGCTGGCTTGGCTCGCCTCGCTCCTCAGCAGGGGAGTCAAGATGTACCCTTGCAAAGATGAATATAAGACCCAACCACAGTATTTCAGTTAAAAAAAAAAAAGTAAAATGAAAAGCAGTCAAATTGTACCAAAGTGAGAGCCCAGAGAAGAAAGAAGGTAGGAGGTGGGGACAAGAAATAACCTAATTATAATGGCCCATATGTGAGCACACCCTAGCTACACATGGCAACATCACTTTGTCCCCTCGAACTTCCCAAAGTAGGTGTCATTGTCCCCATCTTAGAGATGAAAGAGTTGAGGCCCAGAGAAGTACCTTGGCCTGTGGCAGCCTCAGGATTCCCACCCAGATCTGTGAGAGGTCTTGGTGGGGCCTGGGGTGGCCCGGAATCGGCTCTGCAGAGGCACCAGTCGGGGTGTTTGTGGAGAATCCCTGCAGGCCCAGCCTGGGGGGCCGTCGCCCACCTCCTAGGGAATGCCCAGCCCCACGGTGGCTGCATCTGCAGCAAATGGGTGCGGAGTGGGGCACGGTCTCCCTGCAGAGTCTGAGGAAGTGATGAACGGGGTTCTCAGGCCTCCCCAGAAGAGGGGCTGGGAGGACTCCCAGGAAGGGGGGACATGTTGGCATCTGCCCCACTTGGACCTAGACGCAGGGCCCATCAGGGGATGTGTGGGGAAACATCGGAGCCAGGCTAGTGAGCCACGCAAGGCCCCTGACAAAGGAAGAGAGAAACTCTGTGGGAACTGTAAATGTATGCTGGGAGAAGAGGGAAGGATGGGGTCGGAGGCCCTGAAAGGGCTCTTCCGGCACCCACATCCTGTGATTCCGAAAGTCTACAATAACCAAATGAAAGCAAGGTGATGCCCTCCTGATAGGTTTCCATCTCAACAGGACAAAGGTTCTGTCTCCTCCCTCAGACTAGAAGCTCTGTGAAATCTCCCTTAGCCTAGGAGCATTGTGAGGGCAGGGCCATGTCACCCCCCCTTCGATGGAGAGCTCCTGGGGTTAGGGCCTGAGTCCCCTCAGACTGGGGCTCCCTGGGGGCAGGGCTGTGTCCCCCTCAGACTGGGGCTCCCCGGGGGCAGGGCAGTGTCCCCCTCAGACTGGGGCTCCCTGGGGCAGGGCTGTGTCCCCTCAGACTGGGGCTCCCCGGGGGCAGGGCAGTGTCCCCCTCAGACTGGGGCTCCCCGGGGGCAGGGCTGTGTCCCCTCAGACTGGGGCTCCCCGAGGGCAGGGCTGTATCTCTTACCCACCCACCCCCAAACTGGGACATCCCTGAGGGCAGTTCCTATACCTCCCTCATTAAAAGAAAAATTCCCCAAAGGTAGACACACTCCTTTAGAATCTCTATCAGGTCCTGGACCTCTTTTGTGCCTGGGTGACCCGGCATAGCCTTCCTCCCACAGGTACCTGTGACCAATGGCCCCTTTCCTTTGACTCCCTGTTCCCCTCAGTTCTAGCTCTTCCCTCTTCAGAGTTACCCCTTCTGTTCCCTCTTCTGCGGATGCTCAGCCGGGCCCCATCTCTGCCTTGTATTTTCCCTTTCCAGGCAGATCGTAAATATTTACTGATCCCCCTTCCCTGCCTCCCCCTATTCCCAATGTCCTAATGGATAATGCCCTGTGGATGCAGCTGAATCATCTCCCTCCCAGAGACTGTGAAGCCAATCTGGGGGTGGGGGTGGGGCCCCCCAAGGGTCGTCTCTGCCATCCCCCATCTCTAGGCTGGCATACACTACAGCCATCCCTAGTAAATGGGAGGCCATCGCTACCGAGGCACAGCAAACATGGCCGCTGTTCAGTGAGTACCGAAGGGAGAAGGAGGGAAAGGGAAAGATTGCACAGCCCTTTTCTCCAAATCCCCGTACTTCTCTCTCTGGCAATTCTTCTAGTCCTCTGTCCTGTGTCCCTCTGAGGAGGGGAGGCCCACTTTCTCTTAGAGAGACTCCAGTAGAACTGAATCCCTGTCACTCTAGAAATTTGGACAATGTTTTGTCCTTACTGGGTCAGCCCTTGTCCTGAGTCTTCCCACCAGACAAAGCCTGGTGTCTGACTCTCTTGTAAAGACGTCCTTCCTTCTCCGAAGCCCTCTCCCCCATGGCCTTCTGGGGCATTCACGTATACCTGTCAAGTCCTGTGGTCGGGAAGGGACAAAGGTCCTAACACCTAGTCACTTACTTAAAACAATAACAGCCCACACATTTGCCCGTAACTCTATAAATGTGGGCAGGGGATGGCTTCTCTCTATTTGATGTGGTGGTGTTTAGAGTGGCTCACCTGGGTCTGGAGAATCCAAAACGGCCTCACTCACAAGGGGTGGCTGGGACAGCTAGAGCTGGCTGACCTTCCTCTTTCTCTCTGCACGGCCTCTCTCTCCGGCAGGGTAGTTGGACCTCCTTACAACATGGCAGCTGCCTTCCAAGAGGGCAAAAATGGAAGCTTCATGCCTCTTAGGGCTCAGGCTGGAAAGTCCCAGAGCATCACTTCTGCCACATTTTATTCATCAACGTAGGTCATAAGGGCAGCCCAGATTTGGAAGGAGGAGAGAGACTCTTCTTCCTGATGGGAGGAGCAGCGTGCAGGGCATACCATCGTGGCATCAGGCCCCCACAATGGCCCCAATGCGCAAAACTGATCCAGAATCATCAGCTCTTGCAAGGCCCCACCATCCTTGCAGGAGGAGTAGTGGGAAGAAGGAGAGTGGGCCAGCAGCGTCCCTAAAGAAGGCCTTTGAGGGCTGAGGCCAGGCTGGGTAGCTCCTTACAGGAAAAGGAAAGAGTGTCAGGCTGGGCAGCACAGACTAGAGAAGGGGCCCTATGCATCCCAGTGAAAACAGTGGCCAGACTGGAGGGGAGGGTGTGGGTCCCAGAGAGGAGATGAGCTGGGAAGTGGGGGAAGGCCCAATGACAGAAGGTAGAGTCACTGGGACTCGATGCCTTGCCTGGGCCTTGAGAGATCCTTTGTGAAGTCTCCAGAAGGATACACAAGCAGGTCTTATACAACTGGGGGGTGCAGCATTTTCATTTTATCCTTCTTTTCCCTGTGGTCTATTTAAAGACTCTTTCTCTAGTCCAAGGCTGCGTGTTGAAATCTCTTTCAAGCTTAGGTTTCTGATCGTCCACTGACGAGCCCCAGCCCGCAGAGGGTCTCCCAAGAGACATCTCTTGCCTTGCCTTACCACGCTTGGGGAAGTCTGAATTTCAGCCCTGGGTTTGGCCACCGCCACATCCTCCCCCCTCCTCCCCCTGTCCCAATTTTCTTCTGCCTGTTTGTATTCAGTCTAGACGATTCATTTTTATTTTTTGATGTTCTGCCCTAGCCTGGGGCAGCTGTGGTGTGGTGGAAAGAGCACTAGAATTGGAGTCAGGAAAACTGGTTTAAATTCTGGCTTGGCCATTTACTGGCTGTGCGTAAATTTGGGCAAGTTATTTACCCTCTTTGAGCCTCCTGCTTCTCATATGCCAAGTGGGGATAATGAGCTCCATCTCCAAGGCAGCGCAAAGTCCCCGATCCCTGCAGACTGAATCTGAGCTCCCTTCTACCAGCCAAACCCTGCTCGAAGCACTCCCTGTCCAGCAGTTCCCTCCACCAGCCTCCCCCAGCAGCACCAATCCTCACCCCTGTCTGTAGTCTTGGATTAAAACCCTTATTCTTGTGGCCTCAGTTTCAACAATGCCAGTCAGTCATTTAACAAATGTTCATTGAGCACCTACTATGGTCCAGGCACTATCCTCAGCACTGGAGATAAAACAATGGTTAAACAGACAAAAATCCCTGCCCCTGGGGAGCTTGCCTTCTGGTAGGGAAGACAGAGAAAAGGGGGAGCAAATTTTAGAGCTACATGGTCCAATATGGTAGCTAACAGCCACATGTGGTTACTGTGCAGAGTCAGATTGGGAATAAATAAGCATAAAACATGCCAGATTTATACAGAGAAACAAAAGGGATGTTAACTTGCCCATTAGTATCTTGTCTATGAATTAAATGTTGAGATGCCGTTTTAGATATATTGGGGTTTAAAAAAATACTTCATTAAAATTATTTTCACATTTTTTTTACTTTTTAAAACGTGGTTCCTAGGAAATTTTAAATTACATATGCAGCTCGTATTGTATTTCTATTGGGCAGCACTATTCTGGAGTATGTTAGAAGGTGGCAGATGCTAGGGGAGAAAAGAATGGAGTGTGAAAAGGAGGGTTCCGGGTGCAGAGTCATGGGGGGTGGTCAACTTTAAATGCCGTGGTCAAGTAGCCTCGCTGAGCAAGACGTGAAGGTGAGGGAGCCGCCTGTGCAGTCTGGAGGAAGGGTGTTCCAGAAAAAGGGAACAGCACATGCTAAGGTCCTGAGGGAGTGTGCCGGCACCTTTGAAGAACCAATATAGCTGGGGGCGAGTGACCAAGGGGGCACTGGAAGTCACCAGGGTCAGAGAGGCGGAGGTGTCCTGGATGGTGCAGGGCCTTTTACGGCCATTGTACAGCCTCTGGCTTTTACTTTGAGGAGCACAGTCTTTGGAGAGTTTGAAGCCAAAAGGTGGCATGATTTGGCTCACGTTTTAACTGGCTCACCAGCTGTGGTGCAAAAATTGACTAAAAGAACGTGAGAGGAGACCAGTTGGAGGTTTCCGCAAATATCCAGGTGGGGATGACAGGATCACAGAGTGATGGTGTGGATTCAGTGAGCTAACAAATCTAAAGAGCCAGCGCGTGGTAAATGCTTGGAAAATACGTGCAGGGGAGAACAGAAGCCCCGCGGGGGCAGGGCCATCGCCTGCTGTCTCCCTCACAGCGCAGGCCAAAGGAGAGACAGAATTCCCTCCCTAATCGGCCCTTCTCCCCACCCCGCCAATACCCACACTCACAGCATCTCCCTGGAGGCTGCGACAGCCTCCTCGTGGCCTCCCTGCCTCCGTGGAAAACCACACCTGGCCGGGGTGCTGCTTGTTTAAAACCCGTCAGTGGCTGCTCACCCCTGACAGCCCCAGGCTCCTTCAGGCTTATCTTGGCAGCTCAACCCCTCACCCACTCCCTGCCTGAGCTCCCTCTTCCTGCCTCTGCCCACACTTTCCCTTCTTCCTGGAAGGCCTTCCTCAACCTTTCACCCTCCCCTCCCTGCTCTGCCTTCTTCTCCTGCCCATCCTTAAAGGGGAAGCCTAGAGGCAATGTCTGGAGAAGACCCCCAGACTCCACCACCTACAACACAAATCCCCAGCACCGTGATCAGATGCCCCATCATATTTTATGTGTTCTTCTACTATACCACTTGTCATGGATTTATAGTTCTTTCTGTGTCTCCCCAGCCAGCCAGCCAGCCTCACCAGATCCTTGAGAGGTGGGCCTGTGTTTTATTTATAACAGCACCCCATGCCCTAACAAAATGGCTCACCCAATAAACATGGTTGGAAGGAATAAATGAGAGGCTAGAGGACATGGCCTTGGAAGCATTGCTCATAAATGCCAAAGACACGGCAGCTTCCAACTTCCCCACAACCAGGACAGCAGAGAAGAGGTTATGCAAGGGGGGGTGGGGAGTCCCGACAGTAGCAGCCAGAGCTGCTCCAAAACACAATATGTAAAATTCAATTATATCCTGGGGTCACAGCCCCTCCAGCGCCCACCTGCCACTCCTGGCCTGTCGAGGCCAACAAGGCCCCACAGCCAAACCCAGCCCTCTCCTGTCCCCTGGGCAGCAAGCTCAGACACTTGCTGGATCACGCAATTCCTGAAGGCAGATCTACTGACCACAAAGGCCCTTGGCTCCTCTTTAAGGAGCTGTGCCTCCCACGACCCACTTCCAAGCCCCCCTTCTATATCAAGGCAGGGGGTGGACATGTCCCCTCAGGCTTGGTCCAGCCAGAAATGGAAGGACTCTGATCCCCAACCACAATGATAGGGAGGGGGGTCGTCACATATCCTACACACCTGGGACCTCTTCCTTTCCCAGGCCAAAGACAAGTGCCATGAGGAGGGAAAGAGGACGGGAGGAAGGCTGGAACAAGGACTCAGTGGAGAAGGAGAAACAGGAGGAGCTCCGAGATCAGAATTAAATTCTTTAATACAAAACGCTTTTTTTAAGATATATCTGTATTTCTGGTTGTTGTTTAAAAATAAATATGTACTACGGAATATTTCAAAAAAACTGCACTAGAGACAAAGATGTGATGTTAATATCTTTTTTTTACCCCCACAATTATTACGGACAAACAGTAGCACCAATAAATAAATGATAACAAATATTAAAATTAAAAAAGGAGAGAGATTTAGTATGTAGAATTCTCTATTTTTTCTTGTTTTGTTTTTACATATAAAAAACAGAATAGCGATGTCTATTTTATCAGAATCACATATATACATAAACATATATATATGTATATATATATATATACAAACACATGTAGCCAAATATATATATAGTATGTAGATGTATACTGAAACCTTATTTCAAAGGAATGTGTGGAGGGGAGCTGAGGAGATTTTGGGGTGGGGGGGACAGAGCTGAGTGTTAGCAAAATTAAATATTTTTTTCAGGACATGCTAGTGACTGTCGCCGATCAGGGAGAGAGCGATTAGAAACATGAATTTTATACACAAAAACCAATACAAATAAGAGAGAACGAGCGAGAGCAAGTGAGAGATACATCTCATAAATAGTTGAAATTAAATATTAACCGAGAATACTGGAAAAAAAACCCTACTCTTTAATTAAATTAACTGTTTTAATTTCTAATTTAAAAGGAATATTAAATAGGTACCGCATATAAAACACTTTCTCTTTTCTCTGCCTCCATGGCAGGCACGTGGCTCCTGCCCTGGCTCTCAGTGACGCAGAAAGGAAAGGGTTGGGGAACCAAGGGTCAGCCACTCACACACGCAGCCAGGCCTCCTGGGGGGACAGAACTAGTGGTTCTCGTGGTCTGAGGCCAGCAGGCCCCCCGGGGCTGCACCCGGGACGACGGGGAGCAGGAAGAGGGCAGAAGCAGGGAGGCCCCCCTCCGAGGCAGGGGCTGCCACCAGGCCGCCCCTCTGCCTGCCAACATCTCTTCTCTTCTCCGCAGCATCTGTCAGTGGCCTCCTGGGCCTCTCCGATGCAGGTGAGAGTAGGTGAAGGCTGCCCAGGCTCCTGAATCTTCCAGGCAGTGCTCCTGGGGGCAAGAGGCCCGTGCGGGGTATGGAGGGGAGCCCCAAAGCATGGCCATGTCCCGAGGCTCCCCAAACTCCTGCTCAGATGCCAGCCTCCTTGTCCCTGTACCTGCTGTCTTTCCGTCCATTGGACTCAGGGTAGCGGCTCAGGGCCAGGGCTGGGTTTGTCAGTGTTCCCCAAAGCGGGCCAAATTTGCCCCCGTGCCCTGGCCTTGCACGTTCCCAGACAGGGGAGGCAGTCCTGGCCTGCCGGAAAGGAATAAAGGGTCACGCCAGTCTCCCCTCCTACTCTCCCTGTCAGGATCTGGGTGGGTTGCTCTCCTCCCAAGGCAAGTCCACAGCAGTCAAATACATCCAGTGAAGACACCAATAACGTTAGCAATGTTAATTTAAACAAAGAATATATATACTTTATATATATATAATATATATATTTATATATATATGTATATATATAAACGTATGTATGCGTGTGGGTGTGTCTGCAAGAATCCCAGAAATAAAACTCTCTAATCTTCCGGGCTCGGTGATTTAGCAGCAAGGAAAACACAATGGCGATCCGATTCCAAGAGGGGCCGTGTTTGGTCACCCGCCCGGGAATGCTTCCGCCGGAGTCTTGCCCTCCGGACCCAAAGTGCTCAGCGCAGAGGCTCCTCTTCCTTCACTTCAGGTTTCTGGATTAAGGATTGTTTTGCTGGTGGTGCGGTGGCGGCTGCGTGGTTTCTGGGGTGTTCTGTATCCATCTTTCCAGGTGAGACTGTGGTTCCCGAAACCCTGAGGGGAAGCTCCCTCCTCCGCCCGGCTCACCGCCTCGGCTTGTCACACCTGCAGAGGGCGGGAAACAGAGGCTGGGGGTTAGGGCCGGCGGAGGAGAGCCTGTGAGGCAGGCAGCCCCGCTGGCACCACAGGAGCAGAGAGAAGGAAGGTGCAGCCCTGCCCTCAGGGAGCCCCAGCTCTGAGCAGTAGCCGTCCTCAGAGAGCCCCCAGTCTGCCCTCGAGCACGTCCAATCTAGCTGAGCCAACACCAGACCGTGGGAACACTTTACAAAGCAACAAATCAACAAATACCAAAGAACAGTCCCTACTTGACATTCTAATTGCTGATGGGTGATCAGAACTGGGGTTCATCAGGAAAGGCTCTTTTCAGCTCAGGCTCTCTGAGGGTGGTTTGGGAAAGGAGAGTGGGGAGGGCATCCTGAGCAAGCAAAACGGCCCATGCAGAGGCCTGGCTGGAAAAGCTAGCTGAAGGGGAGGAGAGAAGAAGTGATGGTTCCCAGTGCAGGGGGGCAGCCAGAGAGGCCTGGGGCTCCTGGAAGGTGAGGGACACTTCTCCCTCACCTCGGCCGCTAGCTGGCGGCAGCAGACCCCAGGTGCCAGGCTGCTCTTCCTTTTCAAAATGCTGTTTAATTCAGGGTGGGAGAGGGGCAATTCGGTGACTGGGCTACTTCTGTCAAAGCAGAGGGGGCCTCTAAGACCTTTCTCATCATGCCTCTGCCTCTGGGCTGATTGCTTTTACAGCCCTGCCCTTCAGGAGGTACCCTGAGCCTTCAATTTGAGGAACTGAAATTCCCAGAAATAGGCATGTCAGAGGCTGGGAGGAGTCTTTGGAGGTTAAAGGTAAGCTCCCAGGTCACTGGAGACATCCCTCATCCCAGATCCACAGAAACCCCCGAATGTCACATCCCTTATCCTTCCTGAGTCCACCCTGGAGGTGGAGACATGCCCCGTCCAGCCCTGGAGTTATGCAGAGAGCCCCTGCCCCTCAGCACTGATACACACTTCCTGTCTGCACACAGCACCGAGACAGACAGCACCCCAAGCCAATCACCAGGGCCACGTCCCCAGTGTCCCCAGAGCACTCGCAAGCCACAGAACATTGGCTGGGGGAGGGGGCGGGCAGCCACAGTCCAAGGATTTTTAAATGGAGATCTGGACTAGCTGGGGATACCCTGGCCCCTCCTCCCTGAGTGACACTGACCCTGGCCCAGGGGGCACCCCTCACCTTAGGCACAGGCCAGAGTGGCAAAAAGAACACCAGTCAAGGCATGGAAAGCCAGCCGGCCCCCTGGCATACCTTGTGCCCCTGACCTGAGCATCCCCCTGGACTCGATCATATATTCATTCATGGATTCGACACTCCCTTGGCCCCCATTGTGCAGGGACAGAGGCACTGACACATGGGGCCACAAAGGTGAATCAGTCAGGCTGATAGTTCACAATCCAATGTCAGGATGATGCACGTGCTTCCCCAACCCCCATCCATTCCTGGGGGCATTTGGAAATGGGTGGGGCTCCTTGGGGCTGTGACCGTGTCTAGGGGAGGACCAATGGCACCCAGTGTCACTGGACACTAAACCTCCTACGACGTGCAGGAAAGACTGCCCGGCCGTCAACCCCTAGCCAGAGCCCTGCCCAGTGTGAGGGGGACGCTCCAGCCCTGCCCCTGTGCAGACTGTGGCGAGGCCCCTGGGGGAATGTTGTGCTTTGTGAAGGTCCGTGTAAACCTGGAAGGGCCCTCAGAGTTAGTCATGGAAATAGTGATGACAACATCAGGACTGACAGCCACCACAAGCCACCACGGGACACAACACACAGCCGGCGTCCACACCATTGAGCCACACCAGCCTATCCGCTCAGGCAGCCAGAGCAACCTCTGAACAGGCACCACCAGGCCAGGGCCACAGCCCGCTGCCCACCACAGGGGCCTTGCAAGCAAAAGAAGGTAGCAGTCACCAGGCAGGCAGCTAGAAGCCAAGCAAGCGGCTGGCCCCTCTCAGGTGCTCTCTCTCTCTCTTTCGCTCTCTCGCTCGCTCTCTCTCTCTCTCTCTCTCTCTCCCATCTCTGTGTGAGGCCCTTCTCTGACTCGCTCGCCCTCTGGGAACCAACCTGCAAGTACGTTCGTTTAACTCAAGCTGCCTCGCCTTGCAACGTGAGTCTGTGTTTTTGCAGGAACATTTACACGTCTGCGGATCTTGTACAAACAAATGCTTTCTCCGCTCTGAGCAAGGCCCACAGGGACTGCAAAAAGGCAAAAGGAAAGACATCTAAGCTAGAGCGTCAGCAGAGAGAGAGGGAAAAAAAAAAACATGCGACACCCCCTAACATGTCCGCAGCTGCACCCCCACCCAGCTCATCGGCCTGCACGCCCTTTCATGCCCTAGAAGGATCCAAATGCTACAGCAGAAGACAAGAGAGAGCGGCGGAAAGAGGCAGCACTGGCTAGGAGGCTTGCCCGCAGGAAGAGGCGGGCACAGGTGGGCAGAGAGTGCAGGGAGAGGGCTGTCGTAAGGGGTGGTGCTGTGTCCCATGGAGACAAGAGCAAGTCTCAGGCCACAGGGCCCCAACTGCTGTCACCCCTGAAAGAGCACACCTTGACTCTTCACCTGCTGGGGACGGCAACCGGGGACCCCTGAGATCATCAGGGCCCACCTTCTCCCTGTGCAAGTGCTCCTGCCCAGGCCCCTCCACAAAAGGGGTGCTGGACAAGGCATGATGGGAGGTCAGTCTGGAGGCAGTGTCACAGCCTCCAACCCACAGGAAGAGGCCCCCTACAGGGAGGGATCTGTGGGCACCGTGGGTGGGGCTCCGCGAGGAGCCGAGATACCTCCATAAACAAGGGGGGCCATCGTCATGGTGCCTGACCCCCTCCAACCTCCTCCTCCAGCCAATGCTCATTTGCACCCCTTCCTCACACCACTTTGCCCTCCCCACCCCCCTCGGCTTCCAGACAAATGCAGAAGCCGAGAGCTGCAGAAAACAGTTGGGCGGGTGGGCACCAGCACCCGGCGCCTGTGCCAGCATGGGCCCGCCACCAGTGCCCAGTGCGTGAGAGAGAGTCGGTGCCCAGCCAAGCCAGAGCTCCCTCCCCGGATCCTTCCGGCCCACTCTCCCCAACCCTGGACCAGAAGTGCCACCACCAGATCTACCCGCTGGTGCCAATTAGTGGAGTGAGAGTGAGAGAGAGACACTGGGGCTGGCAGGAGAGGACAAGGGCGAGGGAGGGAGGAAGGGAGCGTTATGGGGCACTGCAGGTGGGGGCTTGATTGGGAGCCAGGGAGGCGCCGGGGAATTAGACAGCAGCGGGCACCAACGTACACGCTCCAGGATTTATACCGGGATTTCTTGCGCTTTCGTTTTTGCCCCTTTCCCTTTCCTCGAACTGATTTTCTGGAAAATAAAAAAACAGAGACAGACAGAGAGCGAGCGAGGGGGACAGGGAGAGGGGAAGAAGCAGGGAGGAGGACAGGGGTTGGAAAACCAAAACCAAGCCCTAGAGGACACACTCCCTGGAGCCAGGGTTTGGGGCAGGCAGGGGGTCTCCCAGAAAGTGCTAGCACACATGCACGCACACACTGACTTTGGGCAGCTTGCATTCAGTGTCTTCTTTCCTTGCTTTGGCCACCCTGGGGTGGTACACCCAGCCCCTGGCAAGGCTGTGGGTGGGGAGCAGAGGCCAGGTGGAGGGCACAGGACTAAGGGCCTCCATGCCCATGACAGCTCCTGGTCCCAGGTAGGGGCCAAATCCCGAGGGCAGGCACTTTTCCCAGCAACCCTGTGCAGATCTGACATGGAAGACCAGAGTTTGGGGAGAAGGTCAGAGAATGGACCTGTGGGAGGGGGCACTGTGCTAAGACACCTCTGGTTCCATTTCCAAGTGCAGTGGCAGGAAGGGATCTCCGGGGGCTGTGCCCCTGGGAATCAGTGTGGGAGAGCAGTTATATTGGGTGCTGGCACAAAGCCAAGGGCGGCACATGAATGGCACCAGCCTGCCCAGTCATCACCTGGGCTGGAGGGGCAGGGCTGGGTGTCCTCAGAGCCCTGGGCAGGCAGTAGAGAGGGGTGGGAGGGGGGCAGGCCTGCGGAGGGAGGGCCCAGGCATCACCTGGCAGGGAAAAGGGCCTCTCCCCAGCTGCTCAAGGCCTCTGCACCATCTCATCAGACTCTCTTCTGAGGCCAGGAGAGCCCCCCCATCCCCATCCTCCCCATGGGCAGAGCAGGAATCTGGAGAACAGGTGGGGGTGGGCTGTAGCCTGTCCCCCTTAGGGGAACCAGCACCCTCCATGTCTGCTGAGCCCCTGAGGAGAAAGCACCTTAGAATGTCTGCCAACAGGGGGGAAATAAGGAGTCGGGGCAAGAAAGGACCAAGGAGAGGGGTAAGGCTATTCTCCCCTCAGGAGAAGGTAACAGAAGGAGGGGGATCTTTATACACACACATGCTCGCTCGCTCGCTCTGAGCCAACTCTCCCAAATCATTGCTCCGGTAGCCACAGCAATCTAGAAATTGGGATGTAGGGAAGGGGGAAAGGGTGGAGGCCTAGGGGACCTCAATATCCCCAGAGCACTAGGGGTAGAAGGGGGTGGAGTGGGGGGGTGGGGGGAGGGCGGAGGTGCTCTCTCTCAGTCTCTGTTTCCCTGCAAGCTCATCCCCAATGCTGGCTGCTCACCCTGTCTTGAAGAGTCACTGCCCCCCAGACTTGTCCCCTGACCCATCCCGATCCAACCTTCAGCCACTGAGCAATTGGAAGCCACAGAAAATGACAACATTCATCTCCTCCCTGACCAAGAGGGGCGAGCGTCTCCTGCCTGCCCTGCTCCCACAGGTGGGCAGGTACCCAGGAAACACCCCAGTGCCCCAAACCCAAGTGCACCACCACGGTAGCCACCACAAGAGGCGTTTCCTCAGACACGCAAAAACTAGCCTCTCTGACACCCCATTCCCTCTCCCTGCGGAGGGTGCCCTTAGAGCAGGCCAGGGAGCTGGGGTCCATGCCACCCTCCATCCTGCCAAAACAAGAAGCCTTGGCCAAACACGACCTTGAGATTTAGAGGACATCGTCTCTTCCAAGGGAAGCTCCAGGCTCCAGACTGGGTTTTCTCACTAACCCGAGAGTTTGCTCCGTCTCACTGCTGCCACCACAAGTCCCCTCGAGACCAACTCCCTGGCCCAGTGAGGCCATCAGACACCTCCCCCCAACGCCCCACCCGGCAGAGAAACCAAGGACCCCAAACCAAGGCGACAGGCCACGGAGAGGGAGAGTGCTAAAGTCATGGCCACTTACTTTTCTTGCTTTGCTTTATCTTTCTTTGGTCTGCAGTGGATGGGGAAAGAGAAAAGAAGAAAACAGAGAGAGGAGTTAAGATGGCAAGGATAACAGTCATCATAATAACAGCAAAAACGTAATGTAGTATTTACGATGGATTGGCACAATTTAAGCCCTTTACATATAATAAATCATTTAACCCTTACAACAATGTTATGGGGTATAGACCACTACTGTGTCCATTTTACAGATGTGGAAACTGAGGCACACTGAAGTAAACTTCCCAAAGGGACACAGTTGGGACGTGAAAATGGGCTAACGAGTCGACTGTGCTCAACCCTGGCGCAGAGCAGGCAGCCTGCAGCCCTTGGCCAAACCAGTGAATCTGAGGCTCCGTCCTCACCTGCATTCACATTTGCTGTGCTGTAGGAAGCTCATCTCTGATATGTGCTGGCCTTGGTGTGGTTTGATCCGCATAATCTGGGGGGGGAAGGAAGCAGATCACAGAAGTCAGTGACCCAGCCAGCCATACCCAGATGAGACACACCCCGGGGCTCCTGCCACTCAGCACCCAGGGGTTCACAGAGCAGGGGAGGGTGGTGGAGGCAGGGGGGGCAAGGGGCTCTAGCCAGAAAGAGCCTCAGGCCCACCCCACCTCCTCCAACCCTGCTGACCTCAGGCAGCCCCTGCTCGTCTCGAGGGCTGAGGTGGCTACAAGGGTTGGCCAGGCTGGGAATTCGAGTCCTGGGTTCTCACCATTCCCCATCCCTTCCCCTTCTTTCATCCCCTCTAGGCCCCACCCTCACCCTTAGTAGCTACCCAAGAACCACCCTCTCCCCAGTGTCTCAGAGCTCCCTCCCACCCCACCCAGGCTGAGACAGGCCCCGTCACCAGGCAGCACCGAAAGACTAGCTTTTTAAACTCTCATCCAGAGCACTTGAGAAGGGAAGGCCCTCAGGCTTCTCTCCAAGTGAGGGGCATCTGTCACAGGTGTTTGTCCCCTCCTGCGCCCAGGGAGCCCAGGTGCTCGGGGCTTGCTGGGAGCCGGGACTGGGAAATGCAGGCTTCTCCTCCGAAGAGGGCAACAGCCTCCACCACATCGGCTCAGGACCAGGAGCAAGGCAGGGCAAGTCCTGATCCTCCCCACAAGAGCTTCCCAGGAAAGCACAAAGCCGAGTGCCCGTCCCGTCTCTGCGCTCGGCCCCAGACTGCTCCCCCCGGGTGCCCACCTGCATCGTAATGTTGAAATACTCAGTGGGGGCACACTCCAGGCCCTCGTCGTTGCAGCAGCCCCCGCACCGCATCAGGGGCACACAGGACGGCTTGAAGATGTACTCGATCTCGTCGGGGTACTCCTGGAAGATGTCCACCAGGGTCTCGATTGGACGGCAGAAACTGCGCCGGTAGACCTCCATGAACTTCACCACTGCAAGGGAGGGGGCCACACATGAGCCCAGGGAGTCACACGGGAGATGGCCTGACCCTATCACCACCCAGCTCTCTAAGCTCACTCCTCAGAGGGGACTCATGTCAGGTAAGTCCTTCCAAAAATCTAACTTAAGTCCCTCCTGCTGTGGCTGGAGCCCTTCCCTAAGCTTTCCACTGTCAACACTGGTGAAGGCCTGTTTGTAATCCAAAACCACAAACGATGCTGTCAGGTTCTAAGAGAAATGGCCTGCCACATCTGATCCCCCTGCCTCGCTTTGACAGCCAAGCCGGTTCCTGGTCTGTCTGTGATGCCAGAGGAGAATGTGAGTGTAGTGGACCTGTTTGGAGTGGGGAGCTGTAAAGAGCATTGTCTCCTGCTATATGTGATTTCCCCTGAAAGGCGGAACCAACAGCTCGGCCAGCTTAGTCCCTATTTTCCTAAACTCTCTCCACAACCACTACTCTAATAGTAATCATTTATTGAGCACTTTTTATATGCCAGGCACTGTGTACAGTATTCCATACATATCATCTCACACAATTCTCCCCACTAGAGTTACACTATAAGGTATTCTTAGGAGCCCCTTGACTCAGAGACGCTAAGGAACTGCTAATAAGCGGGAGAGTTACCATCAGTTCTGCCATCAAAGACTTCCCAGGCCTAGGTCATGTGAAATCAGAGGGGAAGCTTCAGGGAGCACCTTGACACCTGCCAGCCCTGGGCTGAGGAGGTGGTAGGCAACAGCCCAGGGGCTGGGCCCATCTGGACACAGCAGGTAGCAGTGGGTGGGCATGCCGTGCCAGCCCGGCCAGCCACCAGTAACCCCGCCCAAGAGGGCAAACTGCTTGCATCATGGAAAAAATGGTGCTGCCACTGCGGCCACCAAGTGTTTCTAGAAGCTGTTCTGGAGAGAGACCAGGGTAAAGACAGCTTCCCAGGCTGGCCACAGAGCCTGGGGTGCATCGGAGCATGAAGGGGTAATTCTGGGCCACAGGGGTGGGGCTTTCGAGAATAAATAAAAGCAGTACTCAAGAATGACTACTCCAAATTGTGGCCCAGCCCGCCATTCCCCATGCACACCCCACCCCCACTGCTGAGCAATTCTGTCCCTGAAACAAGTTTCCTCTGGGCTCTGTCCATGGCTGGGTGTGACCTTGGGCCAGTCCCTCCCCTCTCTGGAGCTCAGACTCTGCAGTTCCCCGTATGGGTGTTAGACTGGTCTCTAAAGATGTAGAGATGAAGGCTGGAACGGGGAGGCTTGTCTTCCATTTCCCAGCCCCAAGAATGAGTGCCTATTTCTCAGCACTCAGCACACAGTTTGGCACTACACCAAGACACCTAAGTATACACCCGGCAGACTGACCCCACCCCCACCCCCTCACCCAGAGCCTGTAGCCCAGTTTCCCCATTGTTCTTCCCTTCATGAGTTGTTCTCCAGAGCGGTAAAGGAAGGTGAGACCCAGCAGTGTGTATATAAGAGGTAGATGCGGTTGGGGGTAAGGTGAGGAGAAGGCCACAGCTGTGACAACAGAGAGGAGAACAGTCTGAGAACCCAAGCCAGGCCCTGACCTGCCCAAGACCTCTACTTCCCCTATCCAGACAATGAGCACAGAATCCTTCTCTACCCCCAAAGGGTTAAAGAGTCAAGAAAATGAATCAATCAATAAATAAATGAATGATACAGGGCTCTGAAGAAGTCATTTTCTTAAGCCAAGTCTACATGGAAGAAGACTGATTGAGAACACCAGAACTGACACACTGACATGTCATCATGGTTGGGGCCAGAGGTGGCCCAGGTTTGGGGGCCACAAGGTCCCACATGGGAGGGGTTGGCAGAAAGGTCTGGCCGGGGCAATGGCAGCTGGTAGTTGAGGGTAAAAAGACTTGGGTTGGGAATTCCCTCGAAAAGCTTCTCACTGGAATCCCCAAGGCCCATGGGCAGTGGAGAGGGGCAGCTTGCCCAGCACCGTTCACACTCTGACAACTGCCTCCGAGGAAAACCATCCTCTTTTTGCACAGGGCGTGTACACACACACACTCCAACACCAGGCTTCCATGATTTTCCTTATTTATCACAGACGACCTTTTCTCCAGCAAACAAAGACCATTTGTCTCGCCTCTCCTGGACTACGGAGACCACTGGGGAGCCGAGGGAGGGCACGCGGGAAGTGGGGCCCCAGAAGTGGCACAGGCCACAGAATGGCTGGGAAGCCAAGCCTGGGCCAAGGAAAGGGCTCCTGCGCAGGGAAGGAGGCAGAACCGATTGGATGTCACCTCTGGGTCCAGGGAGGGAGAACCCTGGCCCTGTCCACGACCCCAAGCCACACTGGATCTGGCTCAGAGAAACTCACCTAGAGGACGACCCCAGGGCCTTCCCTCCTCAAAGGCCGGGAAGCTGGGGCAGCGGGCATAGGGCACCCCTCCCCCACCGACTGGAGCAGAGGCCACGTTGTGGGGGGGAGGGAGGCAGGGTATCCCCAAGAGAAAAGGGAGGATCCCGCACTCCAAACCACGGAGGAACAAAAGGCAGGCAGCATCGGGGGCTGGGCAGGGGGGCGGGGCGCCTGGGAGCTACAGCTAGCCCTCTGCTGGCCCCGGAGGGAAGTTCACAGTACCCAAACCTACTCCGCCCGGCCTGTGCCTGGAGGGCTTTCTCCAACCCCCAGGGAATGCAAACTGGAGAACAGGGTCCCACTGGGCCAGGTGCTCTGCACCTTCAGATCGATGGGAAAGGTCACAGTCCCCGCCTTGTAGTCCCCACAGGTGGGGCACCTTTGGGTAGGAGGTGACATGGGACATCCATCCTCCCCTGGGAGCGGAAGGGACAGGGGCACCTCCCTAGACCATTTGGGACCCTTAAACACTGTCTTTCTGATCTATGCTCACAGCTCCCTCGCCAAATAAAATTTTACTGGGAGAAGAAGAAAAAGGCAACAAGTGCTTGTTCTAGCAGTAGCCTGAACAGGGGAGAGAGACTCCTCAAGAAAGTGAAGGGTTAACTTCATGATGGCCACCTTTTTCTTGATCCCTATATTCTGGGGCTTCTCCCTCCACCCCACCCCCCAACCCCAGGCCTAAAAAGAAGGAATTGGCCCTCCCCACCCATCCCCTAGAGGAACAGGACCCCATCCAAGAGCCAGGGGGACTCACCTTCATGGGGTCTCGACTCTCCTCCTTCTGCGGTGGGTGCAGCCTGGGACCACTGAGGACAGAACAAAGAGCAAGGCGTGGGCACAAGGCAGGGGCACAAAGCCAGACTCCCGGCCCTTCTCTCTCCTTGCTTCCCTTCTAGCCAGCAGCCTCTGGCTTCTCCAAGGCTTCCGAGTCACCCAGGGCACAGCCAGGGGCTCCCCGCAGGCACAGAGCCCGCCCACCGCCCCTGGACCACGCCGCTTCTGAATCCAAGGAAATTAAAGACTAACCAGACACTGGGGAGTGGGCAGCTCAAAATACAGGGGGGAAGCACCAGAACACTGCCCTGTGCAGACCCTCTGCCCCTTTCCCACGTTTTATTCTCCTTGCTCTGTCTCCCATTGCTGTGCCAAGAAAACTGAATCTCCCCAGCACCCTGATTCTCTGGTCTAAAGCCACAGTAAGTATTAAGGTCAAATAGGAGAACAAATTTGGACAGGGGCAGGAAGGAAGGATTGGGGGTGAGAAAAACAACATGGTGACCTTCTGCTGACATGACAAATACCAGGGTGAGCTGGTGTTGGGGAGGGGAGGGGTACAGAAGACCGAAGGGCACCAACCACCTTCCCCCACACAAACTCTTCCGGTTGTCAGGAATATTCAGCTCACCCACATTTTGCCTAGAAGGTAAAATCCTAGGAGGAAACGCTGGTGGACAGGAGCATGTTTCCCCCTATACAAGTTCCCCCAGAGCTTGACCATACTTCCAAAGCCTCACCACCAGCCTCCCACTCCCAACTGGCTCCCGGGTTTTTTCTCCCTCCTAAAGTGAGCAGGGCGGGAGCGGGGGAGGATTGTCCCCAAGCCCCCCTCACCTGGGCACCTCCCTCCCTCAAATGCAACAAAAGAAGCCTTTTGTGCCTTAGCACTGCCCAGCCCCTAGAGGGCCCCCTGCCGTACCTAGGCCTGAGGCCTCCCCCATCCCTCCCCCCTGCCTCACTCCCCACACCCCCAAGCTGTGAAGGTCAACAAGCTCAGCCATGTGGACCTGACAGCCCGGCACAAGCAAAGGGGTTCTCCCAGCCCTTCTAGAGGGTCTCCGGTCCTCACTGACTCTCCACCCCACCTGCTCTTGTAGAGCAAATCCTGAGCAGCGAGGGAATCCCATGTATGTCTTTCTCCTTCCCACACACTCTCAATGCACCCCAGATCCCAAAGCCTTACCCAGGGCCAAGGTCAAAGGTAGCCCCTCTCAAGGAAAGATAACAGCTCCCAGGCTCCCAGTGGGACAGCCTCCACTGCAGCTCCCTCAGGGACCCCCTGGGGTCTCCACTGTGTCCCCCACCCATCCCCACAACAGCCCCTGGCTTCCGCCTGCCAACCTCCTCCCTGTGCCCTCCATTCCTTCTGGGCCCCAACAAGGAAAGGAGACAGAAACTTCAGACTCCCCTCCACCCCCCAAGGCCAGGGGGCACTGGGAGGGGCGATTCCGGGCGGGGAGGGACCAGGTGCCCTTCTCTGGGGGCCTCTGAAGGTCACACTGTGCTGTGGCCAGGCAGCCACTCCTCCCCTCCCCCCCACCCCCCCACAGAGGCCCGGAGCCAAGGCCTTTGTGCCAGGGTCTGAGGAACTCCCGGGAGCAGCAGGGACCCCTGCCCATTTCCTTCCTTCTATCCCTTCTCCAAGAGGACATTGTGGCTGAAGGAGGGTCTAAGGGGGGAATAGAAGGGGCCCCCTTAGATGGCTGGGAGAAGTGAGCAGAGTGGGCAAATTTGGAGTTCCAAAAAACCACCTGCTCCTGCTGAGGTCCCTGTCCCAACACCCCACTTCACCGGGACAAAGTGTGTGGGAGAGGCTCTGGGGTGGGCATCAGCCCTCCTATTTTCCTTCTGGGTTATGGAAAGGATCTGAGGGGTGAGGGGGTGGTGCCCAAAGCTGTGGAAAGCCAAGATTCACTTCTACCTGCCCTGGAGGTGGGGGCGTGGGGGCAAGAGACCCTTCCAAAGGTTCAGGAAGGCTTTTTCCACGCTAACCCATGTCACAGCAAAATTTCAAACCATTTTCAAAAAGTATAAAGTCGGGTAGTAACATCTTTAAATCCTCGCTTCACCCACCCCCCTATAAAAGCTAAAGCGCAGCTCCACTCAGAAATGGGGGGGGGGGGCAGACTGTCGGCAGTTCGCGACTTTAGGTACACTCTCGACAAAACACCTACCGGTTGGACTCCGGCACCCTGACTGCTGACAGTGATCGTCCTTTTCCCCGACGCTGGGGAAGGAGAGGGGCTAGATGGGGGCTTCCCTGGCGGAACAGGGTAAAAGATAAAGGGTAGCAGGGGCTTCCCTTCACGCTAGGGAGGAAATGGGGAAAGAGGTGTCCGGGAATTCCTCCTAGCACAGCAGAAGGAAGGGGCTGGGGACAGCGGGAAAGGGTAAGGGTGGTGTCGCGGGTCCCTGGGCTGGGGCTACCTCGAGAGGTCACCTTCCCGCGGAGGACTGGCGGGGGGAGGGGCGCCACTCGCCGCCCCGGGCTCCCCTCTCGGGCCGCGGCGGCTCCGGGAACACGCGGCCGGCCAGGCCCGGGCTGATGTAATCGGCTCCGCGCCGCGCGCGCCCAGCCGGGCGGGGGAGGGCGGGCACCGAGCGGGACGCGAGCGGGGCCGGGCGGGGGGTGGCGCGGCGCAGGTGGCCTGGCGAGTAATGGGGAGGGGGGGGTCCCAAGCAGCAACCCACCCCAAAACTTTTCCCAAACTCGCGGCAAGGGCCTAAGAGACCGAGCGACAGTGACAGCGCGCCCCCTCTCTCCCCGGAGCCCTCCCCGCCTCCAGCTCTCTGTCCTCCCGGGTCCAAGGTCCGAGCACCCCCTCCCCGCTGGGCTCCGGCTCCCGCCCCCGCTGCCCGGACTTCCAGTCCGTCGGGGACCCGCGGCTGGGAGCAAACTTCAGCCGCCCGCGGCGGCGTAAACCCAGCCCCCTCGGCCTCCTCCACTGGCTCCCGCCCTCCGCTGGTCGGCCCAGATCGTACGTGCGGTGACTCTGGTGGGTGGGCAGGGCCCGCGTGGGCGGCGAGACTCTATCCCGGTGCCCTCCCACCTAGTGCGCGCTCCCCCTCCTCCTACACGCATGACGATAGAGCGGGATGCCGCGTGCCCGGTGCCCAAGGACCCGCGTGGGGCACGGATCCCCCACGCGCGCGCTCGCATGCACGTCTCCAGCCGAGAGAGGCGCTCGCAGCAGTCCGCGGCGCCAGGCGGGCACGGCCGCTTACCTTGGCATGGTGGAGGTAGAGCAGCAAGGCAAGGCTCCAATGCACCCAAGAGAGCAGAAAGTTCATGGTTTCGGATGCTCGGCCGGAGCCCACGGGGCTCACGCTCCCTCTCCGGCTCAGGCTGCGGGGTGGCCCGCTCTCCTCCGCGCGGAGTAGGGCTCCTGTTCCTCCACGAGCCGAGGCCCGGGCCGGGGCCTGGGGCGCGCGCGCGGCTGGGGCACTGTCTGCGCACACGGCCGCCTCACCCGTCCATGAGCCCGGCTTCCGAGCGCCAAGCCGCCGCGGCTGCCGCGGCCCCCTCTCCTCCTCCTCTTCCTTCTCTTCTTCCTCCTCCCCCTCCTCCGGCTGCGGCTCCTCCTGGCCCGAGCTACCACTTCTCTCGGCTCCGCTCAGCTCGGCTCCCCCGGAACGCACCACAGCTCCTCCGGAGCGAGAACAGCCCAGAAGTTGGACGAAAAGTTTCAGTGCATCGCTGCGAGCCCCGACCCCCTCCACCCCGCCTCCAGGCGCGGGCTCCGGATCCTGCCCGCGGCTCGCCGCCGCGTCCACCGTCCGCCGCCCGCCCGGGAGGAGGTGGGCGCTGGGGTGGGGGGCGGTGTCTGTCTGTCTGTCTGTCAGCGCTGCTGGTCCGATGCGGGATCCGGAGGGGGAGGGCTCAGGCCGCACTCCGACGTTCACCCCCAAAAGCAGGTCACTCAGTTTGCCCCTGTCCCGCTCGCTGCTCGCTCGCACGCTCTCTGACCCGGTCTCTCTCTTCCTCGACTTCTCTCTGGCGCTCTTGCTACCTCTTTCCTCACTCTTCTGGTTTCCAAAATCCAAAGTGATTTGGGGGAGTAGAAGAGTAATCCCCCAAATCTTCAGCCCGAATTAAGTGGGGAATGGGAAGCAAAAATAAATTAAAACGGGAAATAATACGTTTTTTTTTTAAATTAAGAAAAAAGGAAGGGGAGTAAACCCTAGATAAATGGATATCAGATTCCACTGCGGAGACCCCTGCCCGGTGACCCCGCCGGTCGGTCCGCCGCGCTGCCGCGTCTCCCGACAGAGCGCCGCTGCCGCCAGCTCCGCTCGCCCCGAGCACCGCCGCCTTCTCCCTCGGCCCCAATCCTCTGCGCTCCTCACCGCTACCAGCCGACTTAAAAAAAAAGAAAAGCCTGGCTCCGCCCCGCCGGGACCCCGCCTCTGGCACGCCCCGAGGGCGGGGACAGACCGAGGCTCATCCCCTCGCCCCAGCGCTAGAAGCGCGCTGTGGACCTTCGTCCTTACGGCGGGGACACCCAGTGGAGCCTGAGCCCCCAACCCAGTGAAGGGAGAGCTCGACAAACACTTAGTTTCACAGTCTGAAAATGACCCATCCAACCCCACCCACCCCCGAAACTCTGCCCAGAGACACAGACTCCCGCGGGGCACTGGGGGAGGGAACGGGAAAGTGAGGTTATGTGCGGACAGGGCCCGAGATCGCATTCTCTTTGCTGGGAATATTAGGTGGGGGAGAGAGGGGAGCCAGGATAGAGACGCTAGGGAGAGGAGACACACAGATCTAATAGGAGTCCTGGAGTGACCCCTGGCCTTCTCCCCCCTCCAACACTCTCATCAAGACACGTACACACGCACATATTACACACACATCGACACGCTTCGTTCTCACGCTCCTGCACACGCAGCTATCCCGTTTATTCTGCGAGCTGCGAGAGTTTCCCCGTGGTGGCCGAGCGCCCTCTAGTGACTACGGTTTGCACACCCCAGCTCTGACTCAAGAGGGAATGGGCCTCAGGAGAGGGTGGAGGAGAATACTCCTAATCCCCACCCCCAATTTCTGACCTCCCAAGCAGTCGAGGTCCTCCCATGGTCCCAGGAACCCGGGACCATGGGCACAGGGGGAACAATATGCCCATCTGGGGCCCTCCTCTGTCCTGCAGACAATCAGAGTGAGCTGCAGCCAACCAGTTGGGGTGACTGGGGTCCTTGGGGAAGTGTCCAGGGAGGCTTCCCTGGGGAAGAGAATTTGGTGCCAAGTTTGTGGGTCCAAGAACGGGAAGCCGTGTGGTTCCGGGGTTAGTCAGTGGCCTGGAGGGAAGAGGACCTGTCGGAGCCCACGTATACACATCGAGTCTGGCAGAGCCCAAAGGGAAAGGCAGCTGGGCAGACAGAGGCCCTTGTTCCTGCTGCCCCCCCACCTCCCCGCCCCCAGATGTTGCCAGGGAACTGAGGCCAGGGGGCTGATGGGGGCCAGTGGAGGCCAGGGCCTGAGTGATGATTCAAACCTACCCACCAGCACTGAGGAACGTCTGTAGGCCAGCTGCCCGGAGCTCCCACCAGGCTGGGGGCCAAAGTTTCTATCATCCCCAGCCCAGGCTCACAGTTAATCTTCTGAACAGAATTGGGGTTCTCCTTAGCCTCCTTCTATTCCCCCAGGATCCTTTGGCTGCTTCTCCCAGCTGGCATCTCTCCCCAGTCCCCTCCTTTTCCCTAAATCCATCTTCTCCCCCAACTTCTCCAGCTCTCCATGCCCCTCTTCCTAAGTACTCCCCAAGGCCCCCACCCAATCCTTGCATATAGGGACCAGCCTGGAAAAATTCCTGGTTGGGCTTTGGCCCAGCTGCTCCCAGGCTCCCCCAGGGAACAAAGGGGGGCCCTAATACCTGTGGGAAGAGAGGAACCAACCAGCCTCATTATCCACTCAGCCTGGCCTGGAGCTGAGGTAGCCTCTTCGAAAACCTGGGCTGAGAACGGGAATGCAGTAACTTCCTGGAATTTGGCCAAAATGACCCAAGGAGGTTCCTCAGCCAGCCCCCTGCCTCAGCACATGGTGCTTGTGTTTTGGTGAGAGTGCTAGGCTACCCCCTCGGTACCCCACCTCCACAGGAATGGTGTCCTGAGGCCCCTAAGAAGAAAGGGGCTGGCTCCCAGCCACACCATCACACCCGTTCCATCATACACGCCTCCAGTCCCATCTCCACCACTAGGCAGGTCCCCCAACAGCTGAGAATGAGGTCTTTCAACGGTTAGTAAATGTGTATTTCCCGATTCCCCGCCCAGGTAGGCCTCCTCACCTAAGCTCCACACTCCAAGCTGTTGAGTGGGATATGGAGGGAAAGATGCTAAACATCTTCCTTCTACTGGGTCTCCTTCTCCCAGAGCAAAAGGTGTGAGCACCTGGGCAGGGCTCCCCTTCAAACCTACCCACCAGTGCTGAGGGACATCTGCAGGCCAGCTGCCGGGACAGAGACTCCAGGTGCCAAAGGCTCACCCTGACTCCCTCCCTTGCATCCCTTCTCATCACACCCTTTCTTGGGGGACCCTAGAGATGAAATGAGCCTGCAGAGGTAGTCTTAGTAAAGGACCCTGAAATTGGGAGGAGGCTGAAGGGGTTCCAAAGAGGAGTAAGGTGAAGGAAAATGCCAGCCATCGACTGTCACTTCATAGCCTGGGACCCTCCTCCACCTGAACCAGCCATCCCCATGGTGGTATACAGCTAGGTGTGTTACAATGACCTATTGGGGTTCCCTCAGGTGGTTCCTTCAGGATGTGAGGGAACACAATTCCCTATACAGAGGACTAGGACTGCAACCCGGCATGAGGGGTTTATGAGTACCCTTCATTAGGGTGACTATAGGCCTCCCACCTCCATTCTACAGACACCTGGAGACCCAACCTGGAATTGGTTCAGAGAAGGGGTCCACTCCAGATCCCATCCCCCATGTGGTGTCTCCAACCTTCACAATGACACACAATCACAGACCCAGCCAATGCCCACACTGTCATTGAACTAAAAGTCCAACTCACCTGAGCCTTCAAAAAAGGGGACAAGAAACACAAAGCAATAATCATAAGGCCACATTGTGTCTCTGTAGCACCCTCTCTTCCCACAGGCTTAATCCCCTCCAACAAAGACAATTCCATTTATCCTCCCTCCCCAGGTCACTGCAGGGCTGGGAGTGTCAGGGAAGAATGTCCCCCCCAGAGAAACCCCCAAAAGCACAGAGGGCCTAAGGTTACCCAGCAACCTGGGAACTGGGGTGAGGGAGGAGCAGAAACAGTTCAGACAGGGCTCTGCTGGGTCCCATCCAAGGGGTAGCCTCAGTCCCCACTTAGAGGCCCCACCTTAGGGCCAGGGCTGCTGCAGCCTGTGACTCTGAAGGCAGCTCAGAAGGAGCCAAGGAGGAAGAGGAAGACATTTGGCAGCCATGAAGGGCCTGTGTGCCAGGCGAAAGGGAAGGGAAGAGAGGGGCAGGGTGGGGTTGGAGAGGAGCGCAAAAGGTGGCCAGGACAAAGGAAGCAGTGATCAGGTCCAAGACACGATCGTTATACTTTGTCCTGATGCCCTGTCACCTCCGATGTTCAGGGAGGCTCTCACCTGTGTGAGTACAGACAATTAAAATCTTGAAGCCCATGGATGAAGGGACAGAATCCCTCCTACGAGGGAGAAAGAAGGCCACTGGATCTTGCTGTTGTCTAGACATTTCTCCAGATGGTCTCACTGCAGTGAAAGAAAGTTTGCCTCCCTCACCCCATCCCCTGACCCCCAGGTACCTGGAATGACACGGATCTGCAAGAAGGGCAGGAATACACACCTGTTGAATTGAAGGAGAAAAGAACTGGGATGGTTCCCTCTATGGCCTAGCTCTCACTATGGGTCAGTCTACTTATCTTTTTTCCTCCCTCTCTTTTCCTCTCTCTTTCACTAGGTCTCTGCAACAAAGCGACTGAAAGACAAAAGAAAGCGAGGAAAGAAGTCCTTTTTTTCCAGTGCCCAGACCATAGCCCCAACTGGAGGTTTGACTTTGGGAAATGATAGGTAATGATGGCCAATCGATAAAGAGTTTGGAGCAGAGGAAGTAAGAGAGGCTAGCTCCCCAGAGGAGCCAGTCGGGAACAGGAGATGAAGAGCGATCGGGAGCTAGCAAGAGAGTGGGCAGAGGGGGCAGGGCAGGGTCACTGTAAGGGGCAGCGTGGGCCCTGCCAACTAAGCCTCTGCCTCTCCTTCATGGGCCACATAAAGAATACCCTAACACAAGGCTGTTTCCCCTGAATTGTTCAGGCATTCCCACTTCCTGACACTCCAAGCTTTGCTGCCTCTCAGACTGCTGCCCCTGTTTACACACACATGCACATGCACATGTGCACACACACACACACCCCCAGGTTGCTCAGGTCCTGTCTTGGAGGGAGTCCCTCTGCTGGGAAGGAAGTGGTGGCACGAGGTGGCAGCTAAGGTCCACCCTGCCCCAGAGCTGAGCTTCAATCCAAGTTGTGAATATTTACCAAAGGCCTACCAGGCTTCATGCATAGTGCTGATGTTATAGGAGATACAGAAACCTGTAGTAGGACAGTCAAAAGGGTCAGATCTTTGGAGCCAAATGGACCGAAGTCATACTCCTGGTTCTGCCAATGTCTACCTGTTGACCTTAGATTATTCAACCTCTCTGAGCCTCAGTTCCCCTTATCTGTAAGGGAGAAGTGAAAATACCTGCTTTGGAGAGTTGTTGCATACAGACAAATGTGCACTCAGCTACATCAAAAGGCAAGATGGGAAAGAGGTCCTGCAAGAGGCGCAAAGTGTGTTAAAGGTTCAGAGACAGCGCAGACAAACTGGCTGGAATGAGTATCAGGAAGGTCTTCCTGCAGGAGGTGGCATGGGAAGTTTATTCCACAAGCAATTATTAAACTCAGCACATGTGCCCTGTTTAGGGCCAGGCCCTGGGACTACAATCATGTAGAATGGGCATCCTGTCTGGAAGAGGAAACTGAAAATAGGAGTTCTCTGAGGCAGCACACAATCTCTGGGGGTAGAAGGAGTCTGGGAAGGCTTCCTGGAGAAGGTGACACAAGCTGAGTCCTTACGGAAAAGGAGTTTAGCCAGCTGAGTGGAGCAGAGATAGAGAATGGGCCATCATTCCCAACAGCTGAAGCATGGCCTCAAGGATTCTGATGGCACCACACTGAGCCGGCGCCATGCTCCTCTGGGTGCTACAGACTTTGAGGCTAGGCAGGGCAGGGGATTAGGGTTCTTCAGAAACCTTCCCAGCCAAAACCCACAGAGACAATGCTGCTGCCTCAGGGGTTGAGCCCAACTCTGGCTTCCCCACCCTCTGGGACAATACGACTCTGCCAGAGAATTTAAACAAACAGTGGTAGAGGTAGGTCCAGGTAGCACACTGAACCACACTGTTGTTTGCCCAAGGGACAAGGGGAGGAGGGCAGAAGACACCATCCTGTGACAAGCCCAGGACCTTTCGGCTGGGGCAGAGCATGAAACCTCAAGACCTTTTCTCCAGCTTTGCCCTTTCTCCCTCCCTGGCCCCACTAGGTGCCCAGAGGCCCTCCGGTCTGCCTGTCACAGACATGTGGGGACCTGGAAACTGCACTGGGCGAAACAGTCTAGAGGCTGCTATATGCTGCATGACCTTGGCCGAGTCACTCTCCCTTTACTCCTCCCAGGTAAAAAGCATGAGGTCACACTCCCTAAGCTAAGGCCCTACAAGGCTAGACATCTCCAGCGAACACTCTAACTGAGATCACTGATACAGAATCTGACATCACCTGGGGTCTGTATATTTGTAAAGGCTCCTGAAGAAGACAACACTTAACTCAGTCAATGGCACAGCACCAAGAGATGGAGAGAAGATGGTGTCTCCAGGGAGCTCCTCAAACTCCAGCAGGTAGAGAACGGCTTCCTCTGTTACCTGGAGAGACCAGAACCTCTGTCCTTTCTAAAAAGACACTTCATCTGGTGAACCCTGCCGGCAACCCCGGCACCCCCTCCACCCCTACAACATGTAATGGAAAAAGCCAGATAGGCTGGGTTCAAAATCTTGTTCTACCACTTCCAAGCTCTGAGACTTTGGACCAGTGTCCTAATCTGTCTGAACCTCAATTTCCTCATTTGTAAAATGGGGACCGTGGTGCTTACCTCCCAAGGTTATAGGGGAGATACATGGAGACAGTGAGTGCAAACAAAACTCCTGGCCTAGAATAGGTGTCACATAAATGTTTGTTCCTTTACCTTCTCCAATCCCTACCCCCATGAATGAGCAAACTCTCAGAGAATGTGAACCCACTATCATCTGGCTAAAGTCAAACAGAATGGAATAGAGAAATGAATTTACTCCACCCCCCAGCACAAAAAAACAAAACAAAACAAAAAAAGAACCTCATACAATGCATGCCAAAGATGACTAGGGGTTGGGGATAGGCTGACTTGGTTCCTGCCTTAGCGTTTCTTTGGAATGACTGCATCACCAGGTTGTCACTGAGTTGGCTGCAACATTGATCCCTTCAGGGGAATCCCAGAAAAAGAAGGGGCAAGGACCCAAGGTGCCCCCCACCTCCCAGCAAGAAAGGCCCCTACCCTCCTCCCCCAGCAACTCCCTGGGCCTGGGGCGGGAAGCCTGGCCCATCACCCCGGCCCCCCAGGACGATTCATGAAGATAAAGCCAGTTAATGATTGGCCCCCTGAGAGGGGACACCCCCAGCATCCTGCCTGCCTTCCTAGACCCAGAAACTCAGGGTGGGGCGTGGGGAATGAGGGAGACAAGAAGACAAAAGCAGCTTCCCCTCAACTTCCAGGATCATTCTGGCCTAATGGCCTCCAGATAATCAGTGAATCAGACCATTAGTCAAAGGATATCAGTGTCAGAGGGCATCAGTGTTCCTCTTGGGGTTCCTGAGAGGTGGGGCAAGGTGGGAGAGCAGGCACAGCACACTCAGTTTTATCTGCCTCCTTTATTGGAGTTTGACTTGGGGTTTTATTTGAAGTGAAGGATCCATTGCTAGAGAAGTCTGAAAATCACTTCACTGGCTAGACGAGCAGAATGAAGACCAGACTTGTCACAGGTCATCCGGCTACACAGAAGCAGGACCTAAACGCAATGGTCTGGACTCACAGCCCGGTGCTCCTTCTGTCACAACAAGGGCCACTTAATCAGGGCCCAGCACTGAGCTGGGCACCGTAGGGATACACAGGGCCCCTGCACCCAAGAGCTGCTGGCTGGGTGGGGAGCCAGGAGGTGCCAGGAAGCGGGTCAGCCATTGGATGTGGGGCTCCCTTGTTCACTCCTCCTCCCTGCTTACAGGGGCTCAGTTTGCCCTCATTCCAGGTAGGGCTCTGCAGAGGGCACAGCTGGGTGTGAACCATGCCCTCCACCCCTGGGGTGTCCTGGAGAGGTAGGTCTGCCTCCCTCTCCAATCTATTCAGCCCAGCTCCTTCCGGAACACAGCTGGAAGTGTTAGGAGAGGTAAGGCGGGGTACACTCAGGGCTGCTATGTCCACTACCAGCTTCCCCAAGTCCAAGGACCTTGGTGCTGGTCAGCTCCAGCGGTGGGATGCCAGCTGCCCACCCCCCACCCCAGCTGAGGATGACAGCCAAAACGTTTAACACCTGTTATGGCTCAGGCGTGGGACCTCTGCCGTACCAGGCATAGATCCGTCAGTTTCTAGATTATGGGGAGGTCCAAGGAACCCAAAAAGGGACTGGGTGGTCAGAGAGGCATAGGAGGCACTTGGGGGCTATTGACCAACCAGTTTGGAAGCATTTTAATATATTAACAAATGAAGGCTGTGCCAACATGCACCAGCTGAGCGTCTGCCCTGCCCCGGGCCGCTCTTGACTATGGGTGGAATGTGTGGTTCCTGGATGAGAGTGAGTCCAGTCTGGGGCCCTGGTCTGCATGTCTCCATGTCTTCTACCCTCTTGGGAAGACCAGGCTAGAACCCCCCACCTATTCTCCATACATAAGTATAGCCAGTGTAGCAGGTGTCTCTCCAGCCCCTCCATCCGAGAGGCCAGGCCAGGGGCAGCAGGCTCATGGGTTCCAACCACTGTTGAAAAAATGGTGGACAGGACCAGCCAACCCTGGGCTGGAATTCCAACCCCACACTGCTCAGATCACAGACAGTTATGAGTAATCAGAGCATTTTCCTTTTCTTCTCTGTCTTTCCTTCGATATCTCCATCCCTCCTACCCTCCCTTTCTGCCTGGCCCCATTCCCAGAGGATCTCCTGGGCCAGTTCTGTTTATTGATTGCCTCTGTGCCTGTCAGAAGCCTCCATTTCTCAGAGCCCCCTGGGAAAGCCTACTGCTCCCCACTACCCGTTCACTGCTGTAAGGCAGGCCTGGGCAGTGCAGACTAGCTAAAACTTGAAGTTGTTCTTCACGTCTCCCCAATTTCCACTGGTCCTCCAGGAGCTAGGGGAGAACTCGCAAAGGAGAAATTCCTGAGGAGGTGGGACATTGCTCCTGCCCATCTGGATGTCAGGGTACTTGGTGTGGCATCTCTAGTGAGAGCACCAAGTACAGTTGAGGGGTGCCAGCCCCACTCCACCCTACCCCTGCTATATCCCAAGGCTTTAAAGATGGCAGAGGTGGGTACAGTGAGTCTGCCCTTCACCAGCCTCTGACCATAGCCCTGGGAGGAGCTGTTCCTTTCCCCCTGCAAAGCCTCCTCCCCATCACTCAACCACCAACCTCTCCTCAAAATCTCTGTGCTGAGGGCTACAGGGGGCTAATAGACCGTGTCCGCACGTGCAGGCACATACACGCATGCAAACCCCACCGCCACACCACCACCCATGACAGGGCCCCACAGAGAAGGGCAGAGTGTTCCCAGAATTCCAGCTGTTCCCAGCTGTTCCAGGCAAGCCAACCTGGGTCATGGCGCCCTCCCCATCGAGGCTGCAGGGAGACCGGGCTCCCCCTGAATGCCCCCTCCCACACCGCCACAGGAGTTACCTTGAAAGACCCGCGGGCAAAGAGATCTCTAAAGCCAGGCCACTGAGCACTGCAGCTTCCTGAGCGGCTCGCCCCACACCCATGCATGGGGCCATGGGCTGGAGGGTGGGCACTGTCGCGGCCTGGCTGGGTGGCCTGGAGGAAGGCACTGCCCGTCTCTGACCTTGGTGACCTTCCCTCTAAAGTGAAGGAGTTGCTCTAGGATTTCTAAAGCCCTGTTAGTGCTACCAGTCCATGGTCGTAGCGGATGGGGAAGAAGCAGGAATGATGAGAGCTTTGAACACTCTTGCCCATGGCCTGGCAGACTACAGGGAGGGAGGGAGGAGCAGGGAGCACTATTCTGGTGCTCTTTTATAGAGATGCTATAAAGATTACTGGGGTGGGTGGGTGGAGAGGCAGAGAAAAGAGAACTCTTCAGTCCATTGTCTGACCAACTGCCTGAGTTTGCCTATTGTTGCCAGCCAGAACAGCTGGGATTGCAGCAAGAAGGATTTAAGTTAGATAAGCAGAGGCCTACCAAATTTATCTTCTCTGGGGAATTTATAGGTTGTTAACAGCAGGATGTTTATCTAGAGACTTTTAAGCCCATTTCTGGCCTAGATGAAATGCCAGGGAGTGGGAGAGAGGAAGGGAGAGAATGGAGGAGAGGGCAAGACAGGGTGTCAGCTCCCAGGCCCCCAATTGAAGAGTGATGGTGGCCTCTGAGCTGGGAGCTGAAGTAGGGGAAGGAATTTGCAAGGCGTGTGGTGGGACAGAGAGCAGGGCCGCAGGGGAATGGAATGAGAAGGCTGTCAAGTGCCGCAGCAAGTGTTTGTGGGAAATGGAGAAAAAGATCCTTCCTTGTTGGGAGGGGACAGAAGGGAACCTCGTTGGGACAGAGTCTGGCACCTCTCCTGGGACATCGGCTCAGGCAGAGGGGCCCAGAGCCACTGTTTGAGAAGTAGAGATGACACCTGCCAAGCTCGGGCCCCAGGCACTAGGGAGGGGAAGGCTGGGAGTGTCTTCAAGGCAGAGACTGTGGGAATCAGGGAGCTTCCTTCCTTTCACAGAGATTGCTGGGGAAGGCCTCCCCTGCTCTTTCTCTGGGTGCAACACCCACATCTCAGCTGGGCCAATGGGTGGGGCCCTAGGGAGAGGATCTGCCCTTGCTCCACTCCTGGCCTGGCACTTGGGCAGGCCGGGTAACACGACAACTCATTCCACAGTCCCATCCCCTTCTCTGTCTCAAATCCAGGGATGCTTGGGTCTCCTAGGGCAACTGAGGCTGAAAAAACACCCAGGGATGAAGTTCCTCTTTCCCAGGATGAGCAAGAGAAGGGGGCCCAGTCACCCAAATACTTCAGTCAAATAATGGACAATTTGAGGTGAGGCCGGTGTGCCTTGAAGGGGGCCGGGTGAAGTGATGTTACGCAAGTGCATTTAAGCATCGGCATCCTGAGGAGGCTAGGCCTGCCCCACCCACTCCCCTCTGGAAGCCCAGGTCCCCACACCCAGTCTTCCAGCCCAGAAGGGCTTATTCAGTGACTCCACAAACTCTGTCCACTCTCTCTGCACCCTAGTTAGGTGCTCCCTCCCAGGCGTTCTCCACATCGCCATCCCACTCTGTGTCTAGCTGTCCTTCCCAACCAGGAGTTGCACATTTCTCCCCCCAGCTCCCCAGGTTCTCTCCACACAAACCTCCCCAACAGCTGCCTGGGGCCCTCTCCCTGCCACTGCAGGCTCCTCATGCCACCTCCCTTTCCGGCCTAAAGCTCCTCTGGGAATTCCTGGCTCTCTTAGGGCAGGGCTGCAGGTGTACCCACTCCCTCCAGGGCTGCAGGGGCAGCTCCAACCTCCTCAAAGCTGCCCAAGGGGAACGTGAGAAGAGTAAAGGGGTCCTGCATGGGTGAAGGAGCACCTTCTCTGGCCCACGGGAAGGAGGGGCCTCTGCACCCAGACAGAGGTGGGGGGCCACGAGCCCCCTTCTGCCTGAGCCAACGGGACAGCTTTGCTGGGCACCTCCCAGCAACGGGTTTCAGATGAAGCTGCTGTCTGACCTGGGTCACCTTCCAGGCATTCTCTGGAACGTCAGGGCCCCCTCCTCAATCAGGACCCCGTCCAGGCGCCTCATCTGGTGCCACCCCAAGCCTCTAGAGGGCGCAGGAGAGCAGCGTTGCACTTTCCGGCCCCTGGGACATACCCAGGTAGCTCTCTGCACAGGCCCCTGGGACCTAGCGGCTGTGCGTACCCCACTCTGGGGGTGGGGGGGGGTACAATGCTGGAGGCTGTCTGGCCAGACGTGCTCATCTAGGGGCAAGAGAGTATAGGCCGGGGTTGAGAGGGGAGCTGCTTGGGGGATGCAGGGACAGGAGAGGTAGGCTGGGCTGCCAGGGACCCCAAAGAAGTGTGGGTTTGAGCAGACGAAAGGTGATGTGATACTGGGGGACAGAAAGGAGAACATGGGCCTGGGCCCCTGGATTTCCACCTGAACTTGGAAGAGAGGACAGCCTTTCTGACCCGCACAGCAACCCCCCTCCCCCCAGCCAGGGGCAGAACTAGGGTAAGTCGAGTCAGGCAGCTAGGGCTCTCAACTTAAAATGCACCAAGAAGGCGCTCACTCTCTTGAGGATGGTGCAAGTGCAAGGTTGCACACTGGCCACCTCAGACCTCACCTTACTCCCAGCGCCACCCACCCACCCCCTCACCCGGGCTGTCTGTCTCAAGGGCTGAAGCCAAAGGAATATTCAAGGCAGAGGTGGGATCAGGAGAGGAGTCACTTATCTCACACTGGACCCTGAAAAGAAAGCACTAGACTCAATTAGAGAGGAAAAGAAAGGATGAAGAGAGAAAATAACTGTCTGTCCCCTGAGCCTGGGCCTCTTTGTATCTTCGTGTGTATCTCCATCTGCGTGTGTATGTGTGTCTTTCTGTATGCATCGGTGTGTTTGTATCAGCGTCTATGTGTGTATTTCTGCTTTCAAGTAGTTGATCTGCCGATTTCTAGCCATGTGTCCTTGGGCAAGTTCCTTAACCTCTCTGAGCCTCAGTTTCCTTGAAAAAAAAACATGAGAATAATACCGACACTATAGTGTTGTTGTGAGGATTGGATGGAATGAGGTCTGGATGGTATGTAGCATAAACACATGGTCTCACACAATAGGAGCTAAGTAAATAGTGGTTGCTATTCCCGTTATTATTAAGATTATTATTATTGTGTGTGGTCCCAGCTTACTTTGCAGCCTTATTCCCTCTGCTTCCCTACACATACATCCCATTCCAGACACACAGATCTTCTGACAGTCTCAAACACATGTTTTTTTTTTTTTTTTTAATTTCTTCATCCTGGCCTCTGCAACACTAGCCCTGCATAGGAAGAAGCCTTCCTGGACTACTTCTGCTCAGCCGTTTTCTGAAAACTCTTGCAGCATGAGCTGTCAGCATCTCTTACACCAGCCTCAAATTGTCCAGTGTATTTAACTTTGTGGAGAAGCGTGTATGTGTGTGTTGTCCCTCTCCAGTACACTCAGAGAGGAGCACCATATTTTGGGGGGATTTGTATCTCCCCCTCCAGCCTGAGGATTAATACAGAGCATGCACACATGTAGACAGCAAAGGGTGCTTAGTGAAGGAGGATGATAATAATGGTAAATACTACCTTTATTTGCATCCCTACTGTGTACCTTATATTATCCCATTAAACCCTACAATAACCCTATGAAGTAGAATACCATTCTCTCCCTTTGACAGATGAGAAGACTTAGGCTCAGGGAGTTCAAGTAACCTGCCAAAGGTCACACAGCAAATAAATGACAGGGTAAGGATTTAAATTCAAGCCTGACTCCAAAGCCTGCAATGTTAACCAGTAGGACTTGAATAAAAGAATGAGCCATCAGCAAACAGGAATTTCCTTTCTGTGCTCAAAGGACACAACAATAAAGCAAGCTGATATCAGAACTTCAGCAAAACACTTTAAGAGTTTCAAATCAGAGTTCACAGGGGTTCAAGTCCCTGTCACACACTGTTCAGTGTAAGACCAGAGTCTTGGGCTTCCCAGAAAGAGGCACCCAGATGGTTTTACATTATTCTCTATGGTTTTAAAATTCTTCAGCATCGGGGTTAAAAAAATACTCATCCCAGAGCGAGTCAGAAAAATCACTTAACCTGATCCTTCTATCCCCAGAATGTTCCAGTCAATCTTAACTCTATTTTAACTGTCTACTAATTTTTTTCTCTACCTTTGTTAATCAACAATTTAGCAACTTTTTGATAACTAAATGGATAACACTGGTCAGACAGCAAACATTAGATGGAGCAACCACCAGAAAACCCCTGACTGACTGATTTTCCCACATAACCCCATCGATTCCCACTGTTACAGTAAGATTTCACCATGGAGAATTTATCCCCTTCAGGTCTCCAACCTTCCTCGCCATCTTCTTTATATCACTCTGAGGCTTGAATTTTTGTTCTACCACTTCCTCTATCTGTCACCTTGGGCATCCATTCCTCTCACGGTGCCTCAGTTTCCTCATCTGGAAAAGGAGATAATAAGACTACCAACTTCATAGGACTATGGTAAGGATTTGATGGGATGATCTGTGTCAAGCACTGTGGTTGGCATGGAGTGAGTACATAATAAATGTTTGGGGCTGTTAGTGTTGTTTCTAGCTGGCGTAGAGATGGCTGATGCCTGACCCCACTCTGGCTGTAGGAAACCCATGTCTACTAGGATGCATGTCCCTGAGAATCAGCCCTCTGCACTCTTTCTTGCCCCTCTAGCCACACCACCCCACACCCACCCCCCGAGACTTGGAATCTTAGAATTCCATAGCCGAGAAGGTACTAAGAGCTTGTCCAATCCAACTTAATTTTTTTTCTGACCAGGAAGGCAAAGCCCTCTGTAACCTAAATGGTTTGCCTCAAATCACTTATTGTTTGCTTCCAGATTACCTGCAAAATCCTGTACTCCAGAAAAAGTTGAGGGGGAGGGCCTACATATTTAGGCCAAAGAAATCAAGTTTTCTCAAAACATTGTTAGATTTTACTTCTTTCTGTGAATTGACCTCAGACTTTGCTGTATACTGAACAAGGAAATCAATCTCATAATTTGGTACCACACCTTGTTTTGGGAAAAAATAAATGTGTTGTTATTACCTGCTTAGTTTGCTCATCTCCTAGGTCACAAGTCTTGGCGCTAAACAATTTTTGGCTATTTCCACATACGCTTTAGTTCCCAATGATAACATCTTGGCACCACTGAGGAATATTTTTTAATGCGCTAAAGACTCTGAAGGCAGTTAGTTTGCTCATTTGTCAATTGATAAATTCAGTAAATATCTATTGTTACTTTCTTACATGCAAGGACCTGTGCTTGGGGCTGGAAATACAGCAGCAAACCAGACTGATACAATTCCTGCCCTCTTGGAATGGACAAGTTAGCTCCCAAGCCTAGCATACCTTGTCTATTCTTTTGGCTTGATTACACAGAAGATTGTTAATAATAAACGCCTCTAATAATAGATTAAAGGATTTCCATGAAAAGATGGTACCCAAACACCTGCATCTACATTTGTGCTTTCCTGAAACTCCACTACAGCAAAGCCAAAGGCTTTTCAATTTCTTCTTTCTTTATTGTTGTTTATTTTTTAAACCCATAAGGATAGGAAGAATGGGAGAGGAGAGAATAGAAGTAAAATTTTGGAAGCTAGAAAGCAGGTGCAAGTGTGGTGAAGAACATAGGGCAGGCACTAGGAGAAGCTATAACTACCTAATTTATACCCTAGAATCTCCAAAAGGCTCTGGAATTGGTGACACTGGTTACTTCCAGAAATTGGGGTGGGGGGTGAGCAAATAAAGAACACCGGTAGAAAGTGTTTTTAAAAAGCAGTCAAATTCTCAAATACCACCGCCCCTGCCCCACAAGGCCAGGTAAACGACTAGAGGCTTATTCCCTGGAGAGGGGAAAACAGGGGGCTCTGGGTCAAAGGTACCAGGACACCAGAAGGCAGGGATATATATTTTTAAATGTTCACATGGTGGAGGCCAAGATCCCCAGGCCTCTCCCCTCTGGGTTCCTAAACACTGACCTTTGTCCTCCAGGCAGAAAACCAGAGAGAGCTTCTCTGTGGAATCTCACCAGCCTGAAAGGAAGAAAAGACCCAAAAATACTAATATCAGAGGCTTCAAAATGAAACAGCCCAGCCCGATCAACCTAATATGAGGCTCACAGATGACAAGCCACACACACACAGGCACTCAACTTCCAACCAGCTTTTCAGATCTCCTCACTTAAAAATAAGCAAACAAGACATCTGAGAAAAGCTTCTAACACAAAAGACAGAAACCTAAACAAAAAGACAGAAAGAAAGCTAATTAGAGAAAGCCAAGACGACGTGGCAAGAAAGCTTAAAAGTAGTAACACATTATCATTAAATCCTGAAAATGGTAAGAAAAATTATTGCAAAAAATGAAACAAAAACAGAACAGTGCATTTAAAGCACTCAGAGAATGAGAGAAGTCTTGAAAAATCAAACGTGATAGCAGAAATTAAAAATTCAAGAGAAGTTTAGAAGATAAAGCTAAAGAAATTGCCATACAGGTGGACTTGCTGCCCTCTCCCCTACGTGGGACCTGACTCCCAGGGGTGTAAATCTCCCTGGCGACGTGGGACATGACTCCAGGAATGAGCCTGGACCCGGCATCGTGAGATTGAGTAAGTCTTCTTGACCTAAAAGGGGAAGAGAAGTGAAACAAAATAAAGTTTCAGTGGCTGAGAGATTTCAAATGGAGTCGAGAGGTCAGTCTGGAGGGTATTCTTATATGCTATATAGATAATTATTTTTAATTTTTAATGTGTTGGAATGGCTAGAGGGAAATACCTGAAACTGTCAAACTGCAACCCAGTGACCTTAATTCTAGAAGACGATTGTGTAACTATGCAGCTTGCACAGTGTGACTCTGTGATTGTGAAAACCATGTGGCTCACACTCCCTTTATCCAGTGTATGGACAGCTGAGTAGAAAAATGAAGACAAAAAGTAAATGAATAATGGGGGGGAGGACGGGGAGGAGACGTTTTGGGTGTTCTTTTTTCTTTTATTCTTATTCTTATTTTAATTTTTTGGAGTAATGAAAATGTTAAAAAATTGTGATGAATGCAAAACTATATGCTGGCACTGTGAACAAGTGATTGTACACTATGGATGATTGCATGGTATGTGAATGTATCTCAATAAAATTGCATTAAAAAAAAGAAATTGCCATAAAGTAGAGAGAAAAGAAAAAAAATGGAAAAATATGAATGACTATACAATAACATTATAGAGGGTCAGCCCAGGCCATCCAACATCCAAATAGCAGAAGTAACAGAAACAGAGAAAACTAAGCAAAGGACATCATCAATGACATAATTCAAGAAAATTATGAGAGCCCAGTGCAATGGATAAAAATAAAAATAATAGTAAGTGCTTCTATGTTCTTGTCTAAGTGCTTTACACTTATGAGCTCATTCATAACTCACAATAATCCTTATTTTATGGAAGAGGAAAATGAAACACAAAGCCCAGGCCCAAGCTAGTAAATGGTAGAGACAAGATTTAAATTCAGGCAGGCTAATTTGATAGACCATTTGCTTTAACCACTTGCTACACAGCCTCTCAAAAACAGACTCACACCATGACATTCGAATGCTGAGGACAAAGAGATGATCCTACAAGTTTCCAGAGAGAGGGAAACAGGTCACATACTAAGGGTCAGCAATGAGTATGGCTTGGGGGTTCTCAACAGCAAACTGGAAGCTAGAAGACAAAGGAGAAAGTCCTTGAAAAGAAAAATAATTTCCAATCCAGGATTCTTGACTCAGCCAAACTTGTAAAATGTTTTATGGTAGACTGTATGAGAGATCCAGTAGGTAACAGATCTCAAGACTTCACCTCCCATACGCACTTTCCTAAGAAGCTACCAGAGGGTGTTCTCCACCAAGATCAGAAGACTGGAGATCCAGGGAACCCAACACAGAAGAGAAGCTAAGGGGATTCCCAGGATGAAGGGAAAGCCCAGGATACAGCCGTGTAGCAGGCATGGAAGGGAGCCCAGATAGGTGCAGGTCAGAAAGCTCCAGCTGAGATTTTTATAGCAAGATGAAATTGATAGAATATCTGATGTATCTCAATGTCTCAAGAGGAGATTATGACAACTGGCAAAGAGTTTGCTGTGACATTATTGATAATTACTTAGAAAGCTAGGAAACCAGAAAAGCCAGACAATCCAGGAAAAACCTGTGTAGGAAAGTAAAAGTAACCGTAATTCACTCTACGGCTCAACTGTATAAAATCTTTATAGATCTAGTAATATAAACACTGAGTGCTGACCTAATCAAAAGTGAATATAATCATGCTGGCAGAACAGAGGACAGGACAGGTGCACATATTTGCAGAGGGTCAGGGGAGGAATAAAAGTTTAAAGAAAAATAATTGTTTAATGGATTTAAAATTATGCATTAAATTTGATTGATATAAGTTAAAGGTTGCTCTTAAAATAGCTTTATTGAGGTATATTTGACATATAATAAACTGTACATATTTAAAGTGTACAGTTTGCTTGATTTTGACCTATGTATATATCCATGAAACCATCACCACAATCAGAATGGTGAACATGTCTATCAGCCTCCAAAGTTTCCTTGTGCCTCTTTGTGATTTCTGTCTCCTTCCTTTCCTCATACATCCTCCCTTTCCCAGGCAACTACTGATCTGCTTTCTGTCCCTGTAGATTAATTGCATTTTATAGAGTCTTATATAAATTGAACTATATACTATGTACTCTTTGGGGGGGGGAGTCTGGCTCCTTTCACTCAACACAATTTTTTAAACTTTTATTTTGAAAATTTTCAAACTTACAGGAAAGTTGCAAACTTAGTACAAAAACAATGCAGAAAACTCCAGTATACCTCCTACCCATGTATCCAGATTTCCCAACTTTTAACATTTTACCACATTTATTATATCATTCCATTTATCTATCTATCCATTTTCTAAACCTTTGAGAGTCTGTTGCATACTTCATTCTCCTTGAATATTTAGTACTTCCATGTGTATTTCCTAAAAACAAGGGTATTCACTTATGCAACCACATTAAGTACAATTATCAAGTTCAAGAAATTAAACATTGTTTTATGAGTTTTTTCTTTTAATAATAGCCATTCTGGTGGTTGTAAAACGGTATCTCATTGTGGTTTTGATTTGCATTTCCCTAATGGTAATGCTATTGAGCATCTTTTCATGTGCTTATTGGCCATTTGTATATTTTTGGGAAAATGTCTATTTAAGTTCTTTGCCCATTTGCCCATTTTTAAATTGAGTTATTTATCTTTTTGAGTTTGGGTTCTTTGTAAATTCTAGATATTATACCCTTATCAGATATATGGCTTCCATATATTTTCTCCCATTCTGTAGGTTGTCTTTTCACTTTCTTGTTAATGTCCTTTGATGCACAAAAGTTTTTTATTTTGATTAAGTCTAATTTATCCAGTTTTTTCTTTTGTTGCTCATGCTTTTGGTATAAAGTCTAAGAATCCATTGCCTAATACAAGGTCCTGAAGATATTTCCCTATGTTTCTTCTAACAGTTTTATAGTTTTAGCTCTTATATGTAGGTTGTTGATCCATTTTGAGTTAATTTTCGTATATGGTATGAAGTAAGGGTCAACTGTCATTTCTTTGCATATGGATATCCAGTTTTCCCAGCAACATTTGTTGGCCAAACTATTCTTTCCCCATTGAGTGGACTTGACACCCTTGTCAAAAACCAATTGGCCATAGATGTGAGGGTTTATTTCTGAACTCATAATTCTATTCCATTGGTCTATATGTCTGTCCTGTGCCAGTACCACACTGTTCTGATTACTGTAGCTTCATAATAAGTTTTGAATTCAGGAAGTGTGAGTTCTCCAACTTTGTTCTTCTTTTCAGGATGGTTTTGTCTATTCAGGGCTCTTTAATCTTCCATATAATCTGATGACTAGTGTGCCAGTTTGAATGTATGATGTCCCCCAAACGCCATTATCTTTGATGTAATCTTATGTGGGCAGACGTTATCAGTTTTGATTAGATTTCTTTGAGTGTTTCTTTGGAGATGTGCCCCCACCCAGCTGTGGGTGATGACTCTGATTGGATATTTCCATGGAGGCATGGCCCCACCCATTCAGGGTGGGCCTTGATCAGCAGAGCCATATAAATGAGCTGATGGGCAGAGGGAACTCAGTGCAGCTGTGAGTGTTGTTTTGAAGAGGAGCTACAGCCAAGAGGGACACTTTGAAGAAAGAACAGGAGCTGCAGATGAGAGACAGTTTGAAGACGGCCTTTGAAAGCAGACTCTTGCTCCAGAAAAGCTAAGAGAGGACAAATACCCCAAGTGCAACTAAGAGTGACATTTTTGAGGAACTGCAGCCTAGAGAGGAACGTCCTGGGACAAAGCCATTTTGAAACCAGAACTTTGGAGCAGATGCCAGGCACATGCCTTCCCAGCTAACAGAGGTTTTCCAGACATCATTGGCCATCCTCCAGTGAAGGTACCCGATTGCTGATGTGTTACCATGGACACTTTATGGCCTTAAGACTGTACCTGTGTAACCAAATAAACCCCCTTTTATAAAAGCCAATCCACCTCTGGTGTTTTGCATTCCAGCAGCACTAGCAAACTAGAACAACTAGCTTTTCTATTTCTGCAGTGAAGGCTGTTGGAATTTTGTTTGGGATTCTGTTGAGTCTGTAAATCGCTTTGGGTAATATTGACATCTTAATGATACTAGGTCTTCCAATCCAATAGCACCAGATGTCTTTCCATTTATTTAGATCTTTAATTTCTTGCAGCAATGATTTATATTTTTCCATGCACAAGTTCTTTACCACCTTGGTTAAATTCTTCCTAGATATTTGATTCTCTAAGTTGTTATTGTAAATGGAATTGTTTTCTTGATTTCCTTTTTGGATTATTCATTGTTCATGTATAGAAACACCACTGATTTTTGTGTGTTCATCTTGTAACCTATCACTTTGCTGAATTCATTTATTATCTCTAGTAACTTTCTTGTAGGTTCTGCGGGAATTTCTATATATAGGATCTTGTCATCTGCAAATAGAGATAGTTTTACCTCTTTCTTTCCAACTTGGATGCCTTTTAATTTTGTCTTTCCTAATTACTTTGGCTAGAACTTCTAGTATAATGGTGAAATCAGTGATAAAAGCAGGTATCACTGTCTTGTTACTGATCTTGGAGGGTGTTCTGGTTTGCTAATGCTGCCATTATGCAATATACCAGAAATGGATTGGCTTTTACAAAAGGGGTTTATTTGGTTACAAAGTTACATTCTTAAGGCCATTAAGTGTCCAAGGTAAGGCATCAACAATAAGGTACCTTCACTGGAAAAAGGCCTTGGCATCCGGAAAACCTGTGTTAGCTGGGAAGGCATGTGGCTGGCATCTGCTTGCTCCCAGGTTGTATTTCAAAATGGCATTCTCCAAAATGTCAGAGTCACCTTTCAAAGGTTGTCTTCAAAATGTGTCCCTCAGCTGCAGCTATATTGAGCTCCTTCTGTCTGAACTTTTATAGGACTCTGGTAAACTAATCAAGACCCATGCTGAATGGGTGGGGCCACATCTCCATGGAAATAATCTAATCAAAGCTATTACCCACAGTTGGGTGGGTCATATCTCCATGGAAACAGCCTAATCCAAAGATTTCAACCTAATCAATACTACATTGGCCCCCACAAGATTGCATTAAAGAACATGGCTTTTTCTGGGGGACATAATATACCCAAACTGGCACAGAGGGAAAGCTTTATGCCTTTCGTAAAGCATTATGCCTTTATCGATAGTTCCATTCCTAACTGAATATGATGTTAACTGAAGGCTTTTCATATATGCCCTATATCATGTTGGGGAACTTCCTTTATATTCCTAGTTTTCTAAGTGGTTTTTAGCAAGAAAGTACTGAATTTTGTCAAATGACAAATGCCTTTTCTGCATCAATTGAGAGGAACATATTTTTTCCTTCACTCTATTTATGTGATTTATTACCAAATAAATTGTGGCATTGATTACCACATAAACTATTACATTGATTGATTTTCTTATATTGAACTGCCCTTGGATTCCTGGGATAAATCAACTTGATCACGGTGCATAATCCTTTTAATGTGCTGTTATATTTGGTTTGCTAGTATTTTGTTGAGTATTTAAACATCTATATATAAGTGATATTGGTCTGTAATTTTCTTTTCTTGTGATATCTTTATCTATCTTTGGTATTAGGGTAACGCTGGTCTCATAGTATGAGTTAAGTATTCCCTTGTCTTCAATTTTGGGGGGAGAGTTATAGCAGAATTGGTGTTAATTTTTCTTTTAATGTTTTGTAAAACTCACCAGTAAAACCATCTGTTCCTGGGTTTTTCTTTGCTGGGAGGTTTTGACTCAATTTCTTAACTTGTTATTGGTCTACTGAGATCTTCTCTTCCTTCTTGAGTCAGTGTAGGCAGTTTGTGTGTTTCTAGGAATTTGTCCATTTCATCTAGGTTTTCTAATTTGTTGGCATACAATTGTTCACAGAATCCTCTTATGATCATTTATATTTCTGTGAGGTTGGTAGTAATGTCTCCTCTTTTGTTTCTGAATTTCGTTATTTGCGCTTTCTCTGTTTTTTCTTTGTCAGTCCAGCAAAGAATTTGTCAATTTTATTGATCATTTCAAAGAACCAACTCTGAGTTTCCTTGATTCTCTCTGAAGTTTTTCTATTCCATTTCATTTATCTGCTCTAATCTTTACTATTTCCATCCTTCTGCTCACTTTGGATGTAGTTTGCTCTTCTTTTTCTAGTTCTTCCAGGTGTGAGTTTAGGTGCTGACTTGAGATCTTTCTTTTCCTTGAATATAAACACTTACTGTTATAAATTTCTCTGAGCACTGCCTTTGCTGCATTGCGTAAGTTTTTGTATATTCTGTTTTCATTTTCATTCATCTCAAAATATTTCCTGCTTTCCCTTGTGATTTCTTCTTTGACCCATTAGTTATTTAAGAGTGCATTGTTTTTGTCATGAACTAAAACAAATGCACATCACTATTACAAGGTGTTAGCAATAAGGTGATAAATGGAAAAAAGTATACCTAATGCAAACTATGGACTATAGTTAACAGTAATATTTTAATATTCTTTCATCAGTTGTAACAAAGGTCCCATACCAATGCTAAGTGTCAATAATAAGGGGATACAAGGGGCATGGGGCTTTCCTTTGTGGAGTAATGAAAATGTTCTAAAATTGATTGAGGTGATGAATACACAACTCTGTGAATATACTGCAAGCTATGGATTTTACACTTTGGATGGATTGGATTATATGTGAATATATCTCAATAAAACTACTTAAAAATGAAAAACTTAAAATATTTTTAAAAATGAGTATATTGTTTAATTTCTACGTGTTTGCGAATTTTCCAGTTCTCATTCCATGAGGTTTGAGAAGATACTTTTTTTCTCACCCTGCAATCTTGCTGATGTCACTCAGCATAATTATTTTGATATTCATCTATGTTGTCGCTTGTATCAATAGTTCTTCCCTTTATCAATAAATGAATAGTTTATGCCTTTATCAATAGTTCCATTCCTAACTGATGAGTAGTATTCCATTTTATGGTCATACCATAGTTCATTTATATAGTCACCTGTTGATGGTTATTAGTGCTGTTCCCAGTTTGGGGCTAATTCAAATAGAGCTGCTATGAACATTCGTGTACAGGTCTTTGTAGAGAGATATGCCTGCATTTCTCTAGGCTAAATATCTAGGAATGAAATGGCCAGTAAGTGTATGTGCCAGTTCAAATGTATTATGTCCCCAAACACCATTATCTTTGATGCAATCTTGTGGGGCAGACATTTAGTGCTGATTAGATTGGAATTCTTTAAGTGTTTCCATGGAATGTGCCCCACCCAACTGTAGGTGATAACTCTGATTAGATATCCCCATGGAGGCGTGGCCCCACCCATTCAGGGTGGGCCTTGATCAGTGGAGCCATATAAATGAGCTGACAAACAGAAGGAACTCAGTGCAGCTGTGAGTGACATTTTGAAGAGGAGCTACAGCCAAGAGGGACACTTTGAAGAAAGCACAGGAGCTGCAGATGAGAGACAGTTTGAAGACAGCCGTTCAAAGCAGACTCTTGCTCCGGAGAAGCTGAGAGAGGACAAATATCCCAAGTGCAACTAAGAGTGACATTTTTGGGGAACTGCAGCCTAGAGAGGAACGTCCTGGGACAAAGCCATTTTGAAACCAGAACTTTGGAGCAGATGCCAGCCATGTGCCTTCCTAGCTAACAGAGGTTTTCTGGACACCATTGGCCATCCTCCAGTGAAGGTACCCGAGTGCTGTTGTGTTACCTTGGACACTTTATGGCCTTAAGACTGCAACTGTGTAACCAAATAAACCCCCTTTTATAAAAGCCAATCCATCTCTGGTGTTTTGCATCCTGGCAGCATTAGCAAACTAGAACATTGTATAATTAACTTTTTTAAGAGACTGCCAAACTGTTTTCCAAAATAATTGTACCTTTAACATTCCCAACAGCAATGTATGAGAGTTCAAGTTGCACTACTTCCTTACCAACCCTTGGTACAGTCAATCATTTTTATTTTAGCCATGCTAATAGGAGTGTAGTCGTATATCATTGTGGCTTTAATTTTCATTTCTCTAATGACAAATGATGTTGAACATCATTTTATGTGCTTATTTTCCATATGTATATCCTCTTTCCTAAAGTGCCTGTTCAAATCTTTTGTCTGTTTTTTAGTTGATCTGTTTGTTTTCTTATTTTTGAGTCTGGACAATTCTTTATATAATCTGGATACAAGTCCTTTATCAGATAGACGATTTGCAAATAATTCCTCCCAATCTGTGACTTATCTTTCATTCTCTTACTAGTATCTTTCAAGGAGCTAAAGTTTGCAATTTTGATGAAGTCTGATTTACTGATCCATACTTTCTTGGATCATGATATTGTTATCGTATCTAAAATATCATTGCCTAATCCAAAGATTCAAATATCTTCTATGTTTTCTTTCTATAAGTTTTATACTTTTAGGTTTTGTATTTAGGTCTATGATTCATTTTGAGTTTTTACTGTATATGATGCAAGATATGGAAACAAGTTCCTTTTTTTTTAAAACAGATACCCATTTATTGAGAAGACTATCCTTTCTCTATTGCGCTGCCTTTGCACCTTTGTCGAAAGTCAGTTCTCCACATACGTATGGGTCTATTTCTGGACCCTATTCTGTTGCATTGATCTATTTTCTATTTTTATGTCAATATCACAATGACTTGATTATCATAGCTTTATAATAAGCCTTGAGATCAGGTAATATTAGCCCCCCAACTTTGTTCTTCTTTTCAAAGTCGTTTTGGCAATTCTAGGTCCTTTGCATTTCCATATGAACTTAAAAATGTTTGTCAATTTCTACCAAAAAAAGGCTGTTGGGATTTTGATTAGGGTTGCATTGAATCTTTCAATTTGTGGAAAATTGACACTTTAACAACATTAAGTTTTATGACTCATGTACAGGTCTTGCTTATCTCTTCATATTTTCCCCTAAGTATTTTATATTTTTATGCTATTTTTAAAGTGTTACTTCTAAATTTCAACTTCCAATTGTTCATTGTTAAAAGAAAAATGCAATTTTGTATATTTTCTTGTATCCTACAACCTTGCTAAAGTCATTTATTAGTTCTAGTAGCTTCTTTGTAGAGTTCATTGAATTTTCTACATGGATAATCACATTGTCTGTAACCAAAGGCAGTTTTAATTCTTCCTTATCAATCTGAATGCTTCTTTTTTCTTGTCTTATTGCACTAGTTAGAGTTTCTGGTACAATGTTGAATAAAATAGTGAGAGTGAATGTTTTTGTCTGGTTCCTGATCTCAGCAGGAAAGCATTCAGTCTTTCACTATCAAGTATGATGCTAGCGGTAGGTTCTTTTCCGGAAGCTCATTATCAGGTTTAAGTTCCCTTCTACCTCTGATTTGCTGAAAGTTTTGAATTTTTTTTTTTAATCAGGAATGAATGTTGGGTTTGGTCACATCCTTTTCTGCATCTGCTGAAATGATCATATGGCTTTTTAGTTTGTAAAAAATAAATGTAGGTCCATTTGGTTTTTCTGTTCTTAGGGAACTTCTGTACTTTGGGTCTTTCAAGGAATTTGTCTATTTCATCTAAGTTTTGGAATTTATTGGTGTGACATTGTTCCTAATATTCCATTATTTTCTTTTTTAATATCTGTAGAATCTGTAATGAAGTCACCATGCTCATTTTTGATATTGGTAGTTTGTGCTTTCTTGTTTTTCCTCATCGGTCTGGCTAGTTGTTTATCTATTTTATCGATTTTTTTGAAAAGCCAGCTTTTGGTTTCATTAAATTTCTAAAATGTTTTCTATTTTCTACTCCATTAATTTTTGCCTTGATCTTTACTACTTCCTTTCTTCTGTCTACTTTGTGTTTAATTTTTTCTAGTTAAAGATTTTTAAATTCATAAAATTTTCAAACTGTAAAACAAAAATAATACAGAAATAATCTTTCATCTACTTTGTGCTCTAAAATAGACTTTCCATTTCTGAATTTCTTAGTAGGTGTAAAAACACATCTAATCATTCATTTATCAAATATTTATTGAGCACCTACTAAGTGCCAAGCACTATTTTAAGTGGAGATAGAACAGTGAATAAAACAAAGTCTCTACCCTCTTTGAGCTACATTTTAGTTGGAGGACACAGGCAATAAGTAAGTAGGTAGATAAATATATACCATTTCAGGTGGTGATGAATGCTATGAAGGAAAATAAAGCAAGATGAAGGATAGAGGCTGAGCAGGTGCAGTGGGATTGTGACGATTTTAGATGGGGTCAACTGAAACAGCAACTAAGGCAAAGTCCTGAAGCTGGAATACACTGTCTTATTAGGAAAAGCAGGAATATCTAAATGGCTGGGGAGAGAGGTAGCTGGGGGCCAGAACATGTAGTGTCTTATAGGGCACTGCAAAAACTTCTAATTTTATTCTCAGTATGGTAGGGAGAATTCTAAGACACCCCCGCCTCCTCCCCACCCTCGATTCCCTAGCCCCTGGTGGAGACATTCTATATAATCCCCAGGACAGTGAATGTGATAGATTTCACACTCGTGATTAGGTTTTGTTGTTGGCACCACTGACTCTTAAGAATGGGAGATTATCCAGATGGACCTGATCAAATCACATGAGCCCTTTAAGAGCAGAGAGCTTCCTTTGCTGGCTGAAGAAGAGGAAGTCAGAAATTCGAATCATGAGGATTCCGTGTGCTATTGCTGGTTTGGAGATAGAAGGGGCCATGTGGCAAGGCATGTGGGAAGCTTCTAAGAGCCTCGAGCTGCTCCAGCTGACAGCAAGCAGGGAACTAGAGATTGCAGTCCTATGGTTTCAAAAAACTGAAATCTGCCAGAAAGAGTGAGCTTAGAAGTGGATTTTTCCCTCCAGAGCCTCCAGACAATAACTCTATTTCATCTAAGTTTTGGAATTTATTGATGTAAAATTGTTCCTAATATTCCATTATTTTCTTTTTAATATCTGTAGAATCTGTAGTGAAGTCACCATGCTCATTCTTGATATTGGTAGTTTGTGCCTTCTCTCTTGTTTTTCCTCATCAGTCTGGCTAGTTGTTTATCTATTTTATCGATTTCAGGCTTGCAGTATCCTGAACAGAAAGCCTAGTCAGGCCATGCCAGATTTCTGACCTATAGAATTGTGAGCTAATAAATGGATGTTGTTTTAAGCTGCTACATTTGTGGTCATTTGTTACCCAGCAACAGAAAACGAATATATTCAGTGTGATAGGAAGCTACAAATACATACAACCTTTTCTTATGAGTTTTACTTTACTGTCTTCTCAACTAGACTGTAAACTCCCTGAAGGCTTACAAGTCTCCCCTACACTAGATTGTGCAGATACCTAGTGGGCACCCAGGAAACAGTCCACAGATGGATAGCAAGCTATTTAAAAAAGGTATTTAGCCTCTCATACTGACCACTTGGGAGGGCTGCCAATATTTGTATATGCGTGTGTGTGCTCTTTAAGGAAACGTTACACTTCTATATATGCATGACTTGCCTTGGATCTTACCCTCTTGTGAGGGAATGGCACCCTCAAGTGCAACATGTTGAAACAGAGCTCGCCTTCCATCCAGCTGCATCAGACTTCCCCTTCTACTACTAGTAAAATCAGCATCTCCCAGGTACCCAAGCTCTGGACCTCAGACTCACACTCAATTCCTTCCTCTCCCACTCTCTCCACAGTCAGACAGACCTGAAGATTAGTTTTCCAAAGCGTGACTCCACAAGTCCCAGCCTTTGTGCTTCCACCACTACCAGTCTGTGCCTTTTTCAGCCCTCATCTTTGCAATGACAAAGGGTTCCCAGAGAGTCTCACCATTCCCCCACCCCCATCAACCTTCATCACCATCACTGCCATCTGGCTAATCTCAAGATAACACTTGGCACATGTAAGCCCTTTCTCTAAAACCTCCTTAGGCTCCCCATTGCCCACCCAGAGGAGCCTGGTGCCTCCCACACATGGCTGTGAGCAGCTTGGGGACAAGGGCCACGTGTTGAGCATCTTCCTGGCATCAGGTGTTCCAAACCCACATGAGGCTGTTGATGACAATGGTCATGACCAGGAGAATTAGAAGACTTTCTTTTCTTTGACCACAGAGACCAGTTGTCAATCTCCCAGGGTCTAAAGACATAAACAGAGGCAGGGAAAGATGTGAAGAATATCCACTCTTCTCTATAAACTGCCCCTAATCCCCCTTCTGCCCTGGGAATCCTGCCAGCATACCTCCCACCCCAGTTATTCCTTTATCAATATCAGCTGTCAGATCTTTTGTTTACGCTGAAGGGGTTCCCTTCCAAGAGGTATTTGCAATTTAACCAGGAGACAGCCTTAGAGGAAGCAAGTGTTAATGGTAGGGTTTCAAGTATCAGCTAGTGGGTGAGTGAGAGGTTTTGGACAGGGATATAGAGCTTGGCTCTTGCATCCAAAAACACACACCCCCGCCCATGAGGCATGCCTGAGATAATAACATAATGGTGTTGAACACATGTACTCCCCACCTCCCACCCCCCACTGCTGGGGAAGACACAGGAGGCCACGTGGTGGACAGGCTGCAGGGTAGACTGCCAGAAGGAATCCTCAGGCAGATGACGGAAAGGAAACCTGAGAGATGTTGAACGCCCTGGGGATCTTGGGATAAAAGAAAAGTGCCTACCTGTCCTCCCCACCTCAGACCCTTCTCCCACAGCCCCAGGCGTCAGGCTGGGTTGGGGGTCACTTAGTCTAGAAGCCCAAAGAAGGCTGCTCTGGCCTTGGTCATTTTTGTAACCCCTTCTTCAACATCAACCCTGGAGACAAAGGACCCTCTTGCCACGAGTCTAGCCCACCTCCAGGAGTGGGGGAGGAGGCAGGAAGGAGGAAGGAGCCTCTCCCCACCCCATGTGTCCCTCTCCCCCTGCTAAAGCCCAGGGAACGGGCAACACTCCCTTCCCCATCATTGGAGCCTGCAGCTTCCTGGGCCCAGGGGAGGGGAAGCCCCGGGTAGGGGTGGGGGGAGAGGTGAATGGAGGAGGAAGGCGTGCACAGCTGGGGGGACTGGCCCTCTGGCATCCTGGGGGAGTCTTCCTCCTTAATTGCTTGAGTTCTACAGCTGTCATCGCTAACGAGAAATTAAAAAGCACCCTGACCCCTGCCCCCAGCCCTGGCCCCCATGGCTCACAAGTGCTCTCTCAGCACGTTGCTCTCGGAGGAGCACCCAGCCAAGGACGCAGCGAGACGCAGGGACGCCTGGGGCTGACCGATCTCGGCCCCGGGGGAGGAGGCTGGAGGCAGCGGAGGGCACTGGGCGTCAGCCGCAGCTTCTCCGCTCCTCCTGCTACCATCAGGTCCTGACTTCATATGTCCTGCTTCATAATCCCCACGGCTCTTCTGGGACCCATCAGACCTCAGGCCTACATTTGGGGTTGGGGAAATCTGGCCCATGGAACTACAGATTGAAGATCTACACTCAGCCACCCCTGGGCACCGCCATGAACAATTACATAAAATGGACAGCACCGAAGAGGGAGTGGGTCGGAAACCACAGCAAGAAAGGTCCTGGTTAGCACAGGGAAGAACTTCCTGGCCGTCTCTCGCACAACACCCAGAGAGGACACATCCCTCTGTAGCCTCCCATGGGAGTCTGTGTTCTCCGGCCCCTGCCCACCTCTCCACCCTCCTCCCTCCCCAGCCCCACCCAGAATTCCAGGCCTGACACTGACTTGCTCTAGGAATGGACTTAGCTGCACCTACAGATTGGAGAGCGTCAGCATAACTGCTTCCCCAAAGACCACTGAATTTTCACAAGCAAAATACCGTGTTCTAATGTGTCGCCTTCCTATTTTTCATATGTACCCCCCCCCCCCACAGTTCTACACTGTACAGGGCTTCATGTTAAATGGTGGCGTCATCCACCTGGATAACGGACAGTTTCCCCAAGCAGACTCTAGTTTGGTATAACAATGCAATGGACATCTTTGTTCACATAGTCGAATGAGTGATATTGCTGAATACATTTGCTGTTGTTTTTTCATACTTGTGTAGATACTATGGAGTCTAATAACATATGAGTTCATTTTGATCATTCCTTACGCCACCATAGCTTGTCACCTTCATATATTTCCTCAAATGATGGATATTTGTAACACAACCACTGTCCTTTGGAATTCTGTGAAGTTTTTTGGTGTTGTAACAAGATTTTCAAGCTCGAAGTGGTTGGGAATCCCTACACAAAGACAGCTACCCATTGTTGCACACAAAGTCCCCAAATCATGCTAGTATTGCGTTTTGGCAAATCTTACGTAAGTTCATTTTTACGTAAGTCAGAATGCTTTCAAATCACGAGATAATGAAGCAGGTATCTGCTTGGCAGCAATGTAAACACAGGGGAGAGCCCGGAAACCTTCCTGGTGAGGGTGCCACCAGCTCTCCCTGCCAGCGAGCAAGGGTTACTCTCCAGCGAAGAAGCAACGGGCTAACACCCCATTAGCGCTCTCTCCAAGGCTGCTGGAAAATCTTGACCTGGGCTGGCTGCGTTTACATAAGTCAGCCTTATGTAAGTCTATGCCCATAAAGACTTTAGAATAGTTACAAGGACAAATGTAAATAGCAGGGATTAGGGGCGTGAGTTTAATTTGGGGTGCCTGATATGGCAAGACTGCTTTAAAAATAATTTAAGCATACTCAAAATAAAGCTTGGGCAGAATGCCTACTATGCACCCGGCCCTGCGGAGGGGTTGTCAGATAATTAAAAGGTGTTATGAGATGGTCCCTGCCTAAATGAAGCTTATAATCAAGTTGTGGAAAAGAGCTCTAGATGCCACTCAAGCAGGCTTCCATCCGTCTCCCACTCGCTGGACCCAGGGTTCAGGCCATTGTTTGCTCACTCTTAATTCTCCTTCCTCTCCCCAGCAAAAGCCCCGTCACCTACTAGCCAAGCCCTCAACTCACACTGTCCCCCATTGTCCCCACAAAGGAGTAAGCCTCCCCGCGTTTAGGGCATTCCTTTGCAATTCACTGATGTTCACAGCTGTGACCCTGTCAAGAGGCACCCCCTCTCCTGCCCCTGCCCCCAGTTCCCTTTTGCCTCCTCAGTGTCTTAGGGGGGACTCCAGAGTCTATGATTTCCATCCATCCCCAAACACAATGCAGGGATGCGCAGAGTGGGGTGGGGGGAGGGTGGGGTCAGACGGGACCGCCACCATCTGCGTGTTCTCAGCAATCAGTCCTCCCCCAACGCCCCGAGCGGGGAGGGGGTGGCTGCTGAGTCAGGATATTCCTCACATTCTCTCCCTTATACCACAAACCCTGCCTGTCAGTGACCGGCCTTGGCTCAGTGGCCGCTCCCCCCTGCCCAGATCCCTGGCTGCAGGGACAAGGTCATGCTGCCCACTCCCCTCGGGGGCCATCTGGGGGAGGAGGGGGAGTGCCACACTGCCTCCGGCTCGCCCCGTTTCTCTCCCTCATCCCTGGCTCCCTCTCCCCCAACCACTGTCACTCCAAGAATCTGCTGCCACCAATCAGCAAAGCACAGCGAAGATGGTGGAGATCCAGAAGCAGACCCTCCACCCATCACCCCAACACACACACATAGCCAGTGTGGACAGAGTGCAGTCATCCCTTTAGTGCAATGTTTGAAGGGTGCCTGGGGTGCAGAGGCAAGCCTAGAGGAAGGCCCAGAGAAAGACTTCCAACCCCAGGGAGCCCCCAGTCTAAAGAAGAGCCTACCCTGTCCACAGGGAGCCCCTCATCTGGTGGAGGAGACCCCCAAAGAATGGTGAACAGGGGAGGAAGGAGGCTGTCTCAAATATACACTAACATAAACCAAAGAAAGACTAAAAAGTTCAAGGGCAGAGATTTGTGTATGAGCCCTGAAAAATGTAAGATAAGAAGCATGGGGATATCAGCACATGAAATTGGTCTAAACAGGAAAGGAAGGCTTCCTGGAGAAGGAGAGCTTGGAGCACAGGGGCCAGAGAAACGTTCTGGAGGCTCAGAAGTGGGCCAGGAGTTCAAGGCAAGTGGGAAGGCCCAGGATGGAAACAAAGTCTTCCTAACACAGTCCAGCCCAGGAATGAGCACTGGACAAGGGGTATCAGAGCCCCAGGCTCCAGGCTCTATCCCTGGCCATGACATTGCCTTCCTAGGTGGCAGTGATCAGGGGTCTTGCTCTCCCAGGCCACAGTCCCCACCTCAGTACAACAGGCTGGGTGCCCACCAGCAGGGCATGCAACCCACAGGGCTCCGTGCTTAGAAGATTCCCCATGCTTGATTTAATGCTCTGCTGTCACTGTCTTGAAATTCTTGATTTTTGAACAAGGAACCCTGCATTTTTCATTTTGCCCTGGGCCCCACAGATTAGGTGGCTGGTCCTGCCTCCCAGCTGGGAATATTATTTTCCTCCCTGTATCTTCTCTTCTGGAGTAGCCCTAGTGGGAAGGTGAGTGGGAGGGAGGCCTGAGCAGCTTGATCTTCCTGGCTTCTGGGAGCTGCGGGTGGAGGAGACCTGAGCTCCACGCGGCTGCGGCCAGAACCCTGGCTCCCGGTGCACGCAGGTCCCCAGCCTGACCCTTGGCAGCCTGCTGCACCCACTCAGCCTGCAAATGGCCTCACCCTTGGAGGGCCCAGCAGGATCATTTCACAACTGTGTGTGCTCCGTGGAGCCCATTCTTGGAAAGCTAGGGACGGGACAGGTCACTTCTGGGTTTGGGAGGGGCCCCGGCCCCTGGGGTCTGCACTTGAGCAATAAACAATCATGGGCTTGGGTAGGAGAGGGCGTGGGGGCAGGGTTTAGCCTGTGCTCTGCAGTGGGGCAGGGGGAGACAAGGACCCTCCAAGAGCTGATTACACAGCCTCTCCCCACCCCCCAAGGGAAGATCCTCCAGTCTGTTTTGGGGCATGAGATCATTCTCCACTGGAGGAGGCTGGCGTGAGGAGCGAGGCATGACAGGGGAAGATGCTATAGCCCAGTCAACTGAGCGGCCTCCCAGGCTTGTTCACTCTTGGACCGTGCCCACGTGTGGACTGGCTCACCAGTGGCACCGCACAGACATGGGGAGTGAGACACTCAGAATCAAAGTCAGGGGTGGCAGCATCCCAGCACCAGGTGATCTGTCCTTTCACAGCAGGTAGCTCACCACCTGAGACAGGACACAGATGCAAGAGAAAAGCCCAAGCCACTGGAAGGTCCAGTTTGCAGGGTATAAACTACATCCTGAATGCACTCAGAAACAGGGCAGGGAATCGGGAAAGCGAGGAGGGAGCAGGCATTCTCAGGGAAGGCTTCCCAGGGAAGAAACTTGAAACACCTTTTTAAAGAAGAGGAAAGAGTATGGCTTTACACAGAACAGGGCTGACAGTTTCCTACCCAAAGAGAATGGTCTCCACTAAAGCCATGCCTGGGAAATGAAGATCCCCTGGTATGGGTGAGATTGGGATGGTGGAAGGGTCAGGGCCAATGCCCCACTGATGAGCCACTTCACAGAGCTGGGGCCTGGGTGCCCCCAGGGCAGGGTTTGTGGTGGGTGGGTGGACAGGAGGGGCCGCTGAATGAGGGGACTTAGCACAGGTGCTCAATACGTCTTCATGAATGAATTGATTGGGTGGTTGTTCTGGTTTGCTAATGCTGCCTTTTCACAAAACACCAGAAACGTATTGGCTTTTATAAAGGGGGGTTTGTTTGGTTACAAAGTTACAGTCTTAAGGCCATAAAGTGTCCAAGATAAGGTGTCAACAATTGGGTACCTTCACTGGAGGATGGCCAATGGTGTCCAGAAAACCTCTGTTAGCTGGGAAGGCACATGGCTGGTGACTGCTCCAGAGTTCTGGTTTCGAAATGGCTTTGTCCCAGGACGTTCCTCTCTAGGCTGCAGCTCCCCAAAAATGTCACTCCTAGTTGCTCTTGGGGCATTTGTCCTCTCTTAGCTTCTCCCGAGCAAAAGTCTGCTTTCAAAGGCCATCTCTAAAATGTCTCTATAAGCTGCAGCTCCTCAGCTCCTGTGCGTTCTTCAAAGTGTCCCTCTTGGCTGTAGCAAGCTCACTCCTGTCTGAGCTTATATAGTGCTCCAGTAAACTAATAAGGTCCATGCTGAATGGGTGGGGCCACGCCTCCATGGAAATTATCCAGAGTTATCACCTATGCTTGGGTGGGTCACATCTCCATGGAAACACTCAAAGAATTACAGTCTAATCAACACTAGTATGTCTGCCCACACAAGATTGCATCAAAGATGGTGGTGTTTTGGGGGACATAATACATTCAAACCGGCACAGTGGTTGAATGATTGAGGAGGATAAATGAGTCAGAGCCGCAGGATTCCTAGAGGATAGTAAAAGGCACTTGGCTCAGCGCCTTTCTGATGCCTCTGGGGGCTTATAGGTACACTGAACATTTCACATGTGGAATAATTCACCCCAAACTACCTCTTCAGCTTTCCTGTCTCCTCTGCCTGCAGCCACTTGTATTCTCAGAAACCCTAGCTTCTAGAACAACCCAGGATTCTTGAAGAATATTCATGTGCATGTAACATCAACAGTGACAACGAGAGCTAACTTTTAATGACCATTTTCTATGTGCCAGGCACTGTGCTGACTTCCCATAAACCTCAGAACAACCCTTCTGAGTAAACACAATAAGATGTAGAAAAATATGTGTGCCCAACAGAAATGTTCACAGAAATGTTTTTAACTTTATTTTGGTTCTATGACACATTTTTCACATATTAACCTCCTGAAATCAGGAGACGCTTTGCAATCAATACCAAGAAGGCACTGTGTCATAGTTGAATTAGCAGTGCTCTTTCTTCTTGGTGTGACATAAATCAATGGTGCGATTTTATTTTGACGAAATACCCTTGATTATGTATGTGGTCCATGTAACTGACAACCAGCCTCTTTCAATCACTGGTTGATGAAATAAAGTGCATGTTTCTCTGTTTCCAAGTCTGTTTTCTGGAGCAGGGGCTGTGTCTCGGCCTCTCAGCCTGGGATCTGCCTGAGGACAGGGCTATCTTCCCTCCCCAGGGTCCTCAGCAGCCCCCGGCCCAGCACCCCCAGCTTAGGAGGCCTGGCCAATGTGGATGCTGGGCCTCCCCAGGGAGGAATGGAGGTAAAAGGGAAGGAACAGGATTGCTCCACACTTCACCAGGAATCTTGGGGCCAATGGAAACAGCTCAGGCTGGCACTGGACCACTGGGACCAGCGCCAACTGCTGACACATAGCAGATGCCGGCCCTTGCCTCCTCCAGCACCCACCAGGCTTACCTGCCAGCCTTTCCCTCTGCCCTCATGCTGGCCCTGGGAGGAGGGCAAGGATGAGCGAGGAAGTGGTCAGCCCCATTGGAGAGCCAGGGAAACTGAGGCCCAAGTGCCAAGTGCCCCCGCCTGGCTCCTGTGCCTTCACTTAGTTCCAGCAGAGGCTCTGGCGCTCCGTGCCATGTCTGCCCTCTAGGCACCCCTCGGCGGGGGATCTCCGAGATGGCAAGGGGCAAGGGGAAGGGAGAATTATCTCTTGCCAGGGACTCTCCTGCTTGGTCAGAACACTGCCGTCTCCTCCTCCTCTTTTCCAGGGACGACTCCTCTTGGAGGCCGGTCTTCTCCCTCCTCCATTTCCCAGAAGTTCTGTCCTGACCCCTAGATGTCCACTGACCCCTCCACCAGGTGTCCACATCCAGCCTGGCTCTGGGGGCAGGTACAGAGAGAAGCCATCACTTGTCCCCTGCCCCTCCACACCAGACCTGGGGGCAGTGGGCTCTGAATCTGCAGCGGATTAGGGTCTTTAATGAGGCCCGGGGACTTAAGGGGTTAGAGAACCAAGCTTTCATCCTGGCCCTGCTGGGGGAGGGGAGGCTGGAGTCCCGTGCTGGGCTTCCCAAGACCACTTGCTCAGCGCCTCCTCCCTGCCTGTCCTTTGGAAGACAAACAACGGCTCGTCCTGAGCAGGAGGCCAAAATAATGGCTGCCCTTCCCATCCATTGCCCACCAGGATTCCACAGCCAGGGCCTGCCAGGGCCACCCACACCCATAGCTGCGGGCTTTGAGGACCGAGCCTGTCCCTCCTGCACACCTAAACCAAGTACCTGGGCAGGCCAAGTCCAGAGGTGCCTTCCCTTCTGTCCTTGCCTCCTGTTGGGGAACCCCAGACACAAAGAGCTCTGGCAGAGGGTGCTGGGGGTGGAGGGGTGTGAGCACAGGGACCTGACGGCCACCTGTGGTGACATGGAGCCCAGCCTCACCTGCCCCTACCTGAGGACTTCCAAGTCAGGGTTTAAGGAAGGAACTGAGGACTCAAGTCCCAAGACTGAAGCTGGAACTTGGGAACAGGGGCTGGGATCCCTGGGGCCTGAGTGGACAATGACTCCAGGTCTCTCAGGGAGAAACTTGGCCCCTAGGAATGAGCAGTCCAGGTCCACTAACAGGGACCAAATCTATGAAGAGAATCTCAAGCTCAGAATCTTGTAATACCACTCTTCCCTTACAGCCTAGGAGACTCAGAGCCCAACGGAAAAGGAAAGGCCGTGCCCATGGCCCCAAGGGTGGTTAAGAGTAGGCCAGAAATCAGCCTGGAGCACCTAACTCCCAAGCCTAGTGCAACTAACCCATAACAATACCAGGTAATATGCTAAGAATTTTATAGGTATTAACTCATATAATCCTATTTCATCCCTCTAGGTAGGAACAGGTATTACACGGCTTTGCAGACAAGGAAACTGAGGCCTGTAGAGGGCAAATAACTTGCCTAGGTCAGCAACGTACATTGCTGCTGGCTCTAGAGCCTGTAAACTCAATGCCTGGCTCACAGCTGTCTCCCCAGGCCACATTTGAATATGAAGCTTGAATCTTGAGGTGGGAGTTTAGCATCTCCGGTGACACAGGGAAGCAGGAGTTGGGGGCTGACAATTCCAGTCTAGAAATCAGTTCTGCAGCTGTGCTGTGTCAGATGTCTGAGCTCAGCATAAAGAACCTACAAAGTTGAGAGGTATCCCTGCCCTAGGCACCTCTGAACTCCCTGCCCAGCTTGGGTACAGAACTAGTCCCTACCCTGCCAGGGCCATCTCAATCCCCACCTGGAGAAACCAGGGCAAGCACGAAGACCTTGTGCCCCATGTCCAACCTGCTCACTGCTCCCCAAGTGCCTGTTCAGCCTGGCTCTCCCCGCACAGTGGACTATGCTGTGGCTTGAGAAACCCCTGGGGTGGTCAGCTGATCCTGAGTTCTGCTGGGCCCAACCCCTCCACCCCACTCCAAGTAGCAGGAAGGAAGTGACTCCACAAGCTCAAGGCCACTCTGGGCACACTAACCTAGGCACACCACCAAGCGCTGAAAGGGTCATACCTTTCTACCATTGTACCTCCAGCCTCCAGGCACAGTGCCCAGCTGTTGAAGACACTCTAGCTGCTGAATGAATGAATGAATGAATGAATAACAAAAAGATCAGTGAGGCATGGACCTGCCCTCCAGGAGGTGACAATCTGATGGGAGAGTCAGGTATATACACCGCTAACTATGACAAAGGCAGCAAAGTACAGTAGGGCCTCAAAGGAGGGAGAGAGGAATTCCAACTGGGGGACTGGGGAAGGCTTCAAGGAGGAAGGAGCATCTGAACTAGGTAATAATAACAACAATGGTTTACACGTATTGAGCAATTACGATTGGGTCTGGCCCACTTCTCAGTGCCTTTCATGCATTAACACATTTATTCTTCATTCCACCACCTGAGGTACACAACAATAATACACCCATTTCACAGATGAGGAAGCCGAGGCTCAGGCAAAGTAGCTTGCCCAAAGTCACACAGCTATAATAAGTGAGCAGAGCCATGAGTTGAGCCCAGTTCTGACTCAAAGGGAATGCATTTGAATTCATTCAACAAATCTTTATCGTGTCTCTGCTCTATGCCAGGCAATCAGAGATGAGTTGAACGCAATTCAGCAGGAATATAAGCAAGCTTAACCACGAGGCAGGGAATGAGATGGGTGAGCAAAGATGCACAGACAGAGGATGGAGGGAGTACAGGGCAAGGATGATGGAGGCTTCATGGGGGAGGTGGCCTATGAGTTGGGCTTCAAAGGATGGATAGGGTTTGGACATCCAGAGACAGGAGAGGACAGTCAGGCCAAGAGAACAGTTTAAGCAAAGGCACAGGGGCAGGAATGGGAGGGGCTTAAACAAGGAACAGCAGCGAAAGGTGAAATTTCAAGAGGTTGCAAACAGGCACCCTGTGGACCACATCCAGTCCTCAGACATGTTCTGTCTGGCCCACCCACACTGGCCTGCACGGCATCCTTGAAAAAGGCGCACCCCACTTTCACAGCCAGAAGGTAAACAATGAGTCTGAGGGGCAGAAGGCGGGGGGGTACAGGCTTTGGAGTCTTAAATTCCAGAAATGCAACAACCACTGAGAAGCTGAGTAGCTCTTCCCCACAACCACGACACGCACACACACACCCAGTCTGCTTCCCTTGTCCCAGGTACCTGAGTGGGCCCTCTAGGCTTTTGAGTTTGAGGACCTGGACTTCAGCCCAGGGCAGCAACGGGGAGCAGCGGCGGATAACCATGAGAAGGTGCCTTGAGGTCTGAGCTGGAAGGCCTTGAACACTGGGCCAAGAATATGGGCTTTGGTGTGGCAGTTACAACCTAGGATTACAGCGCTTCCACCACTGGCAGTTGGGGAAGGTGAAAAGGGTGTGTTTGTGTGCGTGTATGTGTGCACATGCACACACACATGCATACACCATGGGCCTGGGGACAGTCTAAATGGTGTCAACTGAACCCTGGGGTCCTAAGAGTAATCTTTTGACCCGTTGTCCCAGCCCCAGCCAGGGATTTCACATTCCTGCTGCCCCCACGCCCTGCCCGCAGTGGCCCTGCTTTGGCCACCCCAGCCCTCCCACTGCCGGCCTCCCTCTTCTTTACACAAAAGGAGGCCCAGTGCCAGTTCCCCTGCCTGGAGGAGTCCCCTGGCCCCAAGATCTCCCCACCCCCCCAGTGCAGAGCTAGCTGACCAGAGAATTCCGGACAGGATTTAAGACTGGAATTTCCCTCAGGGTGGGCGGGGCCGATCAGGTGAGCCGCCCTGCAGGGCTGGAGGCGGGGCCGAGTGGAAAAATTTGGTCTGCCCCAGCCCCTTCCCCCGGTGACTCAGGCCCACAGTGGCGGTGAGTCTCGGGAGGGGACGAGACAGGAACCCACAGAGAAATTTTCCCTTGTCTCTCTGGCTCGGCCACTGCCTAGCTCCCCTCCCCCATTACACACACACACATCCTGGTCACTGCCTCAGCCGCAGTGCACGGACAGCACATCCCAGGGCCTTCCCAGCCAGCGGGAGGCGGAGTGGCTGGCCCACCGGAACTGGGGCCTTCCCCACTTCCGGGCAGCCTCGGGGGAGACTAGAAGGTGTTTCCAGTGAAGGAGGAGGTGGGGTAGAGTTGCCACGTTCAGCAAATTAAAATACAGGTCACTCATCCCATGCAATATTTGAGACATGCTTATGCTAAAAAATTAGTCATTGTTTAGTCTCTCTTCTTTATGCAGAAGGGAGTTCCAGGGCCAAGGACTCTGAAATTCAAATTCAATAGGGCACCCTGTATTTTATCTGGCAACTCTATGTGGGGGGCAGGTGTGAGAACAGGGAATACTCAAGGCACCCCCTAGCATCCAGGCACACCCATTGTCCAAAGCCTTCCTCTCCCTCCCTCCCTTGTCCCCCTACTAAACCCTAATATGCTCCCTTGGACCTCAGGGCCTCTCTTGGCCTCTCAGAATAGAAAGCCCTGGGACCCCAATCCCCAGGGCTCCCCCATTCTCTCTCCTCCTGCCTGCCCATGGCTTTACCTGGTGATGCCACCAAGAGGGAAGATATTCTGTACCTTAGTGAGGCCATTTTGCTCTTTCAAGGAAAGCAATCAGAAGTCAGAAGGGGAAGAAAAGCATTTCTTTGTCCTTCAGGGCCCCTCCCCACCCCAACCTGGGCCCGACCCTCGGAGGGGCTGGGGCAGAGCAGTGCCACGGTCTGGGCCAGTTTGTCTCAGCAGGCCCTCCCCTACCCTCTGCATTTAGGATCCTGGCTTCCCACCCCCACAGAGTCCTGCCCAGATCATTGCCTTCATACCCTTAAGCAGCATCCCCACACCCTGGGTCACCTCTGAACAATCAGATGCTAGCAGAAATCCAACACGGAACATCTGTCAGTCCTGGGCTGGGTGGCTCAGTGGGCAGAGCACTGTGCCATGAGCCAAGGCAGCAGAACCCACCCAGCCACTGACAAAACCCACACAGCGGTCTCTGCTCTCCTAGTGGATAGCGAAGGTTATGTGTTGAAAACAGAGCCTCCCAGATCCCACTAGGAACTCCCCCTTCCCTACCACCACCTCCACCAGCAAACCTGGGCACCTCCAGACAGGGCCTCTGGGGGGAAAGACAATCAGGGAGACAGGAGAGGGCAGCTCTGAGCAGGCCCACGATGGGGCGGGAGTTGGGAGATCCCCTTGCCAATCCCTCACTGGACAGATGGGGAAACTGAGGTTGTGAGATAAGGGAAAGAAAAGTGAGCATCCAAACTCTGGGTCCTCATCCTGGCTCAGCCACCATTTGACCCTGGGCAATCTCTTCTGCTCTCCATGCTCTGGGGCCCTCCCAGCTTTGTACTCCAGAGTTCTGGTTGGAGCATCTTGCTGCAGAGCCCGGGCCTGACTGCTGCAGGAAGAGGGCCTCCTGTGGACTCCGGTCCTGACTTCCCTTCCAGGCTCCCAACCCAGCCGGCTCCCGGGGACTTCACTGCAGATTGCACGGGAGGGGGCGGTGGGTATCACCCCAGGGAGGGGCACCAGGGAAGGGAAACTGGCCTGCCCCAGCCTGTCCCCTGCATCCGGCGAAGGGTGAGAGTGACTGTCAGCTGGAGGAGGGGGGCAAGAGGGGTTGGCTGGGGAGAGGCAGGGAACCCCCGTCTGGACTTGTCAGGGCAGCCAGGTGCAGCTGTTTCCGGCTGATGAAAGGGCCCTGATTGATACAGCAGCAGTGACTGACGCTAACCCCCAAATCTGGGCCTTTTCCATCTTCCCCAATCTGGACACACCCAGAGGCCCACTTGAAGAACAGGCAAAAGTTGGGGAGAAGGAGGAAGGAGTAGGCTTCTGCTGCCTCTGGGGCAATGGCCCAAGGCCAGGGTGTGGAAGGGGCCTGTCTACTCTTCCCTACCCCAGCCCAGCAGGGAGGGGGAGGCCGGGGCTGGGCCAGGGACCTAGGCTGACCCCAGAGAGGAGGGAGGTAGACTAAGCCAGAGCCGAAGAGGACAGGGCCGGAGAAGAGGTGCAGGGGCTTGCTCCCTCATCCCCCCATCTGGGTGTGTATGTGCACATGCTAGAACATTAATGTTTTTCTAGTGAATTCTATCTATATTGTTTGTTTGTTTTTTTACAATAAGCATGCATGACTTATATCCAGGAAAAGCAAGAATGCCATTTTTGTCCTGAAGGGCAATGGAAACCAGGCCACATCGCAGGGACTGCAAGCCAGGCCACACAGCTGGAGGAAATTGGGGGTGGCTGGAAAAGAAGTGTTTCCAGGGGCCACATCACCAAAGTCCTCGCATTTTGTAAAGAGAGTTTAGAGTCGATTCTTGGGATGAGGGCAGGGGAATGGCGGGTTCTGATTTACATATTAGGCAAATTAATTATTGGGGGCAGGGGGTTTGGCCAGAGGCTGAGAGGCCAGTAGGGAGACAGCTGCAATAATTGAGGAAAGAGAAGAGGCAGGGTTTAGAGGACAAAGAGGAGGAAATGGACATGAGAGGTAAGGAGAGGCCGAGTCAGAGAAATGGGCCTCCAGGGCCGCAGCCCAGGCTGGCATGTTTAGGATGGGGAGGTCGGGTCTAGAGATGATGATGACGGGCAAAGTGAAGATAATGTGATTCCTGGTGAGGAGGCGCACAGTCCCCCCAACATGCCCTGTAGTCCCTTACAGCTTAAGAAGTCCTCTGACATGCATCTCCCAGGCCTCACCTTGTATACTCCCATTCTACAGATGAAAAAACTAAGGCCTAGGTAGGTGATATAATCTGCCCAAGATCACACAGCAAGATTTAAACGCAGATCTCCTGATCTGGACTTTGGCACTCTTTACAGAATCCACACTGCCTCACAGCTCACTGGACCTGGGAAATCCACTTCCTAAACCCTGCTGGGCCCTGGGACAGGGCACACCCAGAGCAAAACTCTCTGGGCACCGTTGCCTAGGCACATGGTGGGCAGCCACTGCTATCACCAGCAAGGCCTGAGCAATGACTGGCACTTCCTAGCTGTGTGATCTTGGACAAGTTACATGATCGCTCCAGGTCTCAGTGTCCTCTTTCGTAAAATGGGGGAAATAGTACACCTATTTCACATGGTTGCTGAAAGGATTAAGTAACTTACAAGTAAAGAGTTTAGACCAGAACACGGCACATAGTAACTGCTCAATAAGTGCCATGATGATTATTTACAATTATTACTAGTTTCTGCACATGACCCCAGACAGATCACCTGGAAAGAATGAAAGGGAAGCCAAGCCCCTGACATTCACAAGGCCCCTCCCTTACTTCTTGGAGCCCGATTCCTGAGAAAAAGACCCAGAGGCTGGGATCTGGGTTCGCAAGGCCTCTGGGGCTGGCCCTTTGCAGCACCCACCCTTTCCACAACTTTCTAAGCTCCTTGACCCAAATTCATTCCTTCATTCATTCAGCAAACATGTACCAAATCCTGGTGTGGGCCCATGCTGGGGGGCTAGGGGTACAATTATGGCAGTGTGGTTGACTCAACTCACTCACTCCTTTATTCATCAAATACCAGGAGCCTCCATGGGGCCACACACATATGCTCTGTAACTCTCTCCTCCTGCCTTGGGACACAAAGCAATAATTCAAGGAGTCATTTCCCAGGGGCTGTTTTGTTTCCAATCCTTTTCTCATACTTTCTTTCCCCCTGTGTACCCATTCCACACCCACAGAGAAACCAGAACAGAGATCCAGAAAGAAAACCTCCTCCCCCACCTATCTCCCAGGGCTGAAAGCCTTCCACCAGCTTCCCCACTCTGGAGGGGAGAGCAGCCCCAATTGAGTCCTGTGGACTCTCTTCCATCGTCCATTCATTTATTCATTCAACAAGCCATTTACTGAGCACCACCGAGGTCAGGCTATGTGCTAGGCAGTGCAAGGGTAGCAGAAACAGGAATGAACAAACAGACCATGCCCTCCAGGAGTTTCTGATGAGTGGGTCAGTGGCTCATTCATTCCAGGCACCACTCAAAGCTTTGGGGATGTGGACAAGAAAGATGATGCACCTGCCCTCATGGAGCCTGCCGTCTAGACAGAGAGACAGACAATGGACAAGCAAACACAGAAATAGATAGTTAACTGGAGAAAATAAAACAGGATTATGTGCTAGTGATTGAGGTTAGATAACAGGAGCTATTTGAAATTTTTTAATGTATTTCTTATAGCTTTTAACTTTTCATTTAATATTTTAATATAGCTTTTACTTGAAAAGCTATTAACTGTCTAATTACATTTCTCCTGAAAAACCACAACTGGTTAGTAACTGAATCTCTAGCCAACATATTCAAAGCTGAGAGGATTAAAAATATAAACACAAGTCCTCAGATCCAATGACGAGACCCGGTTGTAATGACTGATCAATACCAGAGGCACTGCTTGACTCTAGGGAGCTGGAAGACTTCCTAATAACCCCACGTTTGCCTCAAGTAGCCTTTTTCCAGTTTCCAACTCAGGAATAAAGATAATACTTTGTTAATCCTATTTCATAAAACTTCTTCCAAGTTATTTTCTTCACAATGCCAACTTTTAAAAGGTGACTAAATTAACGTTAACTGGGCAGTAAATTAGGCAGAAATTGCTTTATGAAAAGAGGGAAAGCCCAGATGCCACTTTCTATAGAGAACCCACAGTTTAGTTTTATTCAGAGCAAAGGAAAAAGAAACTTTCCATCATACTAGAAGAAGCTTACCATAGGTTTGGAATAGGAACTCAAACTACATATGCAATGAGGACAACATTCCGCTGATACAATTGATTTGCTGCTGCATTTGTCTACTGTGTCTAATATTAACAATTATAAACGGAGCAGGGAAACCTGAATCTGGATCAATCCTTACAGTGCCTCGGTGTCAGGCACAGCCCTCCACTGCTCTTCACACCCCTGGTTCTCTTTGCATACCTGGGTTTCTTCCTCTTCAGAAAAGTCATTTTTTATACTGAAGGTCTTACGAATCTCCTCAGTTTTCCCCTTGATCACATTGGCAACAGTCTTGCAGTTAACGTCAGGCAACCCCTTGATGTCTAAGTAGTTGACAACCATAATAAGTTCAAAAAGCGTTCCCTGGTCTTCTTTCAGGAGGCCTGTGAGGGTCGTCCCCGCGGCGGGTGCACCACCAAAAGGGCTTTTTTAACACGCGGTGGAGGAAACGGGTCATCGTCTCCTTCATCGCCCATTCCCAAATCTTCTAACATGGTCTTCACAGGCACAGATGGTTTGGCAACTTCCACATCAACTTCAAATATCTCTCCATCAGGACTCTGCCACTGAATTGACGGCGTGGCATTCGGTGTCAAGCAGACGACAGGCCGGAGGCTGATGGGAGCAGGCATAGCTTTTATAGGGGCAGGCGAAGGTGCCCTGTTGGAATTTGATCAGAGTGCCTCCCTTCTCTGAGCCTCAGTTTCCTCACAGATAACAATCACACTCACCTCTGCTGTGAGGATCAAATGAGTTAATATATGTGGAACCTGGCACATAGTAAGCGCCGTATGTGTTAGCTATTATTGATATTTTTTAATGGATGCATAAACAGATCATCAAAACCCTAGGTGGTAAGTGCAGGATAGACATACATAGATCCAGGGCAATCTGGGAGCACTGGGGAGGAGCCCCAGGGTGCCAGGTACTGCCCAGCCAGGGAAGGAGGTGAGGACACTGGGCACAGATGCCCATTCCCCCATCCCTGCGTCCCTGGCACCCACTGGCCACCCCCAAGGACATTGAATCTCTAAGGGCAGGAGCAGCTGGGGATGTGAACATGACTCGCCTCCCTCAGATCAGGAGAGGAGGGAGGGCACACGAGGGGCCGCTGAGTCACCCTCACCTGGCACAGGGCAGGCAGGACAGTGCCTGCTTTCATTGGCCTCTTCTCCCAGGGCCCTGGCTCTCCAAAGCGCCTGTTGCCCTGTCTGATGATGGAGACACTGGGGGTGGAGGTGCCCAGACATTCCATCCACGTGGGAAGCAGAATGAAAGGGCAACTCCCATTCAAGTGTTTCCATCCCAGAGCCAGGGACCCCATGAACACTCACTTCCCTCCCAACACTTTGTGACGGAAGTATCATTCCTGAGCACTCCGGGACTGAGAGGGGAGAGTGATGGGTCTCAGTCGCTCAGTTCATAAATAACAGGGGATGGTTAAAATCTGGTCTGGCTGCAAAGCTGCTGCTCCTTTTATCCTACCCCAGTCTGCTTCTCCTCAAAGGGAGGTATATGGGAAAGGCCATTATGGGGGAGGGCAGGGCAGGGAACTCAGGAAGTCGGAGGGAGTGAAGGACAGATGTTGCTGTAGTAGAAAATGAGACAGGCGTGACCTGGCACTGAGGGGATGGATGGATGGCTCCAGGACGGGGAAGGGAGAGGCTGGGGCTGCAGAGGAAGGGTGGAGGTGGTCAGGAAGAGGTGAGAGAGATTAAACCACAGGGAGGAGGCACTGCCAGTCCCCCACCCCCATCACGATAGGTATTCGGGCAAACAGGATGATGGACGATGGGGCAAGGTGCCCTCTCTGCAACCCTCCCCCCATCCCAGCATCAACCAGCCAGGCAGTCCCTTTTCAAGTCCTGTGCCCACAGGGACCAGGATGTGGGCACCCAGGGATGAACAAGCCCTGACGTAGACAACCCTGCGACCCCCAGGCCCAGCCTCTGCAGCCACAGCCAAGTACTCCTTGTGGTTTGGGCACCAGCCAAGAGCCAACACCCCAGCTCACGGGACTGTAACTTCCCTGTTGCATCAGGTTACCCAGCGCGCGCACACACCCAGAGCTTGTTACACAACTGTGGTGCGCATGCACGGCACCCACACACCCCGGTGGCCCGAGGGAGACAAGGCCTTGCACGGAGGGCAGGTGCCCCTCTACAGCCTCCTGGCATCAGGCATCGAGAGCTGGGGAGGGGGGGAGGTTTGGGAGGGCACCCAACCAGGAGCCAAGAGTCCTGAGGGCTCTACCACTGGTTCATTGTGAAATCCCAGTAAACCACGTCCCCTCTCTGAGCCTAAGTCTCCCCATCTATAATGGAGAATAACCTTCCATCCTCATGCCCCCTACACCCACTTATCCTCCACACCACTCAACACCCTCCACACCACAGCCAGCATCCTCCTTGCCCCTAGGAATGTCAATGAGAAAGAGGGGGCAGAAATTGGCACAGGGTGGAGACAGAGGGCTGGATGAGATGACCTGTGGAGGGCCTTTTCTGATAGGGCTTCCCCCCACAGAAATGGTTGTGCCCTAAGGGAACCCCATGGTTCCCCCTCCCTAGGAAGATGGTGGTGGGGGAGGGCAGTGACCAGAGCTCTTTCGAGGTGGAGCTAGGGAGCAGGAGGTGCAGAGGTAATTTTCTCCTTTACACTCTAGTTTTTCTTTTTTCCTTTTTTTTTTTGTTTTGTTTTGTTTTTCTACAGAAAACATATGTTCCCTATTACTTTGCAGCAGGAGAAGGGGAAATGTGCTTGAGGCATTACCCTCTCCTGAGGGCATTTGCCTGCTGAGCAGGACAATGCCTTAAGCCAGCATTTCCCTGAGTGTATTTGGCAAAAGGACTAAAATAAGCCTAGGAAACTGAGTTAAAGTCCAAGTTTTCTGGACTTCAGGACTTCTCTGAGTCCCCAAGATGCTAACCTCGGCCAGGACCGGCTGAGAGAAGGGATGAGACAAGGAAACGCATTTGGCCTTGGGGCTCTTTACAGGGGAACAAATCCAGAGACCCTTTCTAGGCACTGCTGGAAGTCAGGGTCCAATGAGGCAGAAAGCCAGGCATGCTAGCCCAGGCTTGGAAGGGGACGGCGCCGAGAGCAGGTGCCTGAGACAGCCCTTTCAACTGCCAGAGTCAAACCTGAACCCCCCTGCCCAGAAACGGGCCAAAGCCACCATCTGGGTGGGGGCAGCAGGTAGTCAAGTGGGAGGGGCTGTGAGTGGCCCTGCCGCCTCCCTGAGGTTACTTAGATCTGCAGTGACCCCTGCTGGCTCTGCTCAAAATCTTCTCCCCCTGGGCTGTATCCTCCTCTTTCCCTCTCCGTGGGCCTCTAGCATCCTCCCCACTAGCCTTCTGGCCCCCATTGGATCCACCTGACCACTCCCCACCACCAGGTCCCCCAATCTTTTCCCCATCCGTGGGGTTGGAATGCAGCCAGCCTGTGACTGAGCAACATGTTAGTGAGTTCTGGGCCTGTTCTGGAGAGACCCTGAAGGCATGGGGAGGGGGCTCCAGGGCCACCCAACACCCAGTCAAAGGCATGATGACTTTGCTGGAAGTTCAAGAGCATTGGAATAATACCGAACATTCATTAAGCACGCACTGTCTTCCAGGAACAGGGCTAAACCCTTTACATCTGTAGGTACTATTACTCTATTGACCCTATTTTCGGATGAGAAACTGAGGCTCAGAAGTAAAAGGCTGGTAAATGGCAAAGCTTGGGCTTCTGAACCCACATATGATCCGCTATGCTATTCTGCTCTTCTTGCTTCTGCCTCACCGCCTGCAGAGCTCAAGGGTAGTTTTGTCAGACCTTGCCCTGGGATCCAAACTTGGCTAGATGTTGCATCCTCCCCACTGGTAAGCTGGCTGCAGATTTCTGTTGGTTTTCATGGCCAGCACCCATGCCCTCTTCTGATTACTACGTCCTGATTTCCTTTGGGGGAATCCCCACCCCCTCAGTAAAAGTGACTTGAATGGAGATGACTCCACCCCCCCATTCCCCGAACCCCCACCCCCCCACCCACTGCACCACCCCACCCCCACCCACCCCCACCCCCACCCCCACCCCCCCCCACCCCCCACCCCGCTCTGGGGTAGACACGTGATTCAGGCCACAATGATTGGTTCAGCATGGACATATGACCCACAGCCAGCCAAAATCAGAGCCAATCCCAGGATTTTACTGGAGCCACTGAGAAGGAGAATTCTTTCCCTCTGGAGCTGGTAAAGGGCTAAGTGTATGCCAGGAGCACTGCCTGAGGAGATCGTTCCTGAGAAGGAAACCACACAGAGGAGACCAGAGGCGAGAGACCAAGTCCTCATAACATTATTTGAGCTGGGCCAAAAACAGATCTTCCCCTGGACTTTTCAGTGACATAAGCCAATCCATTACTCTTTTGTTGTTCTTTTCTTAAGCAAGCATGAGTTGGCTTCTTGTTGTCTGAGACAAAGATCTATCAAAGCCTCCCCACCCCACTATTGTGAATCATTGTTAACAGCTGTGTATCCTTTTGCCTTGTTTTGCCTGTGCTTATACAGACATACTGGACATTTTTTTAAATAAAAATTGGCACCACTGGCTACTCCTTCCTTCAAGATATGCTATTTCTCTTATTTTCGTGAAACCTCACTCTCTTAGTTTTCCTCCTGCCCTTCTGAAGTCCTGGCCTTCTTGTTTTACTTTGCTGGCTCCTCTTTCTTTGCAAGTAATAAAAACTAACTTGGTGTTTATAAGCGCACACACACACACACACACACACACACACACACACACAGAATTTATTGGAAAATATTGAGATGCTAGCTAAGAGAATTGACTGGGAGGCTGGGGGAAGCTGGAGTACCTAGCTTTAGAAATGGGAGAGAAATTATTTGACTGCCCTCCAAAGGTCCCTTCCATCCTTGTGTCATGGCGCTGAAGACACCCAATCCCAAGAAAGTTTGACCAGCTGAGCTTAGGTCACATGGCCACCCTGCTATCTGTCTCAGGGACATGAGAGGGAGGGTCTGTTGGATCAAGTCTCTATGGATCCTTCCAGCCCTGGAATGGGAGACAGATCATCTGGTTCCCCATCCTGCAAGATAGAGGAGAGGCAATCCCCAAACGGGAAACAGAGGCAAGAAGGCCACTCATTTTGTCTTCCCAGCATTCCCAGGGCCGTGCTCTAGGCTTTTTCTCTTCTCATCCTGCACTGCTCCCCAGGCCTTCTCATCCCCAGTGACTTCAGTTGTCACCAATAGGTCTACAATTCCCAATACATACATCTAGCCCAGACTTGTCTCCTGAGTCCACACTCAGAGCTGGGAGCTTCTCCATGTGGATGGCTCACAGGCCCTTCAAACTCAGTGTATCCAACACTGAACTTATTCTGACCCCCAACCTGCTGCTTTTCCAGGGTCCCTTAATCAGATGCAACCACCAGCCCCTCCACTGATCACGCCAGAAATCCCAGAGTCATTGAGTTGTCCTCAATGCCTCCTTTTCCCTCACCTTCTGTTCTGTTTTGCTAATGCTGCCTTTTTGCAAAATACCAGAAATGTGGTGGCTTTTATAAAGGAGGTTTATTTGGTTACAGAATTACAGTCTTAAGGTCATAAAGTTCCAAGGTAACACATCAACAATCAGGTATCTTCGCTGGAGGATGGCCAATGGCATCTGGAAAACCTCTGTCAGCTGGGAAGGCACATGCTGCTCCAAGTTCTGGTTTCAAAATGGCTTTCTCCCAGGACGTTCCTCTCTAAGCTGCAGCTCCTCTTCAAATGTCACTCTCAGTTGCTCTTGGGGTATTTGTCTTCTCTTAGCTTCTCCAGAGCAAAAGTCTGCTTTCAACGGCCATCTCCAAAATGTCTTGCATCTGCAGTTTCTCTCTCAGCTTCTGTGCATTCTTCAAAGTGTCCCTCTTGGCTGTAGCAAGCTCGCTCCTTCTGTCTGAGCTTATATAGTGCCCCAATAAACTAATCAAGGCCCATGCTGAATGGGCAGGGCCACACCTCCATGGAAACTATCCAATCAGAGTCATCACCTACAGTTAGGTGGGTCACGTCTCCATGGAAACACTCAAAGAATTACAATCTAATCAACACTGATATGTCTGCCCACACAAGATTGCATCAAAGATAATGGCGTTTTGGGGGACATCATACATTCAAACTGGCACACCTTCAGACACAATCAATCACTAAATCCTATTTTACTTCCTAATTGCTCTTCATTGTCTCCATCTCTACCCCCCTGCTACCACCCTAGTCCAGGCCACTATCATCTCTTGCTTAGACCACCACAGTAGGCTCCTGACCTATCTCCTAACTGGTCTCCAGTGCCTGCTCCATAGAGCAGCCAGAGTAGACCTTTGTAAATGCAAATGTATTCATGTAGCAACTCTACTTTAACCTTTCAGTGACTTCCTGGTGGGCCTAAGTTAAACTTCAAAATTCTTAACCAAACCTGCAAGGACCTGCCTACCTTGGCCGTGCTGCTTCTCTGGCCTCATCTCAGGGTCACTTTCCCCCTTCCCCATCATATTCCAGCCACTCTAGCCTTCCTACAGTTATCTGGACACCCCAAGCCCCTGCCCGTCTGAGGGCATTCACACATCAGTTCCTTTCCCTGGCGCTCTCATCTCCATCACCCCTATCTTTCACCCATCTAAGTCCTTGTGGCACAGACTTCTAGCCATTCCCCCTTTCTTCTTTAATAATAGAATGGCTGATTTTTAGCTAGACCCCAAACTGCCCAAAATTAAAAGAAATTTCCCAGTCTCCCTTGTAACGAGGTGTTGTAATGTGACCCAGTTCTGGTCAATGGTTTGTAAATAGAAACGCATGCGCATCCCACAAAGATGTGTCCCTAAAGGAAGGGGGTCATGCCCTTCTCTCTCCCCTTTTCTCCTTCTCACTGACTGGACTGTGGACATAATGGCTGGAGTTGGAGCAGCCATTTTGGACTATGAGGTAGAAGCTGTGCATTTGAGAATAGTGGGGCAACAAAATCATTAGATAGAAAGATCCTGAGTTCCTGCGGGTATGGAAACACCCCACCAGCCCTGAACTACTTAGCTCCAGGCTTCATTTTTGTGAGATAGCAATAAACTATCTTTTTTAAACCACTGTAATTTGGGAATGGGGTGAGGGAGTTCTGACACTCACAGCTGAGCCTCATCCTAACCAGCACACTACTCTCATCCTGTAAACCTCAGTGTAACTGTCACTTCCTCAGGGAAGCCTTCCCAGATCACACAGACTCTAGCAAATCCCACTGTTATTAACTCTTGTAGCATAGCATCCTGTACTTCTCTCCAGTGATTTTCAAAATAATTTTTCATTGAATAATTGGTTTATTGTCTTTGTCTCTACTTAAATACAATTTCCAAGAGGATGGGAACTTAATCTGAATCTCCAGCTGCTAATACAGTGCCTGGAATATAGTAGTCACTCAATAAATCTTGCTGATGAAATGAATGAATGAATGAACTTAATATTTTTTTCCCAGTTTCTAATCTTTTAATGTTTCCACTGTAAAGGAGACTTGTTTACTTGCCCAACTTCCTAGAATGCTTCAGCTGTATCCTCACAGTGAAACATCTAGATACATTTGAAAGTCTATTCATATTTCCAAAATTTTTGTAATTGGCTATTTTATACATACATACTCTGCAAGTGATGTAGATGTTAGCCTTGAGAAAACAAATAACCTTTACCCTGACCTACCTAATCAAATATGTATATTTAATTGAGCTTGTCAAATTTGGAATAGACCCTTTGGGAGGAAAGGAAAATCAGATACCAAGGTTTTCCAACAGCAAAGTCATCTGTTTCATTCTTCTTCTGTGAATAAAGATGAAAAATTGGGACAGCTAAGTAAGGAAGAAGTCAAAACTGTAAAAACAAAAAAAAAAAAAGTCCATGTCTATTTTTTCTTTCTCTTGTCTTCCCAATTTGTCATTCAGTGATTGTCACTACCAAATGAATTCTTGAAAGACTTCTTTAGATTGTTGTGTTACCATCTCCCAAAATTGTGTTCCAAACCACGCACTCCTGTCTTCTATCACCCTGTAGTGCTCCCTTTAGTATTTCCTGTAGGGCAGGTATCTTGTTCACAAAGTCTCTCATTGTCTGTTTGTCAGAAAATATTTTGAGCTCTCCCTCATATTTGAAGGACAGCTTTGCTGGATATAGGATTCTTGGTTGGCGGTTTTTCTCTTTCAGTATCTTAAATATATCACACCACTTCCTTCTTGCCTCCATGGTTTCTGCTGAGAGATCCGCATATAGTCTTATTAAGCTTCCTTTGTATGTAATGGATCGCTTTTCTCTTGCTGCTTTCAGGATTCTCTCTTTGTCTTTGACATTTGATAATCTGATTATTAAGCGTCTTGGCGTAGGCCTATTCATATCTCTTCTGTTTGGAGTACGCTGCGCTTCTTGGATCTGTAATTTTATGTCTTTCATAAGACATGGGAAATTTTCATTAATTATTTCCTCTGTTATTGCTTCTGCCCCCTTTCCCTTCTCTTCTCCTTCTGGGACACCAATGAGATGTACATTATTGTACTTTGTTTCATCCTTGAGTTCCCGGAGACGTTGCTCATATTTATTCATTCTTTTCTCCATCTGCTCCTTTGCGTGTAGGCTTTCAGGTGTTTTGTTCTCCAGTTCCTGAGTGTTTTCTTCTGTCTCTTGAGATCTGCTGTTGTATGTTTCCATTGTGTCTTTCATCTCTTGTGTTGTGCCTTTCATTTCCATAGATTCTACTAGTTGTTTTTTTGAACTTTTGATTTCTGCTGTATATATGCCCAGTGTTTCCTTTACAGCCTCTATCTCTTTTGCAATATCTTCTCTGAACTTTTTGAATTGATTTAGCATTAGTTGTTCAAATTCCTGTATCTCAGTTGAAGTGTACGTTTGTTCCTTTGACTGGGCCATAACTTTGTTTTTCTTAGTGTAGGTTGTAATTTTCTGTTGTCTAGGCATGGTTTCCTTGGTTATCCAAATCAGGTTTTCCCAGACCAGAACAGGCTCAGGTCCCAGAGGGAAGAAATATTCAGTATCTGGTTTCCCTGCAGGTGTGTCTTAGAAAATTGCTCCACCCTTTGATGCCTCAGGTCACTGTGCTTTTCTGCCCAGCAGGTGATGCCTGTTAGCCTACAATTCTTGACTGGTGTGAGGAGGTATGGCCTTGTTCCCCCAGGCTCTGGGGTCTTGTTCTGAATGGAAAGGGCCCCACCCCTTTCCTCCTGGAGAAGACAGACCCCCCAGGTGGAGGTCATTAGCATTTCAATGGTCCAGCTCTCTGCTTGTGCTGTCTCCACCCTTCCCTGAGTCACAGCCCTGGAAACTGAAAATGACTGGGGCTTTCTCCACTGAGCCAAAAAAGAAACAGATAGTCCCCTTCAGACCCAGTCCAAGGCGACCCTCCGGCTCTCCAAGGTCAGTCGTCACCCAAAACCTCTGTCTGTTTTTTGGGGATGCGTACCTGTAGTGAGCAGTTTACACTCGCTACTTAAAACCCCAGTTGGAGCTCAGCTGAGCTGTATTTGCTTGCTGGGAGAGAGCTTCTCTCTGGCACCACAAGGCTTTGCAGCTCGGGCTATAGGGGAGGGGGTGTCACGACTTGGATCCGCAGGTTTTACTTACAGATTTTATGCTGTGTTCTCAGGCATTCCTCCCAATTCAGGTTGGTGTATGATGAGTGGGTGGTCTCGTTTGTCCCCCCGCAGTTATTCTGGATTATTTACTAGCTGTTTCTGGTTTTTTTGTAGTTGTTCCAGGGGGACTACTTAGCTTCTACTCCTCTCTATGCTGCCATCTTGTCTCTTGGTCGAACTTAATATTTTAAATGAAATAGTCTCTCATTTCACAAGTCAAGTCCCTGCAGTTACTTTCCATAACAGAGTAAACCAACCGGCCTCACCATCTCAGACTTACCAGACTCTATCTAACTTTCCACAGGGAAACTTGCTCTCCCCTCACTCCATCCCAGCCTCTTCAGCTCTGTGCTCCTCTTTCTTTCAAAATTGTGGGGTCATTTTTACTCACAATAGCCCAGTTGGCCTTAATGGGTCCCTGGGATTCCAATTCCAGAAAAGTTTTACTGTCCTGCCTCCAACAAGGAGAAGGGTGATCCCTGCCATCCTCAGGCCTTGGCCCAAGCAGCAGTCAGAAAAAGAAAAGAGTCCCAAAGTCCAGGGCACCCATCCTGCAGCCTGCTGTGTCCAGCTTCCACTCTTGCTGCCTGCCCAGATGCCCCCAGACCTTCTGATCTCCAGACCCCAGAGAATCCCTCACCCCACCTCTATCCTCCAACCTTTGGCAATCCTTCAAAAGCATGGGGATGTGCTGGAGATGAAGCATGGAGGGTAAGGGATGACAGACTGGTTAGGAGCTAATCCCCACTAGCATGTCAGCTTCCTAGGGCAGGACTCTAGCCTTGTCCATCCCTGTCTTCCCACACCTAGCACAGTACATGACACATGGTGAACACCTGCTAGGTATATAGGCTGCCTGGGGTGTGGTTTGAAGAAGAAAGGGCTTGATGGGGTGAGGAGAATAATCTGAGATGCTGCCCACTGTGTGCTCTGAGGGGCTGCAGGGCAGAGTGAGGTGGGAGGGTAATGAGGGCTACGGGGGAGGAGATGCAGGCAGGGGAGGCCAGGGAGAATGCAGTGTTGGTGGAAACCGGCTCTCAGCAGACCCTGTGCCGCCCCCACCCAGTGCCCAGGCAGGGGTCTGTGGATGAGCAAGCACTTTTGGCTATCGTCTCTGATCTGAGACGCCACTGCTCCTCTTGATAGAGCAGAATCGAAGTGACTGCCGCAGAGCCACGCAGGAGCTGTCCAGACACACACAGGAGTCTTCCAGATCATTGGCTTCCTCCCCGCTTCCCTGACCATTCCCAGGGGCTGCGCTGTCCCAGGGAGGCTGGAAAAGGAACAGGAGCAATTCCAGATGCCAGGCTGAAAGGGGCCTCAGGGGTCATCAGGCTCAGTCCAACACCTGTACAGGACAGATGAGGAAACTGAGGCAGAGAGAGCAAGGATTTGCCCATTGCCACAGAGCAAGACCCCAAGCCTCCTGGCTCCCATTTCTGTGCCATTTGTCTCACCATCTGGGGACCCTGGGGAAGAAGAAGGGGTCTGCAGGCTGAGAGTGGGACTCACAGCTTCAAAGGAGGAACTCTGCTTCTCCACCCACCACCGTGGAATAAAGACAAGCATGAGCTCTGGAGCCAGAGGCCTGGGCGCAAGTCCTAGCTCTGCTTCCTATTAACAGTCTAGCCTCTCCAGGCCTCAAAGGTGTGCCTTAGCTGTCAACCACAGAAAACCATAATGGTGCCAACCCTACAGCGATGGTGTGGGGACTGAATGAGTTGGCACGCACAAAGTGCTTGCAAAAGGGCTTAATATAGGGTAAGCACTCAACAAACATTGGCTGTCACTGTTGGAGCATCTTCAGAAGGTCTCCATGTCTTGCCAAAGTCTTCCCTAATCCAGCAAAAGGCCTTCCTCTTAGGAATGACTTACAGAGGCGAGTGAAGGAGGGACGTTCAGCCGCACCCACTTCCCAGGGTGTGGGTGAAAGCCTGGACCCCCTCTCCCTGACCCCACCCTCCCAAGCCCTCGTCCCTGGGACTCCATGGCCCCTCGCCCCTCCAGTCGCCAGCCTGTCTGCCGGCTCTCACGCCTGATGCAGAGATAAACACATCCCAGGATAGTATTGTTTCCCACTTCCCGCAGCTCTCTCCAGTGCAGTCCTAGAGGGTGGGATTAGCCGGGCATCCAGGCAGTTTAGGGGTTTGGAAGGATCGAGAGAGGCTCTTTCCAGAGCTGGCTGGTCCCCAGTATGTGGAGGCAGTAGAGGCAGCTGCGCTTGCAGGGAAGGGGTGAAGGAGCGGCTACGGCCAGAGCCTCTGGAAACATTTTGCCCCCACCGCACAAGCACTTGACCCAATGTGGAGGGAAGGGCTGCCCAGCTGAGGGAAGAAACAGGGCATCCCTCCCTGCTAGTCAATTTTCTCCCCACCCCCAGATCAAAACCTTCCAGCCCCTCTATTCCCTCAGTGGCCAATCTGAAAAACAAAGTGTCTCCCGGAAAAGAGAACCCCAGAGCCCTGGGCAGAGAGAGCCTACAGCACCCAGAGCCCATGACCTGCTGAGCAGGCAGAAGAGAGGACAGTCTGGGGGAATGGAGTGTTGAGACTTGTGCTTACTCGCTCGTTTTCGGTAGGGCCAGCCTGAGGAGGGAGGCCTCTTCCTCTCCCAGCCAGGGTGGACCTCCTCCTGCCCTCCTCACTGGCCAGTACTCCCAGTACAGCCACTCTCATGACCTCACTGCCACGGCCAGGCTGGGCAGGTGGCCAGGAGCCAGGATCCACCAAAATCCACACCCCCCTGGAGACCAGCAAGAGCCAGGAGGTCCAGGATACATCGCTAGAATAACCTCCACCCACCCAAACTCACGCTTGTAAAGACAGCCTGTCCCACTAAGTGCCTATCCCAGCCAGGCAGGCCCTTCTCCCCCTTCCACAAGGCTGAACTCAGGGCAGCACTACACTACTGATCTGTCTGTCAGCTGGACATACCCCGAGTCCGACTCCCCCCCTGCCAAATTCCGTTCAGATGTCCTGTCATGGAAAATCTTCCCTGAGCAACCTTACCTTCCTCTAATCTCACCATTGTGTCACATAGTGACTGCAATTGTAGTGGGGGTGGTGGAAGTGATGAAGGTGGACATGGAAGAACTGGTTGTGATGGTAGTTTTAGCAGTTTTAGTGGTGGAGGGTAGTAATTGTACACTATAGTGATGGAGTTGGTGATGGTGGTGGTGATGTTAAAGCTGGTGACAATGGTCATGGTGATAATGGTGGTGATGGTGGAGGTGGTGATGGAATTGGTGATGTTAAAGGTGATGGTGGTAGTGATGTTAGAGGTGATGGTGGAGGTGATGTTAGAGGTGGTGGGGTGATGTTAGAGATGGTGGTGGAGGTGATGGTGGTGGTGATGGAGGTGGTGATGTTAGAGGTGGTGATGGTGGTGGTGATGTTAGAGGTGGTGGGGTGATGTTAGAGATGGTGGTGGAGGTGATGGTGGTGGTGATGGTGATTGTGATGTTAGAGGTGGTGGTGATGGTAGAGGTGATGTTAGAGGTGTTGATGATGGTGGTGGTGATGGTGGGAATGCTAGAGGTGATGGTGGTGGCTTTAAAGGTGGTGGTGATGGTGGGGAAGTTAGAGGTGGTGGTGGAGGTGATGGTGGTGGTGATGGAGGTGGTGACAGTAGCAGGAGTGGTGGCAGTACTGGGCATGGTCATAATAGTAGAGGCAGTGGTGGTGATGGCAGATGTGGTAGTAGTGGAGATGGTGACAGCAGTAGAGATAATGATATAGTGGTGGTAGTGGGATTGAGGTGGGCAGGGGTGTCTTCCCTTCCTCTCCTAGGCTCACACCGCAGGGGCATGAACAGACCATCAGAGTGTCCTTGAGGACTACAGGAATGTGGTGAGCAGAAGTCACCCAAGGCATGTGATCACAGTCAGTCCCCAGAGTGACTCCCCCCCCATTTCCCCAGTGACGCATAAGGTGTTCCCCCCTTGGACCTCCGGAGACCTTCCCTCCAACTTAAATCACATATCATCTGGCCTGGAATCTGCTGAGGCATCCCTTGAGAGGAGGTGAAAAGTGGCCAGGCTGAGGAGACAGAGGGTTCTATATTGGAATCCCAACTAAATGGAGTAAACTTGAGTTTGAACCTCATCTTTAATAAGAATAATAATTTTTTCTGTCAGGGTCATTGTGAGGATTGAGATAAATATCCGTAACGTGCCTGGCAGAGTAGTGGCAAGATAAATGATGGATATTGTTTATTCTGTTGTCCTAAATTTCTTTATCAAGCCCCCACCTGGCCCCCCCGCCTCCTTATCCCTTTTGCCAGGCGCCCTACTGTATTAGTCTCCCAGGGTTGCTGTAACAAACTACCACGAACTCAGCGGCTTAAAACAACAGAAATTTATTCTCTGGCAGTTCCAGCGGCCAGAAGTCAGAAATCAAGTTGTCTTCGGGGGTGTTCTTCCACGGGGACACTCCTTCCCTGCCTCTTCCAGCTTCTGGTGGCTGGAGGCTTTCCTTGGCTTGGGGCCCTGGAGTCTGCCTTGTCTTCACGTGGGTCCTCACGCACTCTCCTCTGTGTCTCGGTGTCCTTCCCTGTCTCTTATGAGGATACTCTCATTGGATTTAAGACCCACAGTGATCCGACACGATTTCAACACAATCCTCGCCTAAAGTACATCTGCAAAGACCCTATTTCCCAATAATGTCACATCCCGAGGTTCCAAGGGGGTAATGAATTTGGAGGGACACCATTCAACCACACTGCCCCACCCCCAGCCTTGAACAAGCCAAACCTAATGCCCCCAGCCTCCACCACCATCACCACCTAGCCCAGCCCTGGCCCCTGCTGTGCTCGCGCCCAAGCCTGCTCCCAGACCACATCCCTCACCCTGCGGCCTCCAGGACCTCTGGGCTCGCGCCTCGGGGCTGCCTGGTGTCCTGCGTGCAATGTCTGTGTGCGTGAGCACACATTCTCCTCTAAACTTGGCAGTGAGAAAGGGGGATTCTAGGCTCGAGCCAGAGCCCACTGGGGCCTCTCTGCTCGGAAATGCTTCTTCCTCTCCCCCTGGCAGCTGTTTGGCTTGGCAGGGGCCCAGCTGGCAGGCTCAGCAGCCAAGGAGCCCTGGGGGGCAAGGGGAGGGAATGGCGAGGGGCAGGCAGCTCCCTCCTCAGGCCGGGGCCCTGGGAGCTGGGCCAATGGCAGGCCTCCCTGCTGGTTCTCCTCCCTGCTCTCCTATCCACTCCATCCCACAGAGGGGAATTCTGGAGACCCTCCACCACCCTGCCCAGCTGAGGAGACGTGCAGAAGGGGAGCAGCGACTGACAAAGAGAGACACACACACAGAGAAAGAGCAGGCAGCAGGCCCTGGGGATTTGCTCATGGGGGGCTCCAGGTCCTTTTGAGGGTACCCCAGGACAACCTGGACTCCTTCCAACCTCTGGTTGCCCTGTCCTCGCTCCTCCCACACTTCTGAAATCTCCTGTCCTGGAGTTCCCTCGGTACTAGCTTTCTCTTTCTAAGGGCCCCCTGAACCCCAAGTTGTTGTCCATGTTTCTGAGTCAGACTTTTCTTTAGACAAGCAGGAAAATATGATGCTCTCAGCCCCCAGTAGGTCCTCTGATCTTTTTCCTTTGGTGGGAAAATGTAAAAAAACACGTGGGGAGCAGTACAGGACAATGAGGCTGGATTTGAGGGTCCAATTGGCCTGGGTTTAAGTCCCAGCCCTGCCACTTAGCACCTGTTTGAACTTGGAGGGTAACTTAGCCTCTTGGAGCCTCGTTTTCCACCTCAGAGAAATGGGGGTACTCATAGCTGACTTTCAGGGTTCAAAGATAAAACAGCAAAGCCCCTGAAAGCACCTGGTACAAGGTAGGTGCTCCCTAAATAGTAGCAACTTATGACGTGCTGGGCTCCGCATTAAGCACTTTTGCAATGGCATTCTCATTCAACCCTAATAATAGCCTTGTGGAATAGAAACGATTTCACAGCTAAAGTAGCTGAGCACCTTGACTGGGGTCCCCGAGCTGGTGAGTGGCTGAGCTGGGATGTGATTCCAAGCGTTTTGAATCCAGACTCTGCCCTCTAAACCACTACCCTCTGCAGCCTCCACCACTGACAGTATAGGCATGGCAGATATTATTTGTGTTCATATTAATATTAATATTGATATTTTCAGGGATGGCTTCCAGGCCACAGATTGCAGCTGGGCCACAGGGATTTTCCCGGAGGCCCCTGCAGGTGCAGCAGAGAGGTTTCCCTCACCTTGCACACGTGGATTTGCATGCGGTTTCCCAGTGCGGATCTGCCCAGGCTGCTTTGGTAATTCTGAAGTCCTAGGCCTGAGGACCAGCCCACCCCGCCTCCCAGCCACAGCAGCAGACCTCTGGACTGGAGGCTCCCGAGGCTCTCTCGAGCCTTGGCACATCTGGAAGCTGTTAGCCTCCTCCACCGCCCTCCCCTCCGCCCCACTCCAGCTGTGCTTGGTGGCTAATTCTGGGAAGTGCCCCTTAGCTGGCGGCTGCCTGCGGGGGGAGGGAAGGGGGTTCCTCCACCACCATGTCGGCCTGCAGGCGGGAGGCAGGGAGGTGGGTGGGCAGTGGAGGGTTAATCTGAGGCCCGGCTTCGGCTTTGAGTAACCACAGCCATCACCCAGAAGAGCTAGTCTGCTCCTCCCCCAGCTCTGCAGACAGTCTGTGGGGTTACTAGGGGTTGAGTAATGAGGAGGGAAGAGAAGGGGAGGAGGCAGGAGTGAGGAGTGTGGAAGGAGACCAGGGAGCAAAGACTGAGAGAATGTTTCTGCTGGAAAAGAACATCAAAAGGTCATCTGATATTGTCCAGCCCCCTGCTGCCTGGGGGTCACGGCGCCCTGTGGTGCAATGTAAAGCCGGCAGCCTTTGTACTTGGGTCACAGTCCTGGCTCCATCGCTGCTCAGTGTGACCCTGGCGAGCTCCTCACCCTCTCCAGGCCATCCCAGCCTCATCCGTGTGGTGGAATCATGGAAGCTCAGTACCTCCCTGGCGAGGCTGCCTGGAGGGCTCCAAGAGATAAGGGCTGTTCCATGCCCCAGGGGACAGCCTCCCCTGGCTCCGCTCCCTGCCCTGCACCCTAGGGTCTCACTCTCTAGTTCCTGCATCCGGCACACCCCTCCCACTCCTGGACCTGCTCTCAAAGCCATGCCCCCGCCTTGAGCTGGATGCTCCCTCTTCTCTGCCCAGCTCTGCCCTCTGCACTTTCTAAACTAGTTGAAGACCCCCACCCCCACCTCTGATGGCTCCCATTGGCTCACTTTGCCCCAAATCTCCCTCCAGGTGATTGGACGTCTGGGAGACTTACTTATCCTGGGGGTTAAACAAACGGAATCTCTACTGTGAAGAAGCTTCCTTATATGCCGATGCATGTAATCTTCATTGCAATTCTGGAAAGTCAGCTTTCTTAGCCACCTTTTATCGATGTGGAGGGAAAGACAGATGCTAGCATTCATTAAAGACTTGCTGCAAACTAAGCCATGTGCTGAGCCTGAGAGAAAAGCCGAGGAAATCCTGGATTCTCTCCTTAGCAGCTGTGGGCTTTACAAAGCCAAAGCCTGGTTAGTATCTCCTACAGTCACCACTGTGAAGGAGCAGGGTCCCCTAGCAACCAGACATGCTCCTCCTCCTCTCCCTCAGCCTGGCCGGGACACTCAAGAGATCGTTTCCTCAGCTCCAACCTGAGGTGCTCTTCTATCACCTGCAACTGGGTGGCTCCTGCACCCACTTCCACAAGTGGTTCTCCCTCCTGTTGCCCCATCGAGCTCCAGTCCCCCTAAAACAATGAAATCACACCCCCCAGACTCCCAGCCTGAGGTCTTTGCCTTTCCTCCCCAGTCCACGCCCTCTTACCTCATTCGATGACTGGTGAGGGGAAGTCGATCCTCCACCCTCGTTGGTTCTTTGTTATTTTTTTATTTACCATTTATTGAGTGCTTACTTTGTGCCAGGCACTGTGCAAAGTGCTTTACATCTGCTATTTCATTCAATCCTCAGAGCAAGCCCCCAAAATGAGTGTTATTATACCAACTTCCCAAATGAGAAAACCAAGCCTCGAAAGCAAGACTGCCCCATACAGTGGACCAGATTGTGCACTGCACAGACATAGTCCATGGGAACAGCACCCACTGGTCTCAGAAGTGCCCAGCAACGGTCCCACACAGATTTCATGTACCGACCCAAGTTCACAGCTCAGGGGATTGCAGATCTGAATGGTCAGCTGCATCATCTCCACCTGAATGCCCACTGGACCTCTCAAACTCAACATGTGCAAAACCAAAACTCTGAGCATTCCCTCTAAACATGCATCATCCACAGCTTCCCCATCTCAGCTAATGGCAACTCCATCCTTCCAATGGCTCAGGCCAGAGACCTTGGAGCTTTCTTTGACCATTCTCTTCTATATCTCACCTTCAACCACGCAGGAAACCTTGTTGGCTCTACCATTAATATATATTCAGAACCCTCCACTCCCAACCACCTCCACTACTTGCACCAAGTGACCAGCACCTCCTAACAGGTTTCCCTGCATCTATCCTTGGACCACTCTACCCTCCACACAGTAGCCAGAGTTGAGCCTTTCAACCTAAGCCACCCTCCAGTGGCTCCCATCCTACTCCATGGCCCACCCAATCTGACCTCCACCCCCTTCCTCACCTCCCACTACTCTCCCCATGACCTCCACTCCAGCCACAGTGGCCACCCTGCTGTTTCTCAAACACATGAAGCAGGCTCCAACCTCACGGCCTTCACTCCAGCTGTTCTCTTTGCCTCAAACACTCTTCCCCCAGATATACTCATGGCTCACTCCTTCTCCTCCGGGTTTTAACCTTAAATCTCACCTCTCAATTAAACCAACCCTGACCAAACTATTTGATTCTGTAACCACCTCTCCCTCAGCACTTCCAGCCCTCCCCACTTACCCTCTTCAATCCTCTCCCCCCTTTTTTTCCCAAAACCCTATCAGCTTCTAACATACCCTCTAATTAACTTGTTTTCATATTTCTGTGTTTATCGTCACTTTTGCCCACTAGAAGTTCAGCTCCATGTGAGCAGGCATCTCTGTTTTGTTCACTGCTGTATCCCAAGTACCTAGAACTATTCTTAGAACATAACAGGTGCTTAATAAATATTTGTTGAATGAATGGGAAGACTAGTTGGTACATGTCCTAAGGATGCCTTTAAGACAGCACATCTGGGAGATCTGAGTGAGCTACAGGTGAATTCATTCTTTGGCTAATCACTTTTTGAGGGCTGCCATTTGTCAGACCCTGGGCCGAGTACAGGGAGAATGGGAGAAGCATTCAGCACTGTTCTAGTTTGCTAATGCTGCCAGGATGCAAAACACCAGAAATGGATTGGATTTTACAAAAGGGGGTTTATTTCGCTACACAGTTACAGTCATAAAGCCATAAAGTGTCCAAGGTAACACATCAGCAATTGGGTACCTTCACTGGAGGATGGCCAATGGTGTCCGTAAAACCTCTGTTAGCTGGGAAGGCACGTGGCTGGCATCTGCTCCAAAGTTCTGGTTTCAAAATAGCTTTCTCCCAGGACGTTTCTCTCTAGGCTGCAGTTTCTCAAAAATGTCACTCTTAGTTGCTCTTGGGGTGTTTGTCCTCTCTTAGCTTCTCAGGAGCAAGAGTCTACTTTCAATGGCTGTCTTCAAACTGTCTTTCATCTGCAGCTACTCTCTCAGCTCCTGTGCATTCTTCAAAGTGTCCTTCTTGGCTGTAGCATGCTCACTCCTTCTGTCTGAGCTTATATAGTGCTCCAGTAAACTAATCAAAGCCCACGCTGAATGGGCGTGGCCACACCTACATGGAAATTATCTCATCAGAGTTATCACCTACAGATGGGTGGGTCACATCTCCATGGAAACACTCAAAGGATTGCAATCTAATCAGCACTAAAACATCTGCCCCATAAGATTGCATCAAAGATAATGGCATTTTGGGGGATATAATACATCCAAACCAGCACAACCACTCAGAAGGGGCACAAGCCCTGCCCCTACCATCTCCAGTGGGTCATTGTACACATAGCATACACGAGGCCCTTTGAGAGACCTGTTTTACCTTGCCCTTAAATTAGGTTTCACAGTTGAAAAAGCCTTCATATCCATATCTCCTGGGCCCTCACCATCACCACCACATCACCCGCAGACAGTACTTCTTTCTTTCTTGTTCCCTCCCTCCTTTTCTCCCTCTCTTTCTCTGTCCCTTCTTCCCTCCCTTTCTTCTGTCCTCCCTCCTTCTCTCCATTCCAGAACACTCACTGAGCATCTCCATTCATAACACTCAAGGTAGAACTGTGGGGTGCCAGTGTGGCTCCAGAGTCCCTGGAGCTTTAAAGCTGCACCCACAAAGATTAACAAGATCCAGCTACTGGATAAGGAACAAAACAAGTCAAAGGCCTTCAGAGAGGTAGACTCAAGAGATACAGGCCAAAGGGGGGGAGAGAAATAAAACAAAATACAGTGTCAGTGGCTGAGAGATTTCAAATAGAGTCGAGAGGTCACTCGGGAGAGTATTCTTATGAGTTATATAGATAGCCCTTTCTTGTTTTTAGTGTGTTGGAATACCTGAAACTGTTGAGCTGCAACCCAGTAGCCTTGATTCTTGAAGATGATCATATAACTATATAGCTTATATGATGTGAGCATGTAATTGTGAAAACTTTGTGGCTCGCATTCCCTTTATCCAGTGTATGGACAGATAAGTAGAAAAATGGGGACAAAAAGTCAGTGAATAATGGGGGTGGGAGGGTGAGAAGTTTTGGGTGTTCTTTTTTACCTTAATTTTTATTCTTATTTTTATATTTTGGAATAATGAAAATGTTCAAAAATTGACTATGGTGCTGAATGCACAACTACATGATGACGCTATGAACAACTGATTGAACACTTTGGAGGATTGTATGGTATGTGACTATATCTCAATAAAATTGCATTTAAAAAAAGAGGGAGATACAGGGAGCTGTCATGAAGAAAGTACATTTGAGCCAGATTTTTTTTAAAAATGGATTTTCAGATTTTCCAAGGTAGAAAGGAGGAAGGAAAAGGATGCCAGGTGGAAGGAACAGCTTGAACAAAGGCTCAGAGAGGAGCATGAGTCTCGCGTGGAAGGCATCAATCTGGAACAGAAAGGTCATTCGAAGGGTGGCAGGATGTGAAAAGCACCAGGCCCGAGTGATAAATGAGAAGGTCAATAGTTTGAGCATGCCGCTGGGTTTGCTGCAGGGACAGCAGGCGGTAGGGCAAAGCACAGACTCCAGATTCACACAGACGTGGGTTCAAGTCCCGGCCAAGCCTCTGGGACAAGTCCCTCTCTCTGCCTCAGGTTTCTCACCTCTAAAATGGACAAAATAATCCCCAGCTCACTGAGTGGTTGCGAGGATTAAATGAGATGATTTATATGAAAGCCTCTGGCATCGTAGATGCTTTTTAAAAATGTTTATTGAATCTGAGAAAATGAAGGCAGTGGGTGTGAACCACTCATTCAAAAGGTTTAGTCACAGAAGGAGGGAAACATATTGCACAATGGCCAGAAAGTGCAGAGCAGGGTCAAGGGAGAGTTCTGAGGTTTTTTTTTTTCAGTTGATGGAGACCTGTGGGTGTTTGAAAGCCGTGGAAGACGGGTGCTGCCAAAAGTCGGGCTGGTGATAAAAATGTTCTAAAATTGATTGCAATGATAGTTGCACAACTCCGTGAATGTACTAAAAAAACCACTGAATTGTACACTTTAAATGGGTGAGTTATATAGTATGTGAATTATATCTCAATAAAATGGTTTTAAAAAAAGAAAAGATGGACTGGATGGAACCACGAGATCCACTGGGAGTCAGGAGAGGAGGGACTCGGGCCAGGCCAGAGAATGGAGGATGTTACAGTGTTCTTCTAAGACATCAGAAGGCCAGGCCGAGGAGCTCACTCGCTAGCTCTGTGGGCTCTGGGGCTGGGGACACTGAAAGGCCTCAAGTTGCTCACCATCCCTGGGTAAGTACATTGTGGATGGGGTGAGTCTATGGCAAGTACACAAAAGTGTGGTGAGCACGATGGACGGTTGGGAGGGGAGGCGGACGGCCGCTCGGTGGGGCGCCTCTCCCGTTTACGCAACTCTCCCTGCCCCATCTCACAGTCTCCACCAACAGCCTCCCATGCTGAGCCAGACCTGCAGGTGTGCTCAGACCCACAGCAAGGCAGAAGCTCAGGCCAGGACCAGCAGGGGAAAGGACGTGCAGCACTCCAAAGCCAAACTGGAACCATCAGTTGAAAGTGCTACATCCAAGAGGGCTTCCTGGAAGAGGCTGGAAAGAGCATCCTGAAGCCATCACCCCCAACCCCCAAGTCACTTCCATTAGACATTGACAGGTGACCCAGAAGAGCATTTAAGGAGTCCCCACAGCTTTGACCTGTGTGTGGTTTCTTTGTTTTCTGGAGTAAATGCCCCTCGACCCAAAAACATTATGGGCCCTGCTTATATTGATGAGAGGTGTACAGAGAGAGATCTGGTGGGCTTGGGGACAGGACAAAGAGCCAGTTTGCGCCACAGGAAAGCCACCAAGTGGACAAACCACAGGTGGTGAGAGCACAGAGTCAGGAACAGCTCATGAATCAACAGTGGGGACATTCAGTACACACCCCAGCCCAGCCTGTAATGTCAGGTGTGCAGCGTGTCCGCAGCCACCAGGCTGCCACAACCATCCCCACCCAGGACAAACCACACCCCCGCAGAGCACAGAGCCACACCCAGGCTGACCCCACACACCACCTTGCTCTTCAGGCAAACTGAGGCACTTTGCCGGAGGTAGGTCCTAAGGGACCCTGGGTTCGAGCCCCAACTCTGCCACCAACTTGCTGAGTGACTGCCCCTCTGTGTTCAGTCTCCTCACCCGTATGCAGCCAGAGGCAGTACAGGTGAAGGTTCCAGACCAGCTCTGTGAATTTAGGCATTTTGTATCCCCTTTACATCTCAGTTTCTTTATCGAAAATGGGGAGAGTGCTAGTAACCACCTCAAAGTTACCGTGGGGATTAAATGAGTTAAAATACATAAAGCATTTGGAACACCACCTGGCACGGAGTGAGCGCTCAATAAATATTAGCTGTTTGCATCATTATGACTATGGGGCAGTAGGACTCAGCAGTCTCTGAGGTCTCTTCCAGCTCCGGTCTTCTGTAACCTTGAGACTCTGCTTGCACTATCATTATTTGCACTTCTAATTATGCACGATATGTTGCCATTATTTGAGTAATCTGAGCATCTCAAATCTGGGTGACCCCTAGACCTTGGGCCTCCTTGAGTTACCCTTTCTGATAGCATCCAAATGTGAGGCTCGAGCCCCCACCCAAACTCTGTGGAAAGGACAGAGCCCTTCCCAGCATCTCAGAGCTGGGATCTTGCAGGGGTTGGGGGTAGGGGTGAGGTTCTCCCAAATCTGTCCCCTTTGACGCCTGCTGCTCGGTGCCCATCTGCTCCTAAGCTTCACCAGGTCCACATCTGTGTGGCAGGCTTTCCTGAAGGTTGAGGTGTAAGGGGGGAAATTACAGCACAGAGCAGGAAGCCACTTCAACATCAAGATCAAACAATAGGAGTCTGGTTAAATAAACCTCAGGATATACACATAACAGATCGCTGGGCAGCTGTAAAAATAATAATAACCATAATACCAATAATAATGAAACTGTTCCTGCATCGATATGGAAGGAACCCTAAGTAAATACAAAGCTAGGTGCAGGACACTGTGAATGACTTCTTTGTGAAAGTAAGGGGGAAAGGGGGAAGGGAGAAGGGACTTTTAAACATTTGCTATATATGTCTAGAATATCTCTGGGAAGCCACATGAGAAACTAGTAACCTGAGCGGCTAGGGGCAGGGGTGGAGGAAGGCTTTCCATTGAATACGCCTTGGTAACATTAAAAATTTTTAAATATACAAATATATTAACTATTCATAAAAATCGATATTTTTTTAGATAAAACTTCATTCTGCCTAGAAATTTCTTTGCTAGCCCTCACCCACCGGCCCTCTCTCCAGCCCTTCCCAACCTTACCCCCAGCTGACGTCAAGGATGCCAGTTTTCTCGTGTTTTATGAAACAAAGCTTTGGTTCTCTCCTGACTTCATCCTTACCCATCCAGGCCAGGCTATCTTGCCCAAAGGGCCAACACCTATGTTTTCCCTACAAAAGAACTCCTCCCCAAGATGAACCACACCACTTCCCTAAAAGGCAAAAAGAGTGACAGTAGCTTTTGTATTCAATGGCCTGGGATGGTTTGAAGCTGTATGTACCCCAGAAAAGATTATGTTCTTAAAGCTAATCCACTCCTGTGGGTGTAGGCCTATTGTGGGTGGGACCTTTTGATTAGGTTATTTCAGGTGAAGTGTGCCCCAGGTGGGTCTTAATCCTCTTACTGGAGTACTTCATAAGAGGTGGAATTCAGAGAACACAGAGAGAAGCTCAGAGAGAAAAGCCTAAGAAGCTGAGAGAGAAGGACATACAAAAAACAGAGAGAGACTACAGAAACAGAGAGGAAACCACTGAATGCAGGAGCTAGAATCAAGGAAACCTGGGAGAGAAGAGAGAAGGACCAGCAGACACCAGCCACGTGCCTTGCCATGTGACAGAGGAGCCTCAGTTCACTGGTAGTTGGTCTTGGGGAGGAAAGCATCACCTGCTGATGCCTTGATTTGAACATTTTTTATGTCCTCAGAACTGCTAGGTTTGTAAGTTGATAAATCTCCATCATTAAAGGCCAGCCCATTTCTGGTATATTGCATTTCAGCAGCTTTAGCAAACTGTTAGTTTTCATGCTTTCACACTGGCTGCTGTCTTGACAGTGAGTGCTTGAAGGCAGGAACCTGTCTCATTCATCGGTTTGTCTCCAGCATCAGAGGGGCTTCTGTACACACCATGTCCAATCTCAGCTATGGGTTGAATTGTTTTCCCCAGAAAATTCTGTTCAAGTCCTAACCTCAGGTCCCATGAATGTGACCCTATTTGGAAACAGGGTTTTTGAAGATGTTATTAGTTACAATAAAGCCAAACTGGATTAGGGTGAGTCCTCATCCAATATGACCGGTCTTCTTATAAGAAGACCCAAGGAAAGAATGCCATGTGACGTGGAAGCAGAAAATGAAGTGCTGTAGCTACAGCCAAGCAACACCAAGGATGGCCAGCAAGCCACCGAAGCTAGGAAGAGGCAAAGAAGGAGTCTCCCTACAGGTCTAAGAGGAGCACGGCCCTTCCAACCCCTTGATCTTGAATTTCTAGGCTCCAGAACTGTGAGGCAATAAATTTCTGTTGCTTTAAGCCCCCTAGTTTGTGGTACTTTATTATGGCAGGTCTAAGAAACTAAGACACTCGCCAACTTATTCACATCTTTCACTCCTTCAATGCCTGGGACGGGATGGTTCTCACAGAAGACCCAGAGTAAATGTTTGTCAAATTGAATTGCCTCAGTATGTGGATGTGGAGAGATGGACAGTGGGTCAAACTCGGGCCATATCTGGGGCAGGAATGCACCTGCTGTGTAATAATAATAGTTCACATTTCTTTAGCATTTTACTACATGCCAGGCACTCTTTTAATGCTTTCCATGCATTAACTCATTTAATCTTCATCACAGCCCTACCAAGTGGGTTCTCTTATTATTGCCATTTTACAGATGAAGAAACTGAGGCACAGAGATTAAGGAACTTGTCCAACATCACATAGCTAATAAGTGGCAGAGCTGGGATTTGAACCCAGTCTGAATTCAGAGTATATGCTCCCAACCATCGAAGCTGTCTCACAGGTCCACTGTACGTGGCATGTGCTATCCAGAAAGAGGCAAGCTGAACCACATAAGGGAGAGGGAGAAACACAGCCCAGTGTGGGGCTGAAAAGTGAAGAAAAAAAAAAAAAATGCTTATAGAGTCTCCTTCCCTTTCCAGAGAGTTTTCAAGGAAAAGCTAGAGACACCCTCAGCCCAGGCCTGTTGGGAAGCAGGGGGCTGGGCAAGGTCACCTTCTAAGGTCTCCACCACCTCCTTACTCTGTTTTGAGCTGAGATCCCGGGGACAGAAGTCAATGTCTGGGATCCTTCCATGGATACAGCTTGAAGCAGCCACCAAGGCCAGAGGTTAAAGCTTGGGGGCAATAGCTCCTGCAGAAAGACAAATATTGATCTGACCTCAAATCCCTGCCCAGAGCCAAAGACCCCAGTGAGGCCAACCAGGAGGCAGGCAGGGAACAGAAGGCCGCTGGGCCTGCCAGTTCCCAAACCTCCCTCCCGCGGCCAGAGCGGCCCACCCCCTTCCCCACTGCCTGTGCTCCCAAGTGGGTATACACAGGAAGCCTTTGCCCAGGCAGAAGTGACCGAACTCCACTCCAGGTGCAACAACCCCCAGGTTTGCTGTGTCCCAGTGAGTACACAGCTCAGGAAATCCACTCATTCATTCATTCTTCATTCCACAAGCTTCACTGAGTTCTGCTAAGCTTTGCGTTAGGCACCAGGGATGCAGGGCCCACTTACAAGTTAGCCATCCAGTGGAGGAAAATGGCACTTAAAGAAGTAAGCACAAGAAAGGTGCTCTGCTATGCGGCTGGAAAGGGAATACGTGGGCCCCGTGGGTGCAGGAGTCAGAGAAGACTTCTTAAAGGAGACAAACCTTGAGAGAAAAGTAAAAGAGGGCGGCAGGAGCAGGGGCAGGGTGAGCTTCCAGTCAGCACCCAAGCTCAGCCTTGGTTGGGAGACCGTGGGCCGGCTGGGGAGGGTCGGTTGTCTGGAGTGACCTTGAGTGGAGCCCAGGAGAAACAGCCACAGACAAAACTGGAGAGGGAGAGGAACACAGGGCAGGGAGCCTCTGCAGAGGCCTGGGCTTAGCCTATGTAAAACAGAGACCCATCAAGGAGTTGTAGGCAAGAGAATACCACAGTCTTTGTGGCTTGGAAAGGTCACTCTGGAAGGGAAAATAGGGATCAGAAGTAGGCAACCCCGAAGATCTCCCAGGGCAGGATCACCCTGCAGGGTAAACAGGGTCCCTGTTCTGGGGCAGGGCCTTGGTGGATCTCACAGTCTGCAGGCCCCCTCTGCCCCTCACCCATGCAAGTTGCCTTGTGTCACAGTCTCCTCTTCACAGCTGCCCTCTATGTGTGTTTAAACCACTTTTCACCCACAGGCATATCAAGGGGAGGGAAAGGAAGAAGGCCCCACATGTGGCCAGTTCTGGATGCTGTCCTAGGTTCCGAAGTTGTGTAGAGCCTGGTCTGGCTTGTCCCTGGAGCCCTGGGTGGGGGTGGGGCACCCCACTTCTGCAGGTTATAACCCAGCAGCCAGGGCCCAAAAAGGAGAGAGGAAGATTTCCATGGAGAAGGCAGGACTGGAAAATAAGTTTGGAGATTTAAGATCACAACAAATACAAATTGAGGGCTTAGTATATGTAAGGCACTATCCTAAGGCTCTGTACATATTGATCCTGTGAAATAGGTTCTGTTGCTATCCCCATTTTACAAAACAAAGCAAGGAAAGCACAGAGACTTAGGAGAGAGCACAAGGTCCCACAGTGTCTACCATGGGGATCAAATCCAGGAAGTCCAGCTCCTTTCATTCATTTAATAAACACTTTTTGGGCACTTACCATGTGCCAGGCACTGTCTAGATGCTTAAGAGACAATGGTGGATAGATAGTGAATTTAAGAACAGTCCATGTTGTAAACAACTGAGCTGTGCTACTTCCCTGAGTTGGGACGAAGGCCAGAAGGTGAGGGTCAGCCCTCCTGCTTGCAGAGGATGCTCAGTGTCCTGGGGCATTATTGACTCATGAGTCTGGAGAAAGTGCAGCTGCTCTGCTGAGAAGCTGGTGGGCTCTGGGGATCTGGGGATCAGGATGCCCTCTGATAGCTGAGCCACTGGATGGAAGATCCAGAGCTCGGGCCCCACGGCACCCACCTCTCACAATCTCTTTGGGCTGTGTTCAATCTCTTGGAGGCCACGTTCCTTGGTGCCCTGGAGAAGAGGAGGAGATGGGGGAAAGGAAGAACAGAAAGCAGCAGGAAGAAATGCTGCCAGGTAGACCTCATGCAGGAAACAGAAGAAACTCAGCTGCCTCCTCCCTGAGCCCACTCCTGACCAGGCAGCTCAGGGGGCTCTCTAGGGCCTGGGGACCAGAGCAGGGGTTCAAGGGGAAATGGTGGGAAACTGGAGCCGCTGGGCTGCTCCTCTCACTGGGTGCAATAGAGACTCAGCTGCAGGCCGCTAAAGTCAGAGGAAGAGAGAGAGGGCTTTCTGGTTGCAATTTTGCACTCAGCTAGCTGGTCCGGGCAGGCAGGCTAAGGGCCAGGTCTGCCTCAAGGGTGTGGACTAGTTTGGGAGTGGGGGGTGGAGGGACTGAGGGATCTTTGGGGGTTTCTTGAATTCATAGGCCAAGGACAAGAAAGACATTGTCTGGGTTCATATTTCTGCTGCGAGATCTACCGATCCCCTGCCCATGCCCTTCTCGGAAGCACTTCCTTTCTTGGCTCTCTTTCCCCAATATTCCTCCCCCACCCCTCGAAATGTTTACCTCCTCCAAGAAGCCTTCAAGAACTGATGGGAGTTAAGGCTTCTTCTCAATTCTGATGCACGTTCTGATGCTTATGTAGACTGAGAACCACAGATCTGGGCCAACCCCTTTACAATGCAGTTGGAGATGTCAAGGCCCAGAGAGGAGACGTGATTGCTCAAGGTCACACAGCAGCGCAGTGTCTGAGCCCAGGTCTTCTGGTGCCTAAGCCAGGCCTCCATCTGCCGTGCCACCCACCCCCATCCTCCATGTTGCTGTGGACACTGAGCTGGCAATCTACCAGGGATTTCCTGGCTCAAGGTTGGCTGAGAGAAGGAGACCCAGGACAGACTGACAGAGCCTCCCTCCTCCCAAAATGTCTCCACTCAAGCAGGTCCTGAAGCTGGAGGCCTTAGGGCAGAGCCCAATCTGGAAATTCTCCAGGCTTGGACACCACCCTGGATTTAATAAGGGTTTGGGGAGACTGGAGGGGTGGGCGGTGTTGGGGCCGGGACACCAGGAGGAGATGTGCTGCAGCCACAGGCAAAAGAGCTGGGGGTGGGGATGGATGATGACTTCCCCAACCCCACCCTGTGGCCCCCCTCTCCCCCTGGCTTCCTGATGCGGCTCCCCACCCTCCTGATGACAAGCACTGCCCCTGCCCTCTGCCTCAGGGCCCTTACCCCTGCTGGCTTGGTGGCAGAAATGCTTCTGCAGCCTGAGGATTGTCAGCAACTTGTTTTTCTTCTGAGGTCTGTCTGGTCTCAAGAGGTTCATTGGGCCCCATAGGGCCCTGTGTCCAGGCCATCCCATCTATGGTGGTACACATACACACACACACGCACACACACACACACACACACACACTAAGCGGAGTCTTTGCTTTGGAAGAAGTAGAGGAGGCACCCCAGGGATTCTGAGTCATTGGAGTTGGGGCATGCATGGCCGGATGCCACTATTGGAGAAGAAAACTTCCAGGGCAGGAGGGCAAAGAGGCTGGACTGGGGAGTCAGTCCTCTGGTCCTCTTCCTACTTTATCTTCTAGTCCAGAGGTTCTCAACCCTGGTTGCACATAGAATCACCTGGAAAACTTTTTAAAAGGCTGTTGCCTGGGATCCAGCCCCCAGGGAGTTTGCTTTAACTGTTCTAGGGCAAGTCTGGGGTAGCTTCTTCTTTTAAATCTCCTTTGATGATTCTAATGTGCAGCCAGGAGTGAGAACCGCAACCAAATGGAATCATCAGGGCAGAAGGATGGGTTCTCTCACACTGGGCAGAGGGTCAGGGTAGAGTCTGCCCTTTGTGAGGGTGCAGGGTGGGTCCTATATCATGAGACATCACCTTCACATCCATCATCAAGATAGATCCTTATCCTGGCTCTGCCCTCTCCTCGCCTTGGACAATTAGTTGGCCTCTCAGAACCTCAGTATCTTTATCCATGAGCTAGAGGATACTTGCCACTGGGGAAGTTCTTGTGATAATTAAGGGACACAGTCTGTAAGTCCTAAGCATGTATTAAGCAATCAATAAAAAGGTAGCCTTTTATTATTAAAATAATACATAAATAAATAAATAAATAAATAAATAAATAAGAGCCAGAATCAGTGATACAGCTGGCCACAGCTCTGAGCTAGGCTGTGTTCCTAGAAAAGGGCAAACACACGGCCCTGCCTTCAGGCATCCCCTTCTGAGACAGATAAAGGGGGACAGATGCACAATGAATGAACTCAGGATTTATACTGAAAATAAACAGGAAATAACAGCTGGGATTAAATATTTATATGGTTTGCAGGCTTCAGGGTGAGGACAGTACCGGGGAGGGCAGAGAGAAGGAAGGGCAGGAGACATAGGAGAGTATAAATGTTAGTATAAAATGAGGATTGAAGTCATCCAAGCCTGTGTTTCAAGGGCACCCAGGAAGAGAGGGACAATTACAGGAGGGGGAGCGTGTCAGAGCCCGGGCTGCTCGGTTCCTTCCACGGGGATCTTTGTTTACACTGCCAGGCTGGAAAAGAATGTAATCAAATTATGACCGGTTATTCTAATTTACGGTCTCCAGTAGGGACAGCAGACAAACAGGGAGCCTGAAAAGGGGAAACAAGTTGTTTTCCAGGACATCCTTTGTTTGCCCTTTCTCCAGCTCCCTCTGCCCCTGAGCTCTTTCCCTCCCTTTCTGCCTTCCCTTGTCCCGGCCTCCATGGCCCGCCTGCCTGTGCTGTGTCCCCTGCCTCCCATGCCACCACCACCATCCTCACTCCTGCCCGTCAGTGGGCAGATCCGGGGTAAGGAGGCTCCCTTGTCTCAGGCAGGGGTGGCCATGGGTGGGACACACAGGTGGAACAACAAGGAAAATTTTGCCCCAGGAGCTTCTCTACTGTCAACCACCTGACCCCCAACATAGAATTTCCCAGCCCCTCTGACCTCCCACCAACCAAAGACAGCAAATAAAATCCCTCTATTTCTAGAAGGCAGGCCACTTGATTGACTAGAACTCTGTCACTAACTAGCTATGTCACTTTGGGTAAGTCACTGGTCCTCTCTGGAGGTGGTAGGGTGATCATTCCAAGAAAGAGGAAACCCCTCTGCCTGCCTTTCCGTCTCCCAGGGCTGGTGTGAGAATGAGGGTGTTTCCTCTGGTCAGAGACCCTCAGATCTTGGCGACTTGGAGGCCCGAGGCAGGTGCGATGCACAGGCCTGCAGGGTCAGAGGCAGCAGCAGGGCTTGTGGAATGGACTCCCACCGAGATCCAGGCACCTGGAAGCAGTGAGCCAGATGCCCCCATAAGGGCCATCCATCCATCCATCCCATCCATCCCCCTGCTTCCACCCAAGCCTGCAGGCAACTTCTCAGCGAGAAGAGTATCAGGAAGGTTGGCCCTATTTTAAAGACCAGATGGGCTAAAACAAAAAAAAACGAACAAAAAAGGGGTGGGGGGGTAGGGGAAGGAAGAAAGCATTCTCCTTCTCCTTCTGCTCTGGCCAGCCACCTTCCAGCAGAGGCTCTACTTTCTCCCCCAGGTTGTCATATTCCACGACCTGGCAGCTCCTGGTAATAAAAGCATCTGACAATCTTCTCTGGGGTCAAAAGGAAACTGAGCAAAGGGATAAGGTGGAATTTTTCCAAACAGCAAGTTATAACAGAAGGAGCACTCTCTCTCATACACACGTGCACGTGCACACATACACACACACACTCACATGGGACCATCCCCACGCTGGGACTCAGATCCAACGCTCAGCCAGAGGTTGCCACAAGCCAGGGAGGGTAATATTAAGGGAGGTTTGGGACGGTCCCTGTCCTGACCCCTGCAGTGTTCTCATTCCAATCACCTACACACACACCCACTCCTACCATCCCCACCTAAGGACAGGCTTCCAGGGGCACTTAATGTGGCTTCTGTCAGAACAGCAGGGTTAGAGCAAGGGGAAAGAGGAGGAAGCTCAGCTCCGCTGGCTCCCAGTGGCCCCCCTCTGTGCCCATCCCACCCCCAGCGATGGAGTATCTTATCTCTGGGGTGACAGATTCCTAAAGTTGGAGGTGACCTCAGAGACTCCCTTGTCCGGCCTGCCTTTCATTCTACACATGGGGTCACTGGAGTCCAGACCAGCCCACGGATGTGCCCCAGAACACAGCTGGGCCATAGAGGCAGACCGCGCACTGTAACCCAGGTGTCCTGACCGTATTATCAGCAACTACTCCCCAGGCCTTCTCCAGCTAGCTCCTTCCTTCCTCTCCCACCACCAATCTAGTGCTTTTGTCTCCCACCAGGTCTTTGCAGGATTCAAGGAAAAACAATTCAAAAATGGTGGAGTTCCCCAAGGGCCCGTGCCAGGTAGTCCCTAAGGGGGCCTCCCTCTCACTTAGATGCCCATCCCAGCCCGAGGGATCTCCTGGCCTCTGGTGACACTCACAAAAGCCCCCAGGTAGGGCTAGGGATTTATGAGAGGACCTGAGAACCTCCTCAGAACCATATCAGGCCTTTCAGCAGAACTCCAACCATATCAGACAGCCAAGTCATGGCCCCCCTCAGCCCATCCCACCCGGTAATGCCCCAGACATCACTTCTTACAAGAGAAGAAACTGAGCCTTAGTGAGGGGAATGGACTGGATTGGACTGGGCTGGCCCAGTTGGTCAGTGGCAGCTCCAGAGTCCCCCAGGTCTTCTGCTGTGATGCACTGGCGAGACCTGTTTCAGGAGTGAAGGGCTTCTTTTTCCAGCAGCTGGGAGTGCTGCAGGCAGAAAGCCCTGAGCTGTCACTCCCTGTGGAGATGGCCTGGATGAAGATGGGGAGATGGGGTGGTCTGCCCAAATGCAGTGCTGACTGTCCCTCTTGTCCCAACCTGGGACAACTCTGAAGGGTCATTCCAGCGTCAGAACTCCCCGTCAGGAGGCTGAGATATTCCACTTAGACTCCATCGCAGTTTGACTTCTCCCTCCCCCCAATTCTACTTCCTTCCTTTCCCTTCAATAGACATTAATCCCAGTGACATACTCCAAGTCCAGGAGGCTTTCCATTGCTTTGAAAGACCTAGCACGTTAGTTGGGAAAATAAACTTAACTGAAGGCAAGCAAAAAATAAACTGGTGCTCCATGGGGACCATAAATGTGAACAGAACATGGCTGCTGACACAAAGCTGGGAGAAAAAGCAAACCCACCAGTGGATAGTCAATACACTAAATGAATACAAGCTGTTAATAGTGGGGTGGTCTATGGTAAAACAATACAATTAATGCAAACAAGGTCTATAGTTAACAGTAACATTGTAATATTCTTTCATTAATTGCAGCAAAGGCACTATACCAAAGCTAAATATCAATAATAGAGGGATATAAAGGAGAGGTATGGGATTCATTTTTTTATTTTTCTGGAAGAAGTGGGAATGTTCTTACTTGATTGTGCTGGTGAATACATTAACCATGTATTTATACCAGGATCCACTGATTGTACATTCAGGATAGATTGTATGGTGTGCAAATAAAACTGTTAAAAAAAAAAAAAAGAAAAAGATGCTAAATGAAGCCTCCACAGGAGTAAACTGGCAGTTGGCACAGCTGTAGGTGAGGGCCTGCTTTAGGGATCAGACTGACTGTCATAGGCTTGGATTGCAGAAAGTGAGAGCGGTGGCCCTGTGACACCCACATGAGGATGAGCTTGAGGGTCAGATGACAAGTCCCATCAGAGATATGACTGAGAGGGCGCACTCTCATCTTGGGTGCATAAATGGAAGTAGGGTGTTCAGATGCAGGGTGCCAGTGGCCAGACTCTATTTTGCACTGATTACAGTACACTGGGGCACTGGGCCTACTTCGGGAGTCATATTTTAAGGAATATGCTGGCAAGCCATTGCTGCCCTCCTGGGTGCAGAGGTCTGGGACTTTGGAGAGTAGAACTGAAGAAGTCGGGTCAGATCAGACTTGGGTACCAGTATTGCCTTCAAATAATTTAAATGTCATTGTGTGGAAAAGGGTCAGCAGGCAGAGCAAGGATCAGCAGAAGAGCTGATTTGGGTTGTCCAAAATGGATCAGGTCACTTTGCAAAGTAGTGTGCCCCGCATCAGCTGGAAATGCTCCCTCAAAGCACCTTAGAGAATATGGTCACAGCACAGGCTGCTAATTGTCCCCCCATATCCATTCTCCCCTTCTTCCTTAGTTTGTAATAGCACCTCTGATTTTCAGCTGTGCCTGTGGCTGCCCAGAATAAAGATTTCATTTCTCAGAAGTTCTTATAGCAAGATATGGCTATGCAACTAAGTTATGGCAGATGGAATATAAGCTGAAGTGTGTACAACTTCCAGGAGTTTTCTTTAAAGGATGGAGAATTAGGCAATTCTTCATTTCGTTCTTCTTTCTGCTCTCTGGAATGTGGGCATGATGACTGGAGCTCAAGCAATCATATAGGACTATGAGGTAGCAGAGCAACAAGGCAGGAGTCTGGGTACCTGACTTCTTCCTGAGTCTTTTACCATTTTATTTAAGCCACTGCTATTTTTCTACCATGGATAGTAGACACTACTCCTAACTAACACAGTGGTGAACATTTATTAGTTTTTCTTGAAACAGTACTCCCCTTCCTTAGTAAAAGTCCCCTTCTTTTGCCTTTCCAGCACTTCTTTGTATAGTTCCATTGGGGCCTACCAACTTAGTATCTCAATTCCTGACCCAAGCTGGCCAATCAGAGATCTTCCCCAGAGAGAAGTTCCAATCTTTAGGTAATTAAGTTGGAAAGATATGAGGCCAGGAACTTCTGGCAGCCTCATGGAAAAAGAACAATGAACGAAAAAAATCAAAATGCAGAGAGAAGCAGAGACAGAAGAAAGGGAGGAAGAGTCCGATGGTGTTTGAGTCTCTGGCTCCAGTTGCCCTGAGGCCCCACTGAACCCTGTTCAAACTGGGTTGGTTACGAGAGGCAGTAAATGCCCTTCTCTGAGCTGGGTGACTGTCAAACAACCCAAAGAGTCCTGGCTAATGCAAAAGGCAAGTAATCACATGGCTAGAGGTTAGAACAGTCTAGTGCTGAGGTGGCAGGAAGGAAAGAGAGAACAGACAGAGAGACCAAGTCCAGAAAGTCCTGGCAAAGGAACTGAGATGTGAGCCAGTCCTTCAAGGAAGGGAGGGCTTTGAACGGGAGGTGAGGGAAAACATCTCTTAAGAGGGATACATTGGAAGTCAAGGAGGGAAGGAAATGAGCATGGAGTGGGTTTTGAGAGTCTGAGAGCAGAGGGAAGAAAAAGTGAGAAAGGGAGCTGTGCCATTATGGGAGGCCTCACGGGTCAAGCTCAGGAATTGGCACTTTATGCCCTTTGGTCAGTGGTTCAAAGACTTTAGCATTCCAGGAGTTCTTTAAAAATACAGATTCAGAGCCCTGTTGTAAGAGATTCTGATTTATTAGGTGTGGGAAGAGGCCCAGGTTTGTACCAGAACGACACTTCTAAAAGGTCTGTTGTGGGCTATGAGAAGCCATTGAGCAGGAAAGTGACCCGGGGTGTTTTAGAAAAAAGTAGAGTAGAGTATATTGGAGGTGGGGAAACTGAAGGCAACGAGCAAACCAAGATATTATGAAGGTGGTGGAAATTGATACTGTTCCTAATAGGTGATGAACGACAATACTGTCCTCTGAGTATTGGTTGCAGAGGAGGGGTCGATGGTGAATCCCTGGGTTGGGTTTGGCCTTACTTAGCTACAGTGCATTTAAGCTCCTTCAGAAAAACCAATAGAAATTTCTGTAGGCGGTTAGAAACTGAAGGCTGGAGCTCAAAAGAGTATTGCTGTGGATTTCAGACATATTAGCTTTCCAGGTGAAAGCCAAAGAGCAAAAGTGACGATCTCTGAAGAAGAGCAGAGCAGGGAGGAGGAGAATAAGACTGAACTCCTATCACTCTGGATTTCAAGGATGGGACTGTTGATAGGATGAATTCTAGAACCAGACAGTACTCTTTACAGACGCAGAAACTGAGGCCCAGAGAGGGTAAGTGTGTGGTTTCAGATCTTTAGTTGGTAAGTGCAGAGCCTGGTTTTCAGTCTGCAATTCTTCCCCATTGCTTTTGTGTGTTTCCTCATGTGTATTTGGGGCACAGCTTCTGCTTAGGGTGCCATTTTTCACCTGTTAGTGAAAATGTGCCAATAGTTCCAAAGTGTCTTAAAAGGATAAAACCTTTTCTTTACCCAAGAACTGAATCTGGGCACCAGGAGAAGGGAATCTGACGAGTTTCTCAGCCTGGTATGGACATCAAGCCCTCTGCAGAAATGCCCGGTCACAGCCAAGACTTGCTTAGATCAGGAGGAAACTGCATCGAGCAGGCCTGACCGGTTCCCAGCTACCTGCTGAAGCTGGGATGGGGTACTGCTGACCAAGCACTGGGGGTCTGATCTGGGGCACACTCGCTTGGAGAATATCCTGCCCATGCATGCCTACAGTGTGCACACAAAAGACATAGGCAGACTTTCTCTGCTTTGGCAGTCTTCTTTGGGACCTCCTTTCTCTGGCCTCACTTTGCTGGAAGGGGTTGGAATTCAGAAGCCCCCTAAAGCTGCCTTTTGCCAATATCACTACTCTTTTGCATTTCCCCTCCTTATCCATATTAGGGCAGCAGTGTGCCCAAAAGATCCAGTATAGAAAAGAATCAGTTTTGCTTTATACTTAATCTGTTATATGGTATATTGTTTTATGTTCTTTCTCTGAATGTGTATTTATTTCACAATTTTAAAAGATGAAAAGCAAAACAAAACAAAACAAAAAACAAAAGGAGAGGAAAGTGAATGAATCACAAGGCAATCATCCAGTTTACAAAATGTTTCTTGGTGGGACAAAAGCTTTCATACTCTGGAGAGTGTTCTCCTGTGCATGTAATCATTTGTTTACAAAAGGCACATTGTAGCCACTCGATTGATACCTGTTGGTTAAATGAAGCAATAAATGAATTAGTGAATAACATGAATAACTTGGACAGAGCAAGACTCCTGGAGAGGGAAAGGAGAAATACTGAAAAATCAATGCAAAATGTTGAATTACTAGAGACACATCCTGACTGTTTCCAGGCCTGCTGCATCAAGCAGGGCACACCTGTAGAAAGGCCACCACCACGCAAGGGTTCTTTGTCCAAGTTCTCCCCCTCCTCACCACAGATACCCATTAGGGAGGCAGCAGACCAAACAGGAAGGAAAACTCCCCTTTAAAAAGGTCGTGGGAAACTGAGGTGGACAGCCAGGCGAGCTCAAAGCAGACAGGCCCTGGCTGTGGGCTCTCTCCAGAGGTCCAGAGTTCCAGGTGCTGTCCCCTTGCCTCATCTGCACAAAGCAAGGGAGGGGGAGGAGGGGCGGTGGCTGCAAATGAAACCAGACCCTTCTTGGGAGACTCACAGAACTCAGCTCTGGGCCTGGGCAGGGTAGGCCACATGCTGTTATGGTCAAGTCAACCAGCTGGGAATCAGCAGGGGGGTTGTAAGGAAACCGCATTAATTAGGAGAAAGCAAACAACACTGTCATCTGAGTTGGCTTTCCCCTGGTTTCTCTTGTGGGTCCCCTCCTACCGTGGTCTCAACCAGATCAGCTCCCCCCACCTTGCCGCACCATTTCATTGCCTCTGCTCATTCACCACTGACATCTGTGTGGCTCTTGGCTCTGATCCCCTCTTCCTGGGCGAGGTGGAAGGAAGGCTGGAAGAGCACATCTGTCCACAGCTGGGACCAGAACTTCCCCAGCCCTGAAACCATGATGGGCTGACCCACATATGGTTTGCTGGCACTTGACTTGACTCTGGCCTGAGGCTCCTGTGCTGTTTGCAGGAAGCAAGTTGCTAGCAAAGATCATTTCTGCCACGAATTTAAAGTTTCCTTCCTTGGCAAAATAAACATTTCTGGTTCATCTCTTATAAATGTAGCCTGGGCATCTTCATTGGGAAGGTTTACTTGGGACTTCAGTTGTCTCCAGAATTAAGAGAGAGTCTCCATGACAAGAGGTGGAGGGAATAATGAAGTTCTCCTTGGGAAATGGGGCGGAAGCAAGGGGGTTGGGCTCTTCAGAAGAGGAGATGGATGAAAGATTTTGCCAGGATAAGGAGTGGCTCATTTCCCTCCCTCCTCGCACATATGTGCAGACAGGGTCATTGGTGCTCTTCAAGTTCTGGGATTGCTACTGATGCTGGAAACAATTCTTCTTCCACATGAGAATGACTCTGCCAATAGCCCTAGAAACTCTGGTTCTTGAAAAGGCACTTCCTTTGGGTGGCAGCTACCATTTTGCAGCTCCCAAACAAGGGCTCTCAATCCCTTTTATTCTACAGCACAGTCATACTTAAAAAAAAAAAAAATTCCACAGCATACCCAATTGGGGAGGGGGGCATGTGAGACCCACTGATGAAATAGAGGATGCTATTTTTGGAACCAAAAGACAGCCTTAGAAAATGTGTTTGAATTGGAAGTAACCTAAATGTCTAGCAATTGGGGATTGGTTGAGGAAGTTGAGGCACTTCCAGATGATGAAATAGTACACAGCCATTAACAATGGTGCTAAAGGACAGAAAGACCAATGAAACCAAATAGAGATTCCAGAAATAGACCTATACCAGATAAAATGCACTGGGGAAAATATAATATTTTAAATAAATGGTTCTGGTTCAATTAGATACCCCTATGGGATAAAAAGAACCTTAATCTCTATTTCAGACCATAAAACAATTCCAGATAAATTGCAGATTTACACATGAAAGGTAGAAAAATAAAGCTTTTGGTAGAAAACATATTAGAGCATCTTCATGACCTTGAAAGGAAATAAAATTTTAAATATGAAACAAAAAGTGCCAACCATATAGGAAAAAACTGGTGGATTGCACTGTACTAGTCATCAAAAAACATACTACACTGTGCCCTCCACTGGAAGAAACACAGGCGGTGAAAAGGTGGGCGCCTCAGTGACATCTGGCCCCGGAGAGAACCGAGAACCCCGAGAAAAGCGAATCTAAGTATTGAGGTCAAGATGGGCTGTACATGGGGGTCAGTCCAGAAGGCACCTCATGGTGAGACGGGATTCTTGATGTGCTCTGGCTCTGGCCTGAACCGTAATAGGAAGTTGGGAGAACACCCCCACAGGCCTCACACTTTCCTATTATTTCATCAAGCAGCCCAAACAGTGGCATGTGCGCTGACAGAAACTTCCTCTGAAGCATTATTTCCGTGCTTTCATTTTGAGAGAGTTATATTTCCAAAGAGGGTCGCTCTGCAACCCTTCTTCCAGTCCCTCTGCAAGAGCCATGGGAGAAGGTGGAGCTCTGTAGGGAGAAGCCAGCGCCGCCCATGAACCCGCGCCCTCCTCCTACTGGCCAGGGCCTGGGCAGCACCTACGGGCGGTCTCCCCTTCTGGGTCTGCCAGGAGGTTCCATCCCTGCTGTGCCCCTTCCAGAGACCAGGACTATGACCGATGCCTCTCTTACTAGGCATATTGAGAGAGATTTTTTAAAAGTTTTACATGAATTGTCCCAAATCATGTGCTTCTTCTGGTCAATTTTGGTTATTCCAGAATTTTCTTTATAGATCCAAATTTCACATGCATTCATGGATGCGCTGGTTTGAATGTATTATGTCCCCCAGAAAAAGCCATATTCTTTGATGTAATTAGATTGTAATTCTTTGAGTGTTTCCAAGGAGATGTGCCCCACCCAACTGTGGGTGATGACTTTGACTGGATAATTTCCATGGAGGTGTTGCCCCACCCATTCAGGGTGGATCTAAATTAATCACTGGAGCCATATAAATGAGCTGATGAACAGAAGGAACTCAGCGCAGCTGTGACATTTTGAAGAGGAGCTACAGCCAAGAGGGACACTTTGAAGAATGCACAGAGGCTGAGAGAGTAGCTGCAGATGAGAGACAGTTTGAAGACAGATGTTGAAAGCAGACTTTTGCTCCAGAGAAGCTAAGAGAGGACAAATGCCCCAAGAGCAACTAAGAGTGACATTTTTGAGGAGCTGAAGTCTAGAGAGGAACATCCTGGGAGAAAGTCATTTTGAAACCAGAACTTGGAGCAGACGCCGGCCATGTGCCTTCCCAGCTAACAGAGGTTTTCCGGACGCCATTGGCCATCTTCCAGTCAAGGTACCCAATTGTTGATGACTTACCTTGGACACTTTATGGCTGTAAGACTGTAACCGTGTAACCAAATAAACCCCCTTTTGTAAAAGCCAATCCATTTCTGGTGTTTTGCATTCTAGCAGCATTAGCAAACTAGAACAATGGAGAAGATCATCTGAGGCCATTTGGTATACATGTCTGGAGGCTGAGTCGTCTCATGAGGTCGTTTGTCAAAAAAATTACTCAGTTTGCAAGACTATGATATAACTTTGAACAAACACTGTGACTGAGGTTTCTCAAAGTTCTTATTGTGTGGCTGATGTGAAATCAGTCAGAATTTGCAAATAGGGTAGCAAACCAGACATTTTTCTTCCATATATATGGTAATTTTTAAAATGCAATTTGCATTGCAGCAATCAAATCATTTGCATAAGACATTTTTAATAATGTAAACTTTCTAACTTAATGGTACTTAAATAATTTAAAAGAAAAATGTTAACCTAAACATCTTTATGCTTCCTTTACAACTACATCCCACTTCTATATGTCCAGTTGTTAAAGAAAACTATTTCAAAACAAATCTTCTATCAGGAAAATTGCCTTTCTCCATTTGTTAAGAATTTTTATACACCAATCTACCCCCCTTTATTTTATTGTGGAATATGTGCTGGAAAAATTGCAACAAAACTTTGCTACCTCTATGAGATATCTAGGGATCTTCAAACACTACAATGAAATCTAAATAGTGTAATTAACCCACAGGCAGATTGGTTTCCATTAATTTTTTCTTAATGGGATGTCATATGGAAACCTATTTCACCAGAGTTTTAAAAATGAAAAGGGTGTTGTTTTGTCCTCTGTATAGTGGTGGGAAAAAACAAAAATACTATAGGGGAGTGGAAAGGTAACCCACAGAGACGGAGATGACATTTGCAGTACATATATATGGCAAAAGACAAATATCCAGATTATATAAAGAACTTCTACAAATTGATAAGAAAAATACAGGCAACCCAATGTAAAAATGGGCCAAAGACTTAGACATTTTACAAAGGAAGAGATCTAAACATTTGAAAAGTTACTCATCTTCATTAGGCATCAAAGAATTGCAAATTAAACATACAGTGAAATCCTACTGCATACCCACCAGAATGGCCAAGATGAAAAGCACAAAAATATCAAATATTGATAAGGATATGGAGCAAATGGAACTCTCACACACAGCTGGTACCAGAGTAAACTGGTACAAACACTTTGGATAACTGTTTAGCAGTATTTACTAAAGTTGAGTATATCATACCCTACAACCCAACAGTTCCACTCCTGGATATCCACCTGGAGGAAGTCTGTTCTCAGGTTCATCCAACGTCATGCAGAGGAATGTTCACCACAGCACTCCTTGAATTAGTTCCACCTGGAAATATCCAAATGCTATCAACAGAAGAAGGGATAAATAAATTATGGAATATTCACAATGGAATATTATATAGCAATGAGAATGAATGAACTACTGCTTATTGTAGCAACATGGAGGAATTTCATAAACATGATATTGAGCAGAAGAAGCCAGACATAGAGTACATACTCTAAGATTCTATTTATATAAAGTTCAAATGCAAGCCAATGTAGTTTATGGTGCTGAAAGTCAAGATAATGATTGCCCTTGGGGGCAGTGACTGGAAGGGGGCACAAGGGTGTGTTCTGGAGTGCTGGTGATGTTCTAGTTGTTGATGTGAGTAGTGGTCTCGTGGGTGTGTTCCCTTTGTGAAAATTCCTCAAGTTGTACACTGATGATTTGTGTACTCTTCCTTTATAGGTTATAGTTCAATAAAAAATTGTTGTTGTTGTTAAGAAAAAAAAGGCTAATCTTCATTCTGAGAAAAATCCAGTCTCAAAGAATTGCTTTTTAATTTAGGGACTAATAACAAATGGATTCAGAAGAATAAGATATTACAAAACAAAGATATGGATAGTATTATTTCATTTTGCTAAATGTAAATAATGGTTATCTCTAGATTATGGATATTTATTTTCTTTTTACTTTATCTATTATTTTATTTTTCTACAATGATCACATTACTCGTCATTGTAGAAAATTCAAGCTGCTTTTTAAAATAAAAGTTTATGATAAGTTAGGATAAGATAATGAGGAGAGGGTTGGCACTCAAATATTGTAGTTCACTGTGTTCAAAACAACCCCTAGGTGAGGCTGTTTCCGCTGTGGTCTCTACTTGATCCCCAGAATTTGGGAGGCAGGAGGAGGGGATGGCATAGAGAAACAGGGAATGTGGTATATGCAGGAAGGGCTTAAGGTCATCTTTACAGAGAGAAAGTGGAAGCTAAAGTCAGAGCCAAGGCTTTCCTGATCCTGGCCATGACTCTAGACCCACACACCACCAAGACTCTCTGCTCCACTCTTAATCCACAGGTCCATCTCACCCACCTAGATTGGCCTTTCTGTCAAGTTTCTCCTTGTTGAGATCTGCCTTTGCTGAATTTGAGCATATGCACACCCTACAGCCCAACAGTTCCACTATGAGATATCCACCCCAAGGAAGTTTGTTCTCAAGTTCATCCAAAGTCATGCAGAGGAATGTTCACCACAGCACTATTTGAATTAGTCCCACCTATCCAAATCCTATCAACAGAAGAAGAGATAAATAAATTGTGGTATATTCACAATGGAATATTACACAGCAATATATTATATAGCAATATATTGAGGCTTTAAGGAACCACAATGACACATTTCTCCTGCTCTATAATGCTGCTCAAGCTGCCCATGCAGCAGCTGTTCTGCATACTCTATTCCTGGTGGCCAGCCAACCAGGATTGTAATCCCAACTGGAATATGGGCTTCTTCCCTCCCCTTCATCAGGGAACATACTATGCCATTTAACGAGCCTGATTTTCCCATCTATGAATCAGAGTAGTACAACCAGAAAATCCCCCTTCAGGTTTATTATGGACTGTGGAAAAGAATATTCCAACCACCAAATGGAAGAATTGAGCAGTGACTGCTTTTCCTTTCTTAAGTAGCTCCAGGCAAACATCCCATATGTCCCGCAAATCCAAAAGAAGGAAAACAGGACAGTTGTGTTATTTTCTTTTTGGTATCAGATGCTTCCTTCTGAGGCAAGTACCTCGCACAAAGACTATCTCAGTAATTGCTCTATTAATTAAGTAGTATTTATTGAACACTTATGGAGTATCACAGCTAATCTTCACAACAACCCTACAAAACAGTTCTACTCATTCATTCCACAAGTATATATGGCACTCTATGTGCCCAGGCTCTGGGCTAAGCGCTGGAGATACAAGTCATTAAAAAAAATTTTTTTTTAATTAATTAATTAATAAGTAAGTAAGTAAGTAAATATGTCCCTGCCTGGTAGGGTAAACACACCTTATACAAATATAAAACTGCAATCGTGCCAAGTACTAAGATGGAGAGGGTATGTAGTGCTGAGAACTAGTAACAAGATCAAAGAGCACTTCATTGTGGAAGTGAAGTTCGAGCTGAGATCTGAGGAGTAAGTAGGAGCTAGGCAACCTCCCCTAGACCCTCGGGACAAAAGGCAAGCTTGGCTCTGAAGATCCTCCCCAATGCCCAAAGCCGGTGAATAGAAGCGAAGGAAATTTAAGTCGTAAAAATCACACAGTTCTCACACACCCCTCGCGGCTGTGCGCGCGCCGCTCCGGAAGCGGAAGTACACGTGCCAAAGGTCAGCATTGGTTTTCAAGATGGCGGTCCTCAATACGCTGATGTCTGGCTGTGGGCGGCTGCTCCGGCAGTTCTTGGCTAGTCCAGCTGCGACTAGCTGGGCTCGGCCTCCAGCTCGCGGGTTGCGGGAAGGTGAGTCCGGGGTCCCGGCGACCCCCAGAGGTTTAGGAGAAGGGGCGGTGATTGCCCGCTGTCAGCTCCAGTGCGCTCCGTTGTCCCTTTACTGGGCACGATTCTGAAATATCGGAGATACTGGCGCCTGGAGTTGCTTTAAAGCTCCTTTCACACCCTGGTGCTGTTATCGTGACCTCCAGCTCCTTGTGAGTGTCTTCGCGAGGGAGGGAGGACGGAGGCTTTTATAGTCAATAGGTGCGGAAAGGAAACTTGTTCTCGCGTTCGGAGACGTTTTCGCTAAGGGTCTGCATCATAATTTTTCCTTCCCTATTCTCCAAATCGCCGCCTCTTTATCATTAAAGAATCCCTGGGCCATGAGAGAAGGACCTCTGGATACCCACCCCAGGGCCTCACTTCCCAGTTTCTATCTGAAAATGCTATGACCTGACGGCGGCTTTTTCTGAGTGGTGAAGACCAAGTTAGAAAGACCCCTTCAGCTGAGATAGACGCAAACGCTGGAAAGTGGTACTGCTTCAGTAATCCTAAGTCTGGAAAGGGAGTCTTGTTCCAGTATCAAGTGACAGCTTACTGAAGACCAAGTGTTGTGTTTCAAGGTGTGAAGGAATTCTGGAGAGAGTAAATACAGCCATTTTCCTGAGAAGCTTAGGTTCTAGTGAGATTATATGTATACGCTCCAATAAATGCAAGTTAAGTGTTTATTTGACCAAGCACAGAGAAATTTGGTTAGGAGAAACAGCAGACCCAATTAGAAGGAGGTGTGTCTTGAACAGGCTTATAAAAGGATGGAATCTGAGAGTGAAAAGGTCTTTGAGGACATAACCTCCTTTGTGTACTGCTGGAAGCAGGAGTGGTTGAATAATGTGCAAGAGAAGTGATTTTTTTTTCCAAGGCTCTGACATAGTATTGGCCAGCATATCCTTTAACTAAAGCTGAGAAGTATGCAGAGAAGAGTGATCCTTATCAGAGGAAGCAGAAAAATCCAAAAAGAGCAATTGAAGGGGCCATTAGATTTGTGTCAGAAGAGGTCTCTCTTTTTAGCTTAAAAACAGCAATGTCAACAGAGTGACAGAAGGAATCCAGTTTGGGGAAATCAAGGAAATGGTTGATGAAGAAACAGAAATGGCTAGTTTGTTTGAGAAATTTATCTCTGAAGGGGGGATGGAACATTTGTTAGAAAGAACAACAAAGTACAGATAACTGCCTATTACCGTTAGGTCGGCTAATCTGTTAATGAAGACGCCAAAAAGATCATACAGAAAGAAAGGACTTGGATAAGGGTTTTCATATTTTCCCATTCAGCAAAATAGGCATATGTGCATAACATTTTTGATGGTGCCTAAGTGTCAAACACTAGTAGCTGCAGTTTGAGTTCTTTGCTGTGTTCCCTGAGGTTGAGGAAGAACAGGTTAAAAAACCTATTCCTAAAAATAGGAATATTTGAGTTTAGACTTAAATAATCTTGTCAGTTGGAGAGTTTGTGAAATGGGATATATAGTTAGGTGGGTCTCTGAAGTCCTACTTTCCATAAAAACTTAGGTTAGTGGTTTTTTTAGTCAGTGTTCTCCAAAGAAACAAACCAACAGGATGTATATGTAAATATCAAGAGATTTATTATAGGCTGGCCCCTCATGCATTCGTGGGGATTAGCAAATCTGAATTCTGTAGGGAAGCCACAGGTTGGGAGCTCTAATGAAGGTTTTAATGCAATCCCCAGGAGAAGCTGACTGGCTGAAATAGAAATTCTTCTTTCTGACTGCTGAAATCATCAGTTCTCCCATTCAGGCCTTCAACTGATTGGATGAGACTTCTCTCATTGCCGAAGGCTGTCTCCTTTGTTGATTGTAGCTGTAATCAGCCACTGATGCAGTCCATCAATTAATGATTTAAATCCATGAAATACTCTCAGAGTAACAATCAGACCAGAGCTTGCTTGAACACTTACCTAGCCAAGTTGACATATGAACTTAACCAACAGTGGTTCTTCTGTCTTAATATTTGATCTAAAAACTAAATGTTAGACTGAATTGAATGTGATCTTACATGAAGCCACTACCATCTTCTATATTTTTCTTGAGAATCACCTGTCTCCAAAACCTTTAATGAAAAATACTTTTTGATAGTCTACCCATTTTTAGTAAGACAAAATATTGCACATATAGCTCATTTTGACTAATCCCAGCTGGTAAATCTGACACCCAAATAATATTGTGTACAGAATTTCAGTTGTTGGGAGGAAGCTGGGTCTCTTGGTAAAAATATCTGAGCATCCTACTTTTCAAAATGTCAGAGAGTACTACTTAGTTTTAGTCAAAGTTCTTGAGGACTGAGCATCCATGTCCCTGCCTGTAAGGACTTTCAGTCTAAAGCAGTGGCTCTCAACTGGGGCAGTTTTGCCCCCCAGGCCACATTTGGCAATGCCTGGAGACATTTTTGGTTGTCACAACTGATAACTACTAGCATCTGGTGGGTAGAGGCCAAGGATGCTGCTAAACATCCTACAATGCATAGGACTGACCTCCATAAGAAAGAACTGCCTGGCCTAAAATGTCAGTGGGTCTGCTGTTGAGAAACCCTGGTCTAAAGTTTGGCAAGATGGACACACAAAGCCAACACAGTTTATAGAAGAAGCAAGACTGAAGGGAGACAAAATGGAAATTATGATTTACTAAGTACCTGCTGCAACACTGTGCCAAGTTTTCCACATACATTTTTTCAGTCTTCTCAAAATCTTTAAAAGTGGTTATCATTGTCCTCATTTTTACAAACAAGAAAATCAGGCCGCAAGGGATTCAGTAGCTTGCCCAACATCACATACCTAGTAAGTGGTGGAGTTGGAAGTAGAGCCAGCACTCTTCTTATCACCTTCATGCTCCCTTTAGCAAGTAGGGCCTCCTAGCTAAAATCATCATTTCTTTCTTGGAGACCTTCAATTGATTGGATGAGACTTCTCTCATTGCTGCAGGCCATCCCTTGTTGAAATAGCCTTCCTTCCCTGAAAGCTCTCATCAGTTACCTTGCTGAAGACCACTTAAGTACCTCTATAGTAGACACTACCAGGCTTAACAAAGATTGTGTTAGACCTAGGTCTTGCCTTAGAACCCTCTTGAAGGACATATATTTGAAACAGGCACTTCTAGCATTTCTAGCAGCAGTACCTCCACTCCTCATCATTCGCTTTCCTCACTTCCTCCGTTACTAAGCAGTTGGGTCTTTATACTTGTAGACTTTCTCTCTTTTTTTAAATATTTTTTCTAGTAACATACACACAACCTGAAATTTTTCCTTTTAACTACCTTCAAATGTATAATTCAGTAGTGTTTATTACTTTCACAATGTTGTGCCACCATGTCCACCATCCATTACCAAAATTTTTCCATCACCCCAAAGAAAAACACTGTGCCCAGTTAAGTATTAACTCACTAATCCCTACCCCCACACCGGCTCCTGGTAACCTGTAGTGTAGTTTCTGACTATTCTCTTTTTATTATTTATTTTTTATTGCAAAAGCAGGTTATTTTATTTTTATTTCCAAACATAATTTTGCAGTTCACTATGTCTGTGTTTATGTGGCCATCAAGGTCTTTTGCATTCACTGCAATCGCGCCACTGTGCCATTTGCTCCAGAGTGTTATAATTCAGTCATATTGGACTCCATCCTAGGCGAGTATTTACTGAAGTACTCAGAGGACCTCTTTACGAGGCATAGACTTTATTATAGTAAAGTTCCCGTACTCGTTTCAGCTCTCTTTCCTCCTGTAGGGCAGAAGCTGTGTCTTCCGGTTCTATTGTAACTCTCCCCATTAGGCAGAGCGAGGCTGTACGCTCCATGGGTGCTCAGCAAATATGTGGCCTCGTTTGGGATAGATTATTTGATGAATATGAGAAGTGCCTATCTTGAAAGATTTGGTCCTTAGTTCTAGTTTAGAAAACTCACACCTTCCCTTAGTTTACATGAATAGAACCATATCTCAGAACACAAGGATGATTTCTTCTTTTTCTAAACAAATTTTCTGTTTGTGCCTAAATCTCCTAGTCCAGCTTTTCTTAGCCACCCCCACTTTTCTTGAATGAGAAATGGAAGAGAGGCAAGGGACAAAATGGATCTCAGGTTTTGTTTGGTTTTGACATGTTTTTGTATGCACACTGAAAATCAATACTATTTTGATTCCTATCTTGTTTTCAGAGGTTTAAAATCTACTAGGGCCTCTCCAGGATCCAGCCAGGCCTTCTCCCTCTGCACTGAGACACTGCCCTGATCAATCTCAAACTTGTATGAGTTCTCTGGTCATTCCTTCTGGTTTGACAGATTGTCTCTATTAGATAAGCATCTGCCTATTGTTTTACCCACTGGCTTATAGCAAGATGATTCACTGGCTCAGAGTTGCTGTGTGGGGAGCTTGTGAACAGTGGAGCTTGCCATGGGCTTTGATCTCTTTTCCAGAGGCCAGTGGGATGACTTCAGGGTTTGGTCCTTTGCCGGGAGTGATGTGTGTTCTGTTAGATTTGTTTACCTCATGGTTAGGATCCAAGTGCCTCCACCAAGAAGCGAGCCACTTGTTTATGCACTTTTTTGTTTCAGAGCACTGTTCTTGTGCAGACTCAAGTGGCATCAAAATGTGACTCTCCTTTTGTTTCCTATTGTGATTCTCAGAAACTTTACCCCCACCCCCAGCTATTATTGCTCAGGTTTTGGCGCTCTCAGAACCTCTCCCAACTTGGGTTTTACAAATTGGCTAAGTTTCCAGGGGAGCCCAGAACCCCTGCTGGGCTGTGGATGAGCTCTCCTGCTGTCCTGCCTTTGTAAGTTGTGTCTGCAGATTGACACATTGCAATGAGCTTCCTTCTACAGCTGTGTTGGTTTCCAGGCTGAGGACCAGGTTGAGTCCCACCCACATCCCATTCTTGGGTTGCTCTCTGTTCTGTACAAGGAGATCCAAGTGTGGGTGACGCATTTTTTTTTTTTTACTTGGAAAAACCTAGTTTGTCTTTGCCTTGATTAGTGACTACAGTGTTCTCTGGAGAAAGCCTTGGGACTTTTCTGGCCCTTGTTACTCCTTTGTGTGCCTGGAGTTGGAGATTGAGGGGCTCTCAGGTTGGTTGTTTTGGAATAATGTGTCTTTATGAATGGCCTTGCCCAGAAAACAAATGGGGAATAATTCCAGGCAGGCTGGGTCCAATTAGGTGTCAGTCACAGAGCTCAGTGATAACAGATGCTGCCATGGGCCTCCAGTTGGGTAAGAATTGCCTTGCTTTTTTCTTCAGAGATTCTCTTTCTCTTTTTATTGTTTATTTTTTATTACAACAACAGTACATGTTTATTTTGGAAACATAGAAACTACAGATAGGCCAAAAACAAAAACTAAAATCACCTACTGCCACCACTGAGAAATAACCAGTATCAACATTTTGGTGTATAGCACCAGGGGTCTGTGAATCTCCCAAAATCCCTGCATAATTGAATGTGCTTATGGACATTTTTAATATTAAATATTAATCATAAATATTTCTTTATAGTCACATATACACACCCTTACATTCATGGTTAGTTCAACTATCTTTATGATTCATTCAGGGCAACCAGTCCTAGCTTAGTAAAGTTCGGGGCAGCTTTAGTTCTGGTGGTTGTGCAGAAAGATGCCCATCAAAAAAATGCTCTTAGGGCTGTTTATTTGTCCAGGTATCTTAATTATGTCCATCTGCTTGCTCCATATCTTCTTGATCAATGTCCAGGGAGGCTGGTTATGGCAAAATCAGAGCATGTTTGATCATGGAATGGAGACTCAATTTAATTAATAAAATATTCCAGAGTCAGCTTTTAGTTAAAGAGGTGATATTCCAGGTATTTAAAATCATTTAGTACCAAAAGCCCAGAAAGTGGGATAGTCTCATCAAACTTAGGAAACCCCCTTTGTTTTGTCTGGGTAAAGTACCTGTGATGCATTTAGTCTTCAGTTGCCTGCTTATGGACATTTTTTAAGAGAGACATTCATAACTTGTCACTGGATTCTAAGTTAAGAACCTTAGGTTCTTTCTAACTACCCCTTGCCTTGACCAGAGGTGAGTAAAAATAAATTGTGGTAGCCAAGCTGCTATTAAAATATGGTTTTATTTGGGTAGAAAGTTTGCAGCCTAGCTATGTGGGCCCAAGGTTTTTTAATCACAGTAATTAGCAACCAGAAGAGGATCATGACAAGTACTTTGCTTCCTAAAAATAATAGATAGGATGTACTGAGCACTTGCTATGTGCCAGTTCCTGGGCTAACAGCTGTGGATTCTCTTTCTAAAGAAATTGGGAGAATAGGCGGTATCTCCAAGATCTCTTTGATCCTGCTTGCTGAAAGGTGAGCTATTAGTCAGTTCTGCCTTTATTGTTGAGATTGCCATTCTGTGTCCTGGTTGAGTAAGAGGAAATATTTGTAGCCTGACAAATGGCCTGCACTTAGCACTCTCTTCTGACTTGCCTTGGACCCAAATAGGCAAAGAGCTGAGGGAGTCCCCTCTCAGTTTGGAATGGCAGCACTCTCCTTGAATTTCTGCTTGGACCCAGTATCTACAGGCCCCTCATTCCCACCTCTTCCATCACCCCACTCCAATGCAGATAACAAAATGCAACCCTGCAGTCAGAGGGGAGGGGTCCTGCGAAATTTAATTTACACAGCTCTGCTTGTACAGATTCTGACACAAGGTTCTCAGGACAAGTTTTAGGAGTGAACTTGTCTCATTGCTTATCCACTGTGGGGCAGCAGGAGCAGTGTTAGTTCAGTGCTGTATCTTAGATTGTAAACTCAAGGTCAGAAACTATTTTTGTCTGATTCTCATCCTGAAGCGTACTTTTGAGGGCCTTTTAGATACCATGCTCTACCAATTCTTAAGTCATTATTGCTAGCCACATTAGGGCAGGATCGTGCTGGTTCCCTTGGCTAGAACCAAGATGAATCTCAGCTTAGAGAGGCAAAAACAGTGTGGAGGTCCAGGCAATCTGGGCATGCCCTCACCCAGCCTCAAGGACATAGTTAGTACCTTGGCACTTGGGAGTAAACCCTTCACACTTTCCATTCTAGGTGGGGACTGTGGGACAGTACAGACTGAAGGCTCCGTTTTTCTGCATATGTAGAATCTGAGCTGCATTATTTGAAACATGCTGTTCCTTATTAAATGGCTGACCTAATTTTTCACCTTTATCTCTGTAGTGGTGGAGATCCAAGAAGGGAAGACAACTGTAGTAAGTATCATTGAGTTGGCCACTTATAACATCTCTAATGTTTACAGCTGCTTGGCTGCTTCTCTGAAGGAGGAAAGGAAGCCCCAAATGAACTCGTGGCGCCAGGATCAGCTCCCTCTGTGACCTTAAATCCCACCATCTACTCTTTTTTGAGCTGTGTTTGTAGGGCGGTTAATCAGGAACAGTCACTGTGCCTGGACTGAGGTATCTCATTTATTAAAGTGGTCTTTTGTATGACGAGGTCTCAGATGCCTTTGCTGATATCTTCCTTGGAAGATGATAACTCATTTTTCCAGTGAGGCAGTGGCAGGCCTAGAGAGCCAGGGTAAGCTGACCCAGGGCCAGGAGCCTAGACCTCAATTCCTTTCCTTTCTGCCTTAGAAAGGACTAAGCTACTTCTTACGTGATGCTGTTAAAAGATGAGAAACTTTCTGGGCTCGCTGGCACCCGGGCTTGTCTGTTGGTGGGAAAGCTGGAATGAGTCTTCATCTTCCCCTCCCCCCTTTCCCTCTCTGGGCCCATCTCACCTCCCTTCCTCGGGGAGTCATGGGGCTAGTTTATCCTATAATCCCTAACAGACAATGTCATTTTCACGTGGCCTTCCTTCCAGGCCTCCAGGAAATCCTCAGCCACTCCACAGAGCTCCCAGAAGCCTCTGTAACTTCCATCTCAACCAGGGATTTAACCCTTTTGGCAGCAGTCAAGCTTGTTCCCCCCCAGGGTAATCTTATCCCTAGGATAAGAAGAATCAGATTCACTCCTCAGGTCTTCCCCAGAATACTCCCTCAGCCTTTTCACTGCTTAGCCTCACATTAATTCTCTCTTTTTAGGGGGCCCCATCCCCTTGGGACACCATTTTTGGTTCCTTTGTTTAAAGGGGAAAGAAACATTCACTCCATAACCTCCATACTGGAGGAGAGAAACACAACTGGCTTTTGAGTGTAAAGAGTGTTTTTCTGCTATTTGTTGAATGGATGTGGAGACACTGCAGTGCTTTGAAAGCCCTTGGGGGAAGGAAGAGCCCATCCAAGCCCAGAGAGGCACTGCTGCAGGAAACCTTGAGTATTCCTCTGGGATCTCATTTCCCTCATCTGTAAAATAAAATAATAACACCTACCTCACTAGTTTGTGGGGATTGAATGCTGCGATTAAATGAGATAGGGATCCAATGAAATGACATGTGAACCGTTGTTGGCACAGAGCCAGGCACATAATGGAGCATCGGTAAATGTTAATTCTCTCCCGCAGACCCACATCAATCCCTATCTCAAGCCCTACTTTGCACCTGCATATTTTCTCTAACCCACAACCTCTCCATTTTTGGCATAGTTATGGTCACCTTGCAGATAGTTGGTAGCAGTGCCCTCCATAGCCGAGGGTTTGCTTCCGGCCCCCTTTCCCTTTCGCTAGTTCTTCTCCAGTAGACCGTGTTGCTTCTCTCCTAGAGCCTCCCACACCTGTACCATCCTCACTCATAACCTGTGGCCTCATCAGCAAGGCTTTCTAAATGCCTCCTCTTGCAGATGGAGCTGATTCCAGATCACTAGATTATTGAATTTAGTAATTCCAAGCCTGTGTCATTAGGATAGAGACTACCAGTCAGAAAGCAATAGGGAAGGTCATTTCACTTGTGACCTCATCAGGGTTTGAAAGATGGCAGCCAAAATGACAAAAGGAAGGAGCAGGACAGAGGAATATATTGTGCCCCCCCTACCCCCCTCGTTTGTGTTTTTTAAAAAAGGAAGAAAAAGCAGGAGTACATAGAGATAACTGCTTTGTATAGCCATAGACCAGAGCTTCCCAGCCTCAGCATTGGCATTCAGGGCTGGATAATTCTTTGTTGTGGGGGCTGATCTGTGTGCATTGTGAGATATTCAGGAACATCCCTGGCCTCTACCCATTAGTTGCCAGTAGCACCATGTCGATTCATAACAATCAAAAATTTCTCTAGACATTCCCAAATGCCCCCTGCGGGGCAAAATCACCCCCAGGTGAGAACCACTGACATAGACTTATCTCTGTAAGGTGCCTAAAACTGAAAACAAATTTCCTCTGAGGAGGACCTGTGGGATGGGAAGGAGACTTGCTTTGGACACTGTGTCCTTTTGCAATTTGAAACTTTTTACCATCTGTGTGTATTACTTTTTCCCAAAGGTGGGAGTAGGGGTTGGGGGTGGCATTATATTTAAGTGTTTGTTTTTGAGAAAGGAAAGGTTGCATTTAGCTAATACTTCAAACCCCTACCTCCTTTTTGCCACCAATATTAAGTTCAGAAAGTTTCCACTACCCCTGTAGGCCAACAAACCACATCCTTGTGGCCACCCCAAGGCCCAGTATGCAGCAGCTGCAGAACAAATGCCATGGTTCAAGCTGGAGAGACCTATTAGCCACTCCTACCAGACCCCTCCCCCCAAGATAAACTTTCCTTCCACCAGGTGGGGCTTTGTTCAAGGATAAGTGGTTCCACACTTAACCATCTCTTTCTCTGCCTCCTAGATCGAAGGCCGTATCACAGGGACTCCCAAGGAGAATCCAAATCCCCCTAACCCCTCTGGCCAGTGCCCCATCTGTCGTTGGAACCTGAAGCACAAGTATAGCTATGAGGTGAGTCTGCATGGAGGGACACTCAGCTCTGCTGTCATGGGGGTTGTGTTCCCTGGTTCATGTAAAAAGCATCCTTCTTCTCTAGCCCTTTCTACATCTCATGGCGCCACCCAAGACAGCAGCAGTGGTTCTCAACCCTTGCTGCACATTATAGTCACCAGGGAGCTTCTAAAAAAAGGCTCAGGCCCCACCCCGAGAGATTGATTGGTCTGGGATGGAGCTTGAACACCGTTATCTTTGAAAGCTCCCTGGGTGATTCTGATGTGCAGCCAGGGTTGAAAGTCACTGATTTAGTTCATGGTTTGCTTACAGTTTAGACCACCAGGGTCGACCCTGTGAAGCCCAGTCCATTCAGGGGCTGTGTTCTTGAGGGAGTGGAATCACGATCTGGGTTTGTCCCTCCTCGTCACCTTTTATAACGAGGATGTATTTGAAGAGGCTCATGGTGCCCACTGTGATCTCGGACGTTTCCCAGGGAAAAAGAGAATAGCAAATAATAACAATAAGTAGTGTGTATTGAGTACATAGGGACTTGTCAGGCACTGTTGTTAGTGCTTACCTGTCTTAATTCACTTAGTTCTCACAGTAGCCCTGTGAAGTAGGTACTTTCTTCAACCTCATTTTACAGATGAGGAAATTTGAGGCCTGGAGAGGTTAATTAGCTTGCCTCAGCTCACCCAGCTATTTAAGTACCAGAACTAGGATACAAAACCTAGGCAGGGCCATGTTCCTACTACTCTGTACCTCCTCTAGAAATGGGGAGAGCCTGGGAGAATGACACAGCCCTGCAGAAATGCATTCTTACTCTCTGAGTTTTTATTGCTGACATGAAGCACCCTATTTTGGTGTGTTAGGTGATTTAGGCCTTCAGCCAATTTGATCTACAAATTTTCCTTGTGCCCCTCTGTGGAATGGGATGACTAAGGGACAGAGACCATGGGATCTGAACAGAATGACCCAGCTGATCTCCTGAGGGTGGGGGGAGGCTTGGCTTCAGGCCACCTGGGGAGAGAAAGTCATCCCCTCTCCCAGGGCCCTTCTGATGGATGCCTACAGTAATAGAGAGCTTGAAAGTAATGTGTTCACAGTCTTCTAGTGACATGGAAGTTAGTAGGATTGTGGGCACACTGGGAATCCCAGCTGCTGGTAGAGATGTGAGCCTGTATCACATCCCCACCTACCCAACCACCATGGGGCACTCTCCCTACTAGCTATTTCCAGGAAACATACTGGACTCTGTTTATCCAGCAGAAGAAATCTAATCCCCTTGGAGATAAAGGCCAAAGTTGTTTTTTTTTCTTTTTACCCCTTTCCGCTCAGAACACTGTTAGCCTTAGCTGCATAAAGCTGTCAGCTTGCTTAACAGCCTGCAGTGGGGGACTGGGGCCATGTACCTAGTTTATTAGCCCTGGATTAATCCAACTGAAGTTCTTTTCACCAGATTCTGAAGATTACAGGGGTGGAAGTTGGGGGCCTGGGTCCCTCAGGAGCTGTCCAGTAATTAAAACAAATCTGCGGTTATACAGCTAGGCGCCTGCCAGGACAGTAAGTTAGTTGCACAGAACATGACTGCTAGGACTGGCATGCCAGGTCCCCTAGGGGCGGGTGGGGTAGAGAATGGTGACTTATTTAACACCCTCAGTATTTTTAAGGCGATTCTCCAGCCATCCTATGAGAATTGGGGGAAGGTAGTGTGTTGTTTGGATTCTGGCCCTGTTTATCCTTATTTCCTTGACCACCCAAAGAAGCTTGGTGGGAATGCTGTGATCCAAAGGAAGCCCAAGAATCTATACACATGGGGTCACAGGGGGCTTAGAAGATGTGGAATTAAACATATGGTCTTTCTTCACAACCGTGGACCATTCCTCTCAACTTGTATGCCCACATAGCACTTCAGAGGGAATAGTAGAAGGTAGAGGAGCTGTCTGCATACCCTGGCCTGTGGCATGCAGGCTTTGGGGCTGAAATGGTATAGGTTTTCCTTCTTTTGGGGAAATATTTGACATATCCCCTACCCCATCCAAGAAGAATAACCCAGCAGGCCTTCCTTCTCCAGGAAAGATATTGTACTATAGGTGCATGAGAGATTATTAACACTTCTTGAAGAATTTCTGTTTTCTAGTCTAATCTGCCAGAAGGTGATCTCAGGGAGGAGCTGGGAGCTCCTGGGGTTGGTAATGGAGACAGAAAATCCTGCTGCAATAAGATGACTAGGGCAAGGGTAGCAGACCAGTGTGCAAAAGCTCCATGTGGAGGAAGTGGTCTCAGGCAGGTGCCCAAGGGAGATAGCGACATCTTGGAGGAGTCAACAGATGCCCCTGCAGACCATGCTTCCCTGGCTCCCCAGCTGACCTTCAGCTCTCCTGTCCCCCTGCTTGTTTTTGGTTTCCATTAGGATGTGCTGCTGCTGAGGCAGTTCATCCGGCCTCACGGAGGCATGCTGCCCCAAAGGATCACGGGCCTGTGCCGGGAGGAGCACCGCAAGATAGAGGAGTGTGTGAAGATGGCCCACCGAGCAGGTAGAAGCCCCCATGGGGCTAAGAGAGTGCTGCAGCAGCCCTCCCTTCCCACCCAGCTGCCCCATGTCCCACCCTTCCTGGAGGAGAAGTAGACCTTCCGAGTTCAGTGCCAACCCCCTTACCCACCCCTGTCCTGGCTTTCCCTCTGTCCCCTCAGGGAACTGCATAGACCATCCCCTTATACGTTCTTTCCTCCACTCAGGGCTGCTCCCAAATCACAGGCCTCAGCTCCCGGAAGGATTTGTTCCCAAAAGCAAACCCCAGCTCAACCGGTAAGCAAACCTAGATGTCAGCAACCCAAGTGCTCTGCGGACTCTTGACTCTCATAGTTTCCACAGGGGAAGCCATTTGTTGGAGCTTGTCCCATAGCTCAGGAAAGCTGGAGTGCTCCTTGTCTATCCATTCCATTCCCGCCGGTGTGAGCACCTGACCATCACATTCCCATCACTGCTGCAGTTTATGCTGTGTACACTTCTGTTACCCTTTCCTGCTGGCCTCAGCCTCCCTTCTGTTCCCTCCTTAGCAAGACACTCAGCACAGGGGCAAGGTGAGTAAGAAGGCCTGCTCTTCTGATTGGGCATTAGAAAGTGCTAATCCTGGTTTATGACATCACACAGGTTGCTATGGGGATTTCAGAGCAGCACTTCTACAAACTTTCAGTATCCTGGTTCTCTCTAGCACTGAGGTTACTAAAGGGCAAAAAGAGGCCTTAGAAATGGGAAAGCTCTCTGGGATAGGGCCACTATATACAGCTGTGCAAGCTGTGCAGTTAACAGCCTGCACAGAAGAGGCCTCTAGACCCGGGAACCCACCGTTCTGCCCTCTAGCCTAAGCTTGATGGCCCCTAGGTGAGGTTCCTGTCTGACACTCAAGCAGTCAGTCATCCTATTGTGAGTTCTTCTTTCTCTCCATCCCTGACATCACATTCAGTCCTCCTAGATCTCTAATACCCCCAGACTTGGGGGTTTCTGTTTGTTCTCCCCTACTAATGGTCCCTTTCTTCTTCAGCCTGTCCACCTATCACTGGTAGTTCCCAGACTGGAATGAGGAGGATGGAACTCCCCTCTAGGAGACCTGTGACAGTTGAAGCCAATCAACAGGCACCATACCCACCACACCCTCAGCAAACCTTCTAGGCTGAACCTCAATAGAACTCAGGCATGGAGGGCAAGGAAGCCAGGCGGGTACCAGCTACAGATTGCTGAGCTAGGGATACAGGAGGCAGGAAGGCAGGGTTACTTCCTGGTACCTTGCCTCCCTATCTCTAGAGACTGGGCCAGAGCTGGGCCTTCACTGATGCCTCACCAGCACCCTGGCCCTGTGCCCCCTCAACCTGCACCTCCCACATTGCTAGCTGGGCCCATCTGCCAGCAGCTCTGTGAGATCAGGACATGTTAACCTTTCCCTGTCTCTCCCAGATGTGCTGTGGACCATTTTGGGATTTTGGGGTTGAGCCCACTACCTTGGGCTTTTTAAGAAACAGCAGTGGGCCTGAGGATACAACCTATCCTGCCCTCAGGCCTTTGAAGCAAGGCCAGGTTCCCTCTCATTCATCTGATGTCCTTTAACGTGACACAGGATTGATGACATGTGGAGGCTCTTGGGTTGCAAAAGGCCACCCTGGGCGGGGGGAAGGGGGAAATCCTGGCCATGGGAGAGATTGATTCCTTTGCAAGGGACTTTATGATTCCATCCAGACGTCCTTGGGCTTCCTTGCATTGGCCCAAGCTCTGCTGGGCCTGAGGGACCGTACTTTGTTCACTTCCTGCACCCTCCTCTCCCCCTCAACCCCTTCAGGAGAGGTAGGCAGGGGCATGTGTAAGAAGGAATCTTGGTTCTTCCTAGATCTAGGGTGTTCCCAGAGAGCCAACTGGAGGCCACCCAGCCCACCCTCTGCTAGCTGGCTGTTCCATGTGACACAGGCTTCAGGCCTGGAGTTAGTTGGAACCCAGCTTCCCTCAAGAGGGCAAAAGAACAGCTTTGGGGCAGCAGCTCTGGAGAACCTGGTCAGCCTGTGGACCTGCTGGAGTCATTGAGTCCCAATCAGCACCCCTTTTGGGGTGCCTGCCCCACACCCCATCTCTTCACCCATCTCCTCTGGAGATGCCAGCGAAGGATGCCCGACACTGCCCTCTCTTTACCTTTACTCTCTTGGCTATAAAAAGAAAAAGCAGTCCCTGGGGATAGCTGCTCCCCAGACTTCTCCCCTCCCTGCCCAGCCCATACTGGGAGTGCAGGCCAGCACCTCCCGCAGCTTCTTACATCCTTTCAGCTCTTCCCTCTGTACAGGACTGAGAGGCAGAAGATAGAGGTCCAGGGGAGCGCAGTTGAAATGTATAAACCAACAATCATATTTTCACTTTTTTTAATCTAAAAACTTTCAGGCAAGGTTATTACTATTTTTTTTTTTTTTTTAATTAAAAATCTTCTCATTTGAGGGTCTCTAGAGGCAGCTGGGTGAGCCCCAAACTAGAGAGGAGGCAGGGGAGGATTACTGGCCCTGGTCATGGCTGAGCTTTCATAATGAAGGATGGGCCTCTCTGGACAGGATCCAGGTTTCATTCTGGACAGAGTAAACCCCAACCCCAGCTGGCATGAGCCACTTTTCTGGGAACTCTCAGGGCCCTGGCCACCCCCCAAAGGAGGCCAAAGGACCATGGGCAGCAGCCATCTTTCCCCACACCCCTCCTATTTAAAGGAACCTTCCTGGGCTAGGTCTGCACCCATGAGCCCGCCACAGGTGATGGCTGCCCCAGGGAGCTCCCTGAATCCTGGGGTGGCAGAGTGAGCCAAGTGGGGAAGAGGGAAGGGTTCCTCCAGGCTCTTATATCAGCCTCTCCTCTCCCCATGGCTAAGGCCAGAAAGGAATGATCTGCACTCTGAGCAGCCTCTCCCTCCCGCCTTCTCCCCTAGCAAACACACACAAACATTGACAACTCATGAAGAGTGAAGGAGCGCATGGCCCTGTGCTGCCCGCTGGCCCTGACTCTGGCCACACACGCTTGCGGCAATAAGAACCCAGCCCATCTGTTTACAGCACACTCAGTGGTTACTCCCAAGAAGAGCCCCTGCCCTTAAAGAAAGGAAACTGGTGAAAGGGTTTGCTTGGCCAGCCACAGCTTTGGCCTGAAGAGGCCGTGCTCCACTCTCTCACCTCCAGTCTGGGCTCACAGCCCCCTCCTTGTCCTCCCTCCACAGGTACCTGACCCGCTGGTCTCCCCGCTCCGTCAAGCCCATCTACAAAAAAGGCACCCGCTGGAACAAAGTGCGCATGGCTGTGGGGTCACCCCTGCTGAAGGACAATGTCTCCTACTCAAGGGCACCTTTGGTGCTATATCATTGACTGAGAGCAAGGCTTCCTGAGAACCTGACCAGAACTCCCCATCAGCTCTGCTGTGGGGTAGGAGGTCAGCTCGTGAGCGCTCAGCCACAACTGTACTCCCACCCCATCCTGCTGGGGTGAATGGCAAGGAGACAGACTAACGTCAGTGCCCTCAGCCTGCTCAACTGCAGTGCTGGGAGCACAGGATGGACTGGGCCATCATGCCCCTCGGCAGTTGCTTGTGGTGTCGTGACTGACTTAGGCTGTGCTCAGTGCAGGGGGACAGGAGTTTTGCCCAAAGAATGTCATAAACTGAGTTCATGTGTTTACCCACTGGGTGTGTGCTCGCTGTTTGGGAAATAGGGGGCGCCTGGGCCCATTTCCAGCCAGCTGCTGAGCATTGAGTTGCTCGTCTTTCGTGATAAGTCATAGGAGTGCAATTGGAGGGAGTACATGGATCCAACAGGTTCCCATCCTCTATAGAGAGCTGATTCCTCTCCTGCCTGGGCAGTTGCAAGGAAGAAATGAATTGGGGTGACTGGCCCATGTGCAACTCTCTCATCTGAGTCCAAGAAGATGGACCTTCTGGTTGTCACCTTTTGCAGCCATTTCCACCCATCATTATCTAGAATCCCTAATTAGCACATCCACACATCTGCTTTAAAGCTGGGTCACCTGGTGCAGGGGCCTCTCAAAGCCTGGGCGCCAGACTGAGTGAGGATGAAGGGAGGCAAGATAGACCAAACAGCCCAAGTTCACTGAAACTTATGGAAATAATGTTTAGGCTGTTTACATAAAAAACACCCAGACTGGTGCCATCCTACAGCATGAAGGGCAAGTCTATGTTCTTCTCACCAGTGCCCACGTAGATGTAGCCATAGTTCTTGGTGCAGGGGGCATGGAAGAAGGTGAGGCCTGGCCAGAGCAGGCTGCGCAGCACCACCAAGGCGTGGCCTCTCTCCATCTGGATGCTCCAGGACCCTGGGGAGGAGGCAGGCAGGAAGCAGGGCCTGAGTTCTGGGGGAGCTGGGGCTCCGCCTGTTGTGCAGAGGCCCTAGGTTCCTTTGATAGCAGACCTGGGTGCTAAGGTTCCACCAGGAAAGAGGAAGACAATTATCCAGGCACTTGACTCCTCCTGATTGCCTTTTAGCCATTTCACTGCTCATTAAAACCACTTCCAGAGGGACAGCAAAGGAAATGAAAAGAGGTGAAACTCAAACCAGTCCCTTTTGTTCCTGTCAGCAACTCTAGTTAAAGGTTGAATGGGGGAGGCCCGTGAATCCATCTGCAGAGGGGAGGTGGGGCTGGGCTATGAGAGACTGTCCAGGCTTCCTTGCACCCTAGGGTTACTCACAGAGACCCTTAGTCCTAGGGCAGTTTGCCCCCAGCTTGCCATTTTTCTCTCCCCCACTTCCAGAAGCCAGATCGGGGGGCTCATCAGGCCTCCCAACTCAGTGTCCCTTTCTGGCAGCTGATGGACTAGAACCCATCCTTGGCGGGAGGGGACTTGGGCTGTAGCTAATGAGCCTTTGTCTTTACTTGGTTCTGCCCTGGTTTTTGCTCCCCCAGACAGGAGCAACCCTGCCTGGGTCTGAGTTTTGCAGCCATGAGGACTTGGCGGGAAGGGCCTGATCCAGCTCCAGAACTGGGAGGGAGCCGCTGTGTGGGAGGAAGGAGCCTGGGAAAATCTCCTCTGGATGCAGATCTGGAGCTTCTATTCCCCTGCGCACTGAGGCCTCTCCCCAGCCCAGCCACAACTCGGCTCCAGGCCTGCCAGAAAGGCAAATGCTTTGAAGGTTTTGGTGTTGAACCAGCCAGCAGTGCACCCAGGGCTGCAATGAGGCCTTTATCAGCTGCCAGCTCAGTCCCGCTGCTTGGCTCCTGCTGCCCCAGCTTCCCACAGGCCTCCTCCAACCAGGGCCCACCCTGGTCACTCCACACCCCATAGCCTCACAATTCATTCCCCACCCATAGGGGCCACCCTGCATGCAAGAGACCTGACCACCAGGTACCCCGGACCCTGACAGCAGTTCAGCCCTCAGGGTGCTGACCACCAGGTACCCCGGACCCTGACAGCAGTTCAGCCCTCAGGGTGCAGTCGCCTGCCCAGGTCAATGCCAGAGTGCTCTGGGAGCATGTAGGTCAGCTGCCCCTGGCCTGCTTGGAAAGGGAGGCCACCTCAGAGCCCACATTAGCACTGTGCAATGGCCAGCACCAAGTGCCACCACCCGTGTGGAGGAGGATGATGTAGAAGCTGCAGTATGGATTTGATTCAGCTTTTCAGGCCTGTGACTCTCCTGGTCACTCATCTCCAGCAAGCACTACTGGGGTGGGGAGAGGGAGGGGGTTGCGGTAGGGAATGATCAAGTATTCCCCGCCCACTGCATTCAGCCTTTGGCCAGGGCAGACCTGGGGAAGGCACCTCTCCTTAGCGTTCCCTCTGTCACCCCCACCAGTGCTGAGAGCATCTTCTGGGCCAGGTTCCTACAGAGCCACAGTCCCTCGCCACCTGTGGAGCCCACAGTAAACTGAGAAAGGTCAGACTCTGCCTCACACCTCCCTGCCCACCCAGGAAGGGTGGTTTGCAGCCTCCCTGGGCCAAATGCTGCCCTGGAGATAACGGAATCCTGGAGTCCCCCAGCCTATACCATTCTCATCAATTCATAGGTTGCCAGTGCCCTGACATACCCTGGACAAGGGCTGGGTCCCTGCCTGCTCTCATGCCAGCTCACCCATCCTAAGACTCAGCCACCTCTTGCCTCCAATAAGTAGGTGAGGGGAGATCTCAGACCAAGCAGCCCAGGTCCATCAGCAAGAGGTCCCACCCAGAGAGCAAGGAAAAACTGGCAGGGATGCCAGATAAGAGTTCCCCATGGGGGCCGGAGGGCAATGCCAAGCAGGCAGAGGGTGTTGGCAGACTGTCTCCAGCATGTGAGGGGCTGGCCAGCACTGCCTGCCTCCCTCCCTTGCATTCCTGTCACACTCCCGTCCTCTCCTTATCCCTGGCTCAGCTGTCGCCCAGGAAACACACAGACTCTCAACGTGCCAGGAGTCACGTAGCATCTACCTGGGAAGCCGGGCACTTGCTGTCACCATCCACTTTCTTACTGCAACTGCTGAAAAGGCTTGGCCCAGTTGCTGCTGCCTCCTCTATGACTAGGGAAGGAGCCTCATTCTGCCACCCTGGTGTTTCAGTTCACAGTCCCTGGTCTCTCCCAAATCTCCCTAAACCTCCCCTCCTGTCCCCTGGCAGCCACTGCTCTCCAACAGGTCCATGTTTTGGGTGAATCAGGCATGAAATCTGCTGCAATTGGCAGGGGGTCCTGCTGGATTTACAGGGCCCCAGGGGTCTCACACTCACCTTGCTAGAGTGAAAACCTCCAGCTAGGATGCTATTTACCATAATTATGTCCTTCTGCCTTCGAGGAAGAAAGGAAAGCTCTGAGATTAAATTTGAGGGAGGGAGTGGGCTAGAGATCCCGGATGTCCAAGGGCAGCCAGACCAGCACCACATGAGTTGTCTCCAAAAAAAATGACCACATGTCCCTCCTTCAGAGCAGCCACCCGCCCCAACCCCCTGGGGCCACAAGGTAGAGTCAAACCCCCTAGAGACGGGGACAGAGAGGAAGAAGGGTGCTAGACCCTTGTCTGAGTGATGGGGGGCAGAGCCAGGCCCCCTGGCCCAGAAGGCCAAGCACTTGTCAGGTTTCAAAGAGTCTGAGGAGCAAGGACCCCTACACACACCCCCAAGAGAAGTCTGCTCCTGGACACCATGTTCCCCAACTGTCTTCGAGTCCCCCACCTCCCACCAACTTTTAAAAGCAGCTTTCCAGTCAGGCAGGCCCCTTGCGCCCTCTGCTGCCTGAACTGGGCATTGCTGCTGACAGTTGCTTGGGTTGGCACTCCACCTGGCGGCTTCCTGACATCTCTGCTCCAGCCCTCCCACTCCACTTCCCTTGCCACTCTGCCTGCCCCTCTCTGCTTCCCAGGACGCCAATGACATTTGTTGTAAGGAACCTTCTGTTTTACATCTCCCTTTCCTATCCTCAGTCTTGTGACCTTTCCAAACCTCTGTGATGCAAAAATGGTGTGTTTCTTGTTCACGATGGCATCCTGAGTACTTGGCACATAGTAGCTGCTCAGTGACTGCGGATAAGATGAAAGGTAAGGAGCACTGAATGGCAGAGTTCTACCTAGAAATGTAGTCTACTGACTCTTGACCTAGTGCTTCATCCATCTAGCCTGACTGCAGCTCATGATTGAAGAACTCTTAGCTGTTGCCCTTTGACAGGAGGATGGTTCTGCCAACCTGGAATTAGGTGGTAGACCCCAAAGTTACCCCTGCCCACAAAACTGCAGCTCCCAGGGTGTGGCTTGATGGCCCCTGTGGGTTTAAGTGGCCCCAGGCAACATTTCTTTCCCTTTTCTCTTTGGCCCAGGGACAGGCTGCTGAGCTCCTGGCTTACATCCATGACAGAGAGAGCAGGAGTCCCAGGGATGGGGCCAGCCTAAGCTGCACCTGCTCAGAGGCGACATGAAGTCCCCCTGACTTCAGACCCAGGAAGGAAAGGTCGCTGCAGGGAAATGGTGGTCCTACTTGGGCAAAAAACATGCCAAATCCCATCCCTCAGCCAGTCCTGGTGTCCGAGGGAACTCTTCCTTGGGATTTTGGAAAATGTCAGCTTCTGCCTGGCTGGCAGGGTGGCCTCCCTGCAGCTCCTACTATTTTACCAGCTGATAAACCAGGGAGGCTGGGAGCAAAATTAGAGTTATCTATTCCCCTCACCATCCACCCTCTTAACCCCCACTCCCACTCTCCCATGCTATGGCCCCACCAAACCATCGTGAGAAAAAGCTGGGCCTGACTTCCTGGGGGCTCTCTGTTGGTGCCTATAGGAGGAAGGAAACTGGAGGCATTGGAGGTCAATAGGCTGTGGGGAGGTATCCCAGGTAAGGCCTGGATCATCCTTCCCCTCAAGCCAACACAGGAGATGCCAGGAGCCCTCAGTTCCCAAGGCTCCAGCACCAAAGACAAACCATGGCATGTGCCAGGGTGGCCTGGGATGTTGCACCTTCGGCCGTGAGGCCCACCACTAGGGCAGGATGTCTAGGACCTTGGGCTATCCCTCGGATCCTAATGAGTCCGCTTGTCTACTGAACACATCAGGGTGGCCCAGCATCCTTTAGGAAGATCCACAAAACCCACATCTTACTTCCCCTGCTGCAAAGAGAAGCAGCAGCCTCCCATGGCCCTTTACCCCAAATGGCAGGGCAGGCAGTGTTGATGAAGCTCTTTAGGAAGATGACGCTGGGAGCTATTGCAGCCGGCTTTGGTCTCGGCTACAAAGGCCCTGGCACCCTCCTCACCTCTCCCACCTCACAGAGAAGGAAGAGCAGCTGCGTCAGCTTGCCTAGTGACCCAGCACTGCACAGGGAGCTCCTCATCCTCCAGCACCGGAGCTCGTAGTTGTAGGTGGGCAGGCTAAGTCAGCCCTGAGCAGGGCCTGCCAGCCACACCCTGAAGCACGGAGGCAGGGCTGCTGCCCCCAGATTAAGGGGAGTTAAGAGGACTTCTCTCCACCCACCTCCCAGCCCCTGGCGCTGAGTCCCACCACCACAGCGTTCCTGGCTCCTTTTATCAACAGGAAATATATGGCTCCCTCCAGCTTCTGCACAGGCTGGAAGTGCAGAATGGGAGGAGATAAGGGGGTCTGGGGAGCACAATTGGTGAGTGGGTGTGAAATGCTCCAGGCCCTATAAACCTTTACCTCCCCCACAGGCCCGGAGCCCCTTTCTATCCGTCGCTACATGGATGGCCAGGCGCAGGCTGGCTTGACTCGGGCGCCCCCATGTGGTGAAGTCCAAAGAGGCTGCTCCTTGGTAGGGGCTCATACCCACTCAGGGCCTGGCCCCTGGGGCGCTGCAATAGCTCCCAGATGGCCTCCCGATCCCTGCATGGCCCCTTCTCAGTCCATCCGGGCACCGCTGCCTTATTATCACAAACCCACTCACAAACCACCGGCAGCTCCAACTGCTTTTGCCTTCTAGGTCCTCCCAGGCTGACCCTAACCCACCTCTAAGGCCTTTTTCGTCACTGAAAGTAATATCAATAATAACAATTTTTATTTGAGTCCTTACTATGTGTTAGACACCGTTATAAACATGTTGTCTATGAATTAATTCATCTAATTCTCATAAAAATCCAATGAGGTAGAAAATACCATCATCCCCTTTTAGAAACTGAGGCACAAGGAAATTGAGGGACTTGCCTTAAGTCACACAGCTTAAGTGGCAGAGCTAGGATCCCAGCCCAGGCTGTCTGATTCAGAACGCTTGCCTTTAACCACGACAGCCACCCACCCCTGTCCTTCATTCCAGCCAACTCAGTTGCTCATGGCTCCTCCGAAGCATTTCCCCCCAGTGGTGGTGGGGGACTGTTGTCTGGCTATTCCCACTGTTCATTTAAAAAGAACCGTCATCTACTTGACCCTGCAGCTAATGCCAGAGCCTTGGAATCTAATGCTCTAACACTTACTGTGTCCTTGGGTTTACCTATCTGAGTCTCAGTTTCTGCATCTGTTAAATGGAGATGATAATGGTACCCTCCCCACAGGGTGACTGTGAAGATTAAAATGAGATAAGCCATGGAAAGGGCTGAGCACAGTGCCTGGCACACACTAAGCTGTCTTGTGGTTGTTATGAATTACTTGCTATTATCATCCTTGTCATTATTATTGTCGTTGCCATTATCATCATCATCAAATCCCTCCAGTTTTGAGAAACACCAAACGTGGGGAGAGAAAGAAGCAGGTGACTGAGACAGTGCCTTGGATCTGGCCCTTATTCCAGGGTACAGATCTTCAGAGGAAGAGCATCATCCCTGGACACGGGAAGGGAAGCAGGAACAACTGCTGAGTCTGTGCCTAGGCCAGTGGATCCTAAATCTAGACATGTTAAGATGAAAAGGTACCACACATAGCAGAGAGCAAATGTATAGAACTCACTTCTTTAGCAGGCGGTTTGCTATTTGGTCAGCCAGTACCCACTCACTGAGCACTAGCTATATGTCAAGCACTGAATCTAACCCAAAACCCAAACACTGAGATGTTTATGTATGGCTAATAGTTTCAGGGGCATTTTTAGGCATCTCTGGGGGAAGATTCCCAGTCTGCCTCCATTCAAGATTGCCATGAGATTCTGAGACATTTCTTGTCTATGGGAGCATATGGAAGACAATCCTACCCTGTTGCTCAGCAAACACCGACCAGGTGTCTACTGGGAGTTGGGCCCTGCACCAGGGCCTGGGGAAGCCACATCTTCAGGGACTCATGGTGAACCATCAATTCCCACCCAGGCCCATGGAGAAGAGCAGGTGGCCTGGCCCACTGCTCTGACCTGGAGGCAGTTCCAATGTCCTCGTGGTAATGGGCCATTACCTTTGGGGATGTCATGCTCCAAGGAGTCCATGAAGTCCAGGGAGGGGTCCAAGTCAGCCTTCTCCAGCAAGGTCTTATCCTTCAGCTCCACGGCTTCCTTGAAGTGGAAGTAGGAACTGAGCTTCTTGGCCTCAGACAAGGACAATCCTAGAAGGAGGTAGCAGGCAGGAAAGGGATGGTCAGCCCCCAAACACATACCCCCCTTCCCTCACTGCATTGGACCACGTAGAGGGGCTGCGAAGGACTCGGTCCACCACTGACAGAGAACTAAGCGAGAACAGGGAATAGTTTTCCCTTAGTTCAAACCTGACCCATTTCAAGGTGATGTACATGTTCATTACTTTGCGGTGATGGTTTCATGGGTGTATACATACGTCACAGCTTCTCAGATTGTACAATTTAAATTTGTGAATATTATTGTATGTTAAGTTGATCTCAATAAAACTAAAAAAAAAGGTGATTAATCTGTAGAAGTTGTAATGGAAAATATGGGCAATATGTAAGACCAGATGGATAATTTCAGTAAAGCAATGGAAGCTAATTAAAATAAAACAAAACAAAACAAAACACAAAAACCAAAACCTTGGCCCAGATCCTGTAATGAGGAGAAACAAAGGAGTAAAAAGAAAAAAAAAATGAGAAAAGGCAGATAGCCTAGACACTGCCAAGCCCTAGGACGCATGTGGCCATATGTTGTCCCACCCCTCAGGTGGAAAACAGTCAGGGCCCAGTGGCTGGGTGGCCCATGCCAACTGCCGATGATTCCAGGCCACTGGGCACAGATACACCTTCTTTGAGGAAGGGGGCAGGTTACCCCTGTAGTCCTGAACATGTGTCCAGCTATACTTGGGAAGAGATGCCCTCCTTCCCTCCAGAGGGGCCCTGGAGGACTCACCATCAAAGGTCCGATTGACATGGATAGGTCCAAAAGGGGTCTTGAAGAGGGCACCTCGGGGGATAATGGCCACAGCCTTGTCAATCTGGTCGATGACGGACACCAAACGGGTCTCTTCCTTTATCTGAACCTGGGGAGACAGCAGAGGAGCTAAACCGCCAGGTGCTGTACCCACTCGTCTGCGGCGCAAGAGCCCTCTGCCTGGCCACCCCGCCCGGGTCGCCAGTGTATACGTGACAGATCCGCGGAAAACCACTCTGGGTGAGTCCTTGCCTTCCCTCCTTTTAGGATTGATTTTCCTTCTTCTTATTCTTCTTCTTTTTTTAATGGGTTGTACATACAGGCGATGCCAAATTTGAAACAGCAAATAAATAAATAAATATCAGTCTTTCTCCCACCCGTCTCAGCCCTCCAGTTTCCTCTCCCTGGGGACAACCACATGAAAAGTTTCCTATGTATCCTTCCATTGGCATACCAGCCTATCATCGTGTTTAAATGTTGCTTATTTTGCCTTTTTTAAATATAAAAGCAATCATGCTCATTGTAGGATATTTGGAAAATATAGAAAAGCACATCTAAGAAAACCACTCATAATCCCATCTCCTAGAGACAAACACTGATAACATGCTTTCTTCCAGTCTTTATTTTTCCTATGCACAATGCATATATTTAAAGCAAAATTAGAGTTATCATTTACTTAGTTTCATACCCTGCTCTTTGGCTTAATATTATCTCCCGAGCATCTTCCCATAGTGACATTTTTATACAGAATGAAATTTGATTAAAATGAATATCACAGGCCTTCCCTGTTGACTGTGCTGAGAAGTCCACTTCACCTAGCCCAGTCACTGGCATTGAGGAACCTCAGCCTAGACTCAGAAATTCAGCCAGAGGGATAGGAAGGAGTGTACCCTCCAGTGGGCACCCGAACCCGCTTTATCTGACCCATGATGACTCAGGAAATATCTCAGGGTTCAGTTTCCCAGACCCTGGTACTGCTCCCACAGTGAAGATCAGACTTTGTCCCTGCAGGACCCGCTGGGGAGGTGCCCATGGCTCTTGGATATCTCGGCTCTCTGCATGCTTATCTGGTTATGAGTGAAAACTCAAAGGAAGACAGTTGTCAGCTGAGCTACTAACAATGCAGCCACGGGCATTAGTGAGCTTGAAAGATGTAGTCATAGACTTCACCCAGGAAGAGTGGTCCCTGCTGGACACAACCCAGAAAAAGCTGTTCAGAAATATGATGCTGGAGAATATCAGTCATCTGGTCTCAGAGGAACATCAGATCTTCAAATCAGATGTACCTTCCCACTTGGAGCAACAAGAGGAACTGTGGAAAAAGAGGAATTGGATCTTTCCAATCCCAGAATTCAGAGGCAGAATTCTTATATTAAAAAGAATGGCATTATATGTAGTGAATTGCTAGATTTTATTCACAGATCCAAGGTGACACGAGTGTTAACCCACAATGGAGAGAAGTTCTACTTCAGCAATCTTGTTGGAAAAGCCCTGAGTGACCAGTCATCTGTTAATAAACAGAAGCAAATATGCACTAAAAATATATCATATGAATGTCATCTAATTGGTAAATCCTTTATTGAAAGCTCTGGCCTTACACATTACAGTGGAACTCGCACTAGAGAGAATACCATCTATGGAGGAAATCCTTCATTCTATATTCTGCCAAGAGACAACATGAGAGAACTCACATTGGAGAGAAATGATATGAATGCCACCTATGTGGGAAAGCCTTCATCCATTATTCTATGCTTAGGCAACATGAGATGAGTCACACTAGAGAGAAACCCTATGAATACCATCTATGTGGGAAAGCCTTTGCTCAGGCTTCGAACCTGAGACAACATGAGAGAATTCACACTGGAGAGAAACCATGCAAGTGCCATCTACGTGGGAAAGCCTTCATTTGTTGTTCGAATCCGGAAGAACATAGAACTCACACTGGACAGAAGCCATATGAATGCCATGTATGTGGGAAAGCCTTCACTCATTTTTCTTCCAAAGGACAACACAAGAAAACTCACACTGGAGAGGAACCATATGAATGCCATGTGTGTGTGAAGCCTTTAACTGATGTTCTGCCCCGAGACAACATGAGAGAGTTCACAGTGGAAAGTGACCCTATGAATATCACCTTTGTAGGAAAGCCTTCACTTACCATCTACCTTTAGAAAACATGAGAAAATTCAATATGCAGAGATACCATATTACCTATGTTGGGAAACCTTAGTTTATTTCTGTAAACTTAGACAGCATGACAGAAACCAAACTGGAGAAAAACCCTATGAATGCCATATATGTGAAAGGCTTCAGTCAATATTCTGGCCTTGGATGACATGAGAGAGCTCATACTAGGAATGGTTTTATATTGATGAGATTTCAGTCCTTGAGTGTACCTCTGAAAATGCTAGAAAACTCACACACTGAAAAAAAAATATATATATATACAAAAAAAAACCTGTAATCAATCTGGTAGAGCTTTTAGTCATCCTAAATGTCAATCTAAGCCAAATTAAACTGGAGAGGATCAATGTAAATTTCACCTATATATAAAAGCATTTAGTATATGGTCATACTTCATGAGAGAAATCATAAAATATGAGTAATGAAAGTGGAAGAGTCTACTTCCACTGCTCTACCTGATAGGGGCAGAATTCTTTACCAGAGGATGAAGCCCCTTGAGAGAGAGCCATGTAATGCCTGCTGGAGATGTTATTCATGAAAAATCACAAAAAATCATTTATTCATACAGCAATACTTGTAGGACAAGTGTGAATTCATATAGTATAAAACTCATCAGTGTCATGAATGAAGGCAAATCTTCAGTGATCACTCATTCCTTAGCATTAATATTTTTATGCTGAGGAATCAACAATCCTAAAGTCAATTTAGGAAAATCTTCAGCTAGATTTCACATCAGAAAATTTATAGCGTTAAATAAAATCTTTTATATGGACCCTTTAGCACTCAATTCAGCAAAGAGTCAATAATTTTGACCAAAACTTACTACTGAAATTACGTATGATAATGTAGAATTGTGAAATGTCACTGGTATTCTACTAAATGATAAATTTTGTAAGAAGTAACATAAAGTGAGAAAAATTCCATAGATTAGTACTTGCATATTTGTAAGCAAGAAATAATGTTGCTGAAAATCTAATATGTTGGCCATGTTTTAGTTTTGTTCTTATGCAGTTCTAAACAAAAACATTTGAGTCAAACAGAAAATAACTTTGAATGTTAACTCAAACACTTAGAATATAAAATTATGATTGTTAACTGTTACCTTAGAATTATACATGATCAAGGCAAGGATGAAAACATACTTGGATAAATACACACATTTTAGAAGTAGAATCATACAGTACATAAATATTCCTCTTTTAAAATACCACTTATATTGCCATCAAAATTTAGAAATGAATTGAAAATGAAACTATTTTAAATAAAATCAAACAAATCATCTATGAAAAAAAAATGAGTATCACAGGCAACCCTGAACAAAAGGACTTCACAGAGATGTCTGGGGAAAAGCAGCATTTTACAGAGGCCCCCACAGAGCCAGTGAGTCACCCACTTCACGGGGTGCTGATCTGAATTGTTCACAGTGGGGATACGAAAACCAATATTTATTATTTACTAAGTGCCTAGGCCAGGAGCTTTACATATGTTACCTCATTTGATCCACGCAAACCTGCAAAATAAATATAATTATCCCAATTTTACAGAAAATAAAGCTGAGGCTTGGGAGATTGAGTTTGCTGGGTAGAGGGGGCAGCGGCCGCAACTGAGGTCACAGACCTGCACCTGGACTTTAGGCATCACCCAGGTTCAAGTGGAGAGGCTGGGTTTTGAATTCCAGGTTGGTCTAGTTTCAAAACTTGGACTCCTTACTTTTCATAATTCTATTTCTAGGAATTGATCTTTCAGGTAGAGTATACACATTGGAAATGACGTATGTACAAGGTCATTCATGTGGCACTGTTTGTCAGAGCTAAAACTTGGAAATCTGCGTTTCCTCATAAGGCACAATAAATTATGGTACATTCACACAGTGATGAAAGATTGAGGAGACTCTTTAAGGCACTGATTAAAAAAAAGAATTTCAAAATATATTGTTAAGTAAAAAAAGCAAGGTACAGAACTGTATAATATTATAGCATACTACCATTCTTTTTTAAGGTCAAAAAAGAATATGTATTGGTAAGATACTTGCTGGGGCTTGTACTTGCATAAAGTTTGGAAGATGCACTTCTCCAATTTTAATGTGTACTGGAATCTCCTGGGGGATTTGTTAAAATGCAGATTCTGAGGCTGGGGCTGAGATTCTGCATTTCTAACTCCCAAGGTATGGTGATGCTTCCTATCCAGACAGCACATTGAGTAGCAAGATTTAAAGACACACACACACAATGACAACAATAATGCCCCCTGCCCCGAAAGACCTGGGTGGCTGGTGCACAGGGATGCAAGGGAAACTTTGAGGTATTCCTTTTTGTACCTTTGAATTTTGAACCATGTGAATGTATTAACGAGTAAAGAATGTTTGGTGCAAAAATGTAAGAGCCTGTGCTCCTTCCCTGTCTCCAGAGTGCAGCACAGCTGAGTCCCTAGCCCAGAGCCAGGCTCGTGCAGGAGCAGCTACTGCTCCCTCTTCCCACTGTGGCTCAGGAGCTGTGTGACGCTGGGCAAGTCACTCAACCTCGCTAAGCTTCAATTTACTCCTCTCTGCCATCTGGAAAGCAATGTACCAATTTCTGAGAGCTGCACGGATTCAAAGAGATGGCCCAAGGCCTAGCACTCCCAGGTACTCAATACCTGGCCCAACTACTCTTGTTGTTGCCCTAATTTCTACTGTGCCAGGTTTGGGACAGGTCCTCTTCCTTCAGGCTCTCCTCCCCTTCCCCACTTCACTCACCACTATTTCTTCTTCAAAGACTCTGTCGCCCTCAGTCATCTTCTGCATCTCGGTATGTTCGTATTCATGCGAAGGGTCCCCCATGAAGCGACCATTCACCACAGACGTCTGCACCATCATCTCCTCTGTGGCCGGGGGCAAGAGGCTCCACTCCATGCAGTTCAGGCTGCCAACAACATCCACACCACCCCTAGATTTCAGCTCCCCCCTCTCACCCAGTCCCCCACCTCCCCTTCTCCGTAGGGGGTTAGACCCAAGAGAAGCTGTTGGGATTCCCACCTTTCTTCTTAGAAGCTCTAAGCCACCATGGGTGATGCAATTCAATTTTACTTATTTATTTTATTCAGTTTTATTTTTTGAAAGGTCACAAAAGCTTAATATGCATGGGGATTAAAAGAGCTTCTCTCTAGATATATGAACTATGAAATTCCGGATGAGTTTCTGGAAGCTGAACTTTCCTCATTTGGAGGGCCCCAAACTCGTGCTCAGTCTGGCTACTGAGCCAATAGCACGGCCATCTCTCCCCATTTCTCAGGAAAGCCCCACCCAGGCTCAAAGATCTCCTATTTTGAGGGCTTCAGGAGTGCTCTGTTCCAGAGTGCTTCAGAGGCACCCTGGACCAGCCCCTTCTTTCTCACTTCCTGCTGGGACCCAGTCTGAGCTCTGGTCACTTTCCTGTCCTTCTTTCTCTGAAATTGCTCGGTCTTGCAAAACAAGAGCGGCCCTCAAATCAGCCCTAGAAAAGGCCTTTTTTCCTGTCCCTCCCTCCTCTTCTCCAGCTCTGAACAATATTCTCAGAGTAACAATTTGCCCTGCGGGTGCCGTTCCCTCTTCAACTAGCTGCACCTTGATCCCCGCCTCCGCCCCAACACACACCCACCCACTCCAAGAAACTACTTGGGAGAATGTCATCCAAGCACCCTAAAAGCCAACAAATACGTATTTCCTTTGACATTCCCTCTTCCCCATCCAGGGCCTTAAGTATTTCCAGAGTTCTATCCTCATCCTTTTTCTCCCTGGGCAGTCTCACTCCCCTGACTCCCAGAGCCTCAGCTACTGCCTCGCTATATCCAGAATCTAGTCACCTCCATTGCTCCCACCCTGGTCCAAGCCACTGCCTACTCTTGCCTCCTCCCTGGCCTCCCCCTTCCACATCTGCTCCCCCTTCAGTCTAGCCCCCATCCAACAGCGAGGTTGATCCTGTTAAAACCCAAGTCCAATCACCTCACTCCTCCGTTCAGAACCTTGCAGTGGCTTCCATTGAGCCACATCCTTACAATGCCCCACAAGGCCCTGCATGATTGCCCTTGTGCTTTACCTCTTTGACCCAGTCTCCTACAATGCTCCCCCTAACTCACCCCTTTCCAGCCACACTAGCGTCCAAGGGGCTCCAAAAACAAACTGAACACATGCCTGCCTCAGGACCTTTGCACTTGCCTGGAATTCTCTTCCCTCAGATATCCACATAACTCACTCCCTGAGTCCCTTCAGATCTTGTCTCAAAGGCCATCCCTGAACATCCTGTCTGAAATTGCTCCCCATCCTCTATTTTCCATCCCCCTTTTACTGCTCTATTTTTTGTCTTAGCACCATCTGACATGTAATATGTGTATTTATTTATTGTCTGTCTTTCCTCCAAACATACATATACCCACTGTAATATAAGTTCCACAAAGACAAGGACTTTGTCTTGTTTACCACTGATACTGGTGCCTAGCACATAGTAGGTGCTCAATAAATAAATATTTATAGAATAAAATGAAATGAGTCCCAAATCTCTATCTTCAACCAAATTTCTCTTCTTGGCTCCAGATCTTAGCTCCCTGCTTCCCAAGCACCTCATCCCAAACTTACTATGTCCTCTTCCTGGAATACTCTTCCAGTAAGTGGCACCAGCACTCCCCTAGTGGCTGAAGTTGGAAGGGGTGATCAACTTGGACCTCTTCTTCACTGCTCCCTTCACTGCCTGCCAACTCCATCACTTAAATCTGTCCAACCCATACCCTCCCCTCCATTCCCTCTGCTACCCCTTCCTTTCAGACCCCCTCATCTGGACACTGCAACAGGCTCCTAAATGCTCACCCCACTTCCAGGTCATCCTGCCCCCTCAGATCTGAGCAGGCACTTCTTGCTTAAAGCCCCTCAGTGGCTCCCCATAGCCTACAGGACAAAGTTCAAACCCCTTGGCCTCTCCATCCAGTTCCACACAACACCCTATGCTGCCACCACCATGTTTACCTACCTGCTGTTATCCAAAACACTCCAAGGCCTCTCCATCCAACAGTGTTGGTAGAACTGTCCCCTCTATCTAGCATGAAATCGTTCCCCCCCCACACACACAGACACCTTCCTGGATGACTCCTGCTTGTCTTTCAAATCTCAAAGGAAGTTACTCCCTTAGTAAACTTATCTAATTGCCTTCTAAGAGAATACTCCCCTGTTCCCCACCCCCCTTTGTGTACACCTCTGTTCTAGTGTTAAAACACCATGCTGCAATTGTTGAGTAAACATCTGTCTCCTTCCTTGGATACAGGGTGGAATCTTAGCCATCTTTGTAACGCCAAGTCTGGCACAGGATGCATTCAATAAATGTTAGATGAATGCATGAGTGGATAGATGAAGTCTCCAATGCCTGCAGCCTGAATGGAATACTTCAAAGAGGGTGAGCTCCCCATAATCACGAGGGTGGTCAAAAAGAGGCTGTACAGTCCTCTACGGTAGTGCCCAGCTCTTTCTAGGCTCTGCCTCTATTATAAACCCAACCTCATCTATGTTTCTCTTGACACCTCAAGGCCTAGAACTCGTCCTCCCAGGGCCTGGACCCCACTATTCCCTGCTTTCTCAGATCTTCCCTCTCTGATATTGCCTTCCACTTCCCAGCAGTCTCAAGTGTCTTGACATCCCAGTCCCCGCCCCCATTAATCCTCAACCACCGGCTTTCGTCCCCAGACCCCGGCCCCCCACCCCTTCCCATGCCATCCTCCTCAGATCCAGTCCACTTGCTTCCGTGACCCCTTAAACATTTCCTTCAGACCCGCACACTGCTTCCCAACCCCCCAGTAGGCTCCCCACTTCAGTATCCTTGCGGCCTCGCCCCGCCCCAGACGTCTCCACCTGTAGAGAGTCTTGCGCGGTGCGAGCTGGTCCTCGCTCAGGCCCTGCGCGATGTAGTAATCGGCCACTAGGCCGAGGATGCGGCCCCAGAAAAGCACGCGATCATAGCGGTAGTCGCGCTTAACCAGCATCAGGGACGTGAGCAGCGAGGCCCGACGGTCTGGGCTGAGGCCCTGCCCACTGCCAGACGCCAGCTCCAGCGACAGCAGAAGGCTCTCGGCGTCCATCAGGTCGGCGACTCTGCTCAACGCCCGCCAGGCTGCTAGGAGAAGCCGTCTCCATGGAGACCCCAAGCTCCGCCCCTCCGACCTGCAGGAAGCCGGGATCCCACCCACACGGCCGCCCAAGGCCCAGCCCTCTCGGCGCTTCCGGCCTCCCCTACTCCTCGCAGAGCCCTTGGCTAAAGCCTGGTCACACCCTAGCCCCTCCCTCTTCCTCTCCCGAGTTCGGGACAGGTTGTCTTGAGTTGTCTCAGCAACGGCATGGATTCCCTAATACAGGTAGTTCACAGTGTGAGGTTGCAGGTCCCAATCCAGCCAATTCCATGATACTTTGGCCCTCCTTGAGCTCTTCCACATAGCTGGCATTCAGGAGTCTTCACTGTACCTGCAGTGGGGACTTGGGAAGAAAAACAATGCAAAGCCCTAACTCCGACACTAGTTGTATTATTTCACCGCAGTTGCATCACTTTTTTGCCTCAGAATTATCTATGAAGAATTTAGAATAGATTTGAGATCCTTCCTGGCTTTAAAAGTCTAGGATCCAGGGCAATTAATCCTTCCCAAAGCCAGATTTTACAGAATTGGGTCCCTCCGTTTCATCCTGAGCCGTCTTCACCAGATATCTCTTTATCCACCCCTTCACAGTATTATTCCAAAGAAGTGACAAATGGAAACCCAGGCAATGTGGTGAGGGATTGCATCACACCTTGGGGAAGGAGGGTGTGGTTAGGAGTACAAGATGGATAACGTTTATCCACTGTTCCTTTAGGACCAAATGGTAGCAACAAATGAAAGTCCAGACCCCCCACTGCAGTGGAGGCTTATCTCTCCCTGGCTGGAGACCATCACATCCACCTCTGGAGTCCCCAGCCAAGGACAAACAGATCAACAGGCTCCTTAGCCAGCTTGTCTTCAAGGAAGGAGATGAGCTTTACTGTTAGTATTATTAATTTATCTTTTAATTTCTGGATTCCTTTGGAGAGGACCCATGAAATCAGGATGAACAGGGCTCCAATGCCAAGCTTATGGAGGAATGTTTTAAATTACCCAGATAATTAGTTTGTTTTGATTGTCAAGGCATTGGTATGAAGGCTTTTAAAATAAGTATTTGAGGGAGCTGACTTGACTTACTGTGTCTTCTCTTTCTAAACAATGTATAACACCCTAGTTCAAAGCTCCCCTGCTCCCTTTAGTCAGATGTCTCAGCCCTGTCCCTTCCCTAAGAGGGAAACAGGACTCTGTTCCTCATCTGTAAGATAACACCACACAGAAAGGTAGCCAAAATTCTGGCTGGTGGAATATGTTCCAGGTGGTCACAGCACAAAAATGAATCAAAACCTTTTGTTTTCATTAGTCAATATTTACTCAGCACCTATTACCCGCAAATTCGTCAATTATCAGAATCTGAAGTCAGAGAGGAGTCCTACAGCTTCCCAGTGCTACCACCTTTATCAGGGAAGATACTATTTAATTACTTCAGAGTAAAACTATGCAAGATGTGCAGCACAGTGTAAAGCAGCCTCTGGAGCCAGACTGACTGGGTTTGAATCTAGGTTTCACCACTTAGGCATGTTGCTCAACCTCCTAAAGCCTCATCTATAAAATGGGGATAATAATAATACCTATATCACAAGTTTGTTAAACTTATATAATGTATGCAAAGTGCTTAAAACTTAGTATAAAATGAAATACATTTAAGTACTTTACATACATTATCTTATCTAATCCTAACAATCTTGCAATGTATGTACTATTGCCTTTATATCCACACACATGCACGCTCATATCTCCAACACCAGCAGGGTGAGGATTCAGTGTCTTCATCTGGCTTCGAAGAAATGAGGTACTCTCCTTCCCCAGGGACAAAGGGAGCTTCAACACTTGGTGGTCAGGATAGCATCAAGTCAGAGACAAGAGAAGGATCAGGATGGCCAAGTCAGAGATGTAGCTAAGGAGAAACTGCCACAGGCAGGAGGGCAGAGTTTGCTTAAAGACAATATTGCCAACAGGAACTGCCAGCAGCCGCAGACAACCACAATGGAGACAGGCTTGGCAGAACTACTAAAGGGACATTTGGCCTTGGGGAACTGACCCCACAAGGCAGTCTTGGGGCCCTCAGCCCACAGTTCAATTAGGCCTTGCAAAGATCCTCCCATTTTACTTTTACCAGCCCTCTTTCAGCTGGGTCTCCCAGATCCCCATTCCCCTGACATTTGCTTCTCAATCTGAGGGAAAGAATGGGCCTCACCCTCCAACCTCAGATTCCCATGCCTGGCACATGCCATGTATTTTAATCAGTGGTTGCCTTAACAAGGACTGAAGTGTTGCAGCAGTCACCCGAGGCACCCAGGGCCACGGCAGACCATTGCTAATGAACAGGGCTGTAGCTCCTGCTCTCTGAGAGTTAGGCTTGTGTGGAGCGCCTCCCTTCTCACCATTCTTTCAGCACACTGGGCCAGACTGTTGCCCTAAATCACTGTGGTCTCACTAAGTGGCCTGGAATTTTGCCCACATCAAAGGTTTTGGTGAGTAAAACCTTTGTCTGCTTTGGAAAGACAGAATCTAGGGGTTATAACAACCCTTAGTATGCAGCAAGGAAAGAAAGTTGGTGAAGAGGACTTTAGTTCAGCTCTGCTATCCAAATCAGCTACAGGACCTTGACCAAGTCTAACTTCCCAGACTGGCCTGAGGCTGCTGAAGAGAAAGAACCATTAGTAAAATAAATAAATTCCTGGAAGCCCTGAAGCAGAAAAGGCCAAGAAGAAAGACAAAATACTCTAGCCTCAAAGCCAGAAAGTCTCTTTAGGCCTCTGATTTAATATGGCTTAATAAAATTTAATAGGAATTCATTCATTTTATATTTAAATTTATGAGTCACACCACATTATGTCACTGCTAAAAAATCTGAGAGGCCACAATGAGGAGAAGAGGGCTACTGAGTATCCATGGGCTCATGTGTTCTTTCCAACCCCAAATAAATGCCTGATCCAGCACCCCCTGGGAAAATTAACCCTGTGATTCAAAAAGATGTTGTGCAATGAAGATTATTACAGCCAAGCCACACCATCCACCCACCAGGCAGTCTGAGGAGGGGAGGCAGGCAGCCAGAAGGATCAAGCCTTCCTCCCTCCCTTGCTGAGAAGCAGCTCCAGCTCCAAGCAAGAGATGGGTGACTTGGGTGCCACATGGAGAAAGATAATTCAGCCAGTGTTTTCATGATTAAGAAGCACCCTTATTTACTCATGGAAGCCTTTAAGCATCACTGGTGCCTGGAACCAGATATAATCCTCCCAGGCCGTGGTTGGGATGGAAGGTCTACCGCAGGACAGGGTCACGGTCAGTTTGTGGCCCCGGCTGGGCGCTCGGTAGTTGAGCTTGGGTCGAAACCAGTCTTCTCCACATTCGCGATGCCCCTGTGCCATAATGATGGTGCCCATGAGTGGAGGAGCCTGCAGTTCACTGAAGGCGTCAGCCATGAAAATGGCTCGGAAGAGATGGCGCAGACAAGCTGCTGTGCTCAGGCTCTGGTCTCTGCTGTCGGGGGCCAGCTGGGTCAAGTCAAGCTCATAGAACTCCTTGGGACTTAGGGCACTGCCCCCAAGAAGGATCAGCACTCGAGGTACTAGTGTCCGGGCAAAGAAGCCCTCTAGGTGGCTGAGGACACTCTCCAATTCTGCCAGGGCTTGTTGGCATTTCCTGCTGCTCGTCTCAGCATTGGTTCGAGGCTTTTTCCTCACTATGTCCTCTGCCTGTGAGGACAAAGAATGGTGGAAGAGAAGGATAAGGTACAGGAAGTTAATGCTCTAGCTAATGCTCTCTGAAGAACCCTTTTGAGATGTTTTAGAAAGACTAATGGGACTGGACTTCCAGCACAGTGAACTGCCATGATCAAAACACCAGATTTTATCTGAGGGCATCATATCAAAAGGGAAAATATATTCTTTGCACAAAATCATAATTCTCTCACACTTGAAAGAGCAAAGGCAGTGTTCTGAAGTTGGAGGGCATCCAGAAATAGGCAACTAAAATAATGAAGGGGCTCTGGCGACATAACATGGCAGAGGATGGCAAATTTTTGCTGTACAGGGAGTGATAACAGGAATGAGGATTATTTGGTCTGATAAAGGTAATTCTGGGGTTGGTCTTCCAGTTAAACATGGCAAATTGAACACAGGCTTATTTGTGCTGCCACCAGGAATACTACTAAATGAGAGAAAAGAAGTTAAAAGGGAAAGAGAACAAGAGAGAAATAACTCCCAAGGGCAAACAGAACTGGAGACTAGACAACAGTGGCCAAGAGGCAACCACAAATTTTTGGAAGATAGAAAGCAGATGGAGTTCAAGAGAGCTGAATACCAAGTGCTGGCCAAGGGGACCCCATGAGAAGCAAACTGATTCACTCTGCAGAACCTCAGAAAGGCTCAGGAGTTGGCAATATCAGCACCACAGAAGGCAAGAGTGAACACAGGGGACTGGGTGAAAACCCATGTAAAGACATTTAAACTACCTGCCAATTGTCCTCCCATACTCAGAGAGAAGCCCTTCTAATATTGACCTTTAGAAAGTTCGCCAGAGACAACCAGTTTCCTACCCAGTCTCCTTAGAGTGAAGTCTGTCAGCTCACAAGGCCCAAACTTGCACACAGAACTTCCAGTCAGCTTTCAATTACCTATTCTTAAATATTTACCCAGACACAGAATAAAAGCCTCCAACAACAAGAAAGTCAGAGACAAAAACAAATGGGAAAATGAGTCTGAAAGAAACCAAGACGCTTTAAAAAACGTGAAAACTCCAAAAATACAATAATATCCTCAGATAAGAGAAGTTAACACAGCCATGCAACAAGAACAGGTTGCTATACCTGAAACTATCAAACTGCAACCCAGTAGCCTTGACTCTTGAAGACAATTGTATAACAATGTAACTTACAAGGGGTGACAGTATGATTGTGAAAATCTTGTGGATCGCACTCCCTTTATCCAGTGTAGGGATGGATGAATAGAAAAATGGGGACAAAAACTAAATGAAAAATAGGATGGGTGGAGGGTGATGATTTGGATGTTCTTTTTTACTTTTTTTTTTTATTCTTATTTTTACTTTTTCTGGTATAAGGAAAATGTTCAAAAAATAGATTGGGGTGATGAATGCACAACTATATGATAGTACTGTGAACAGCTGGTTGTACACCATGGATGACAGTGTGATATGCGACTATATCTCAATAAAACTGATTTTTTTTTAAAGGCATATAAGCATTAAAAAAAAAAAAAAAAAAAGAACCGGTTGCTATTAAAAAGGAACATGCAAAGGTTAAGAATGAGTTCTTAATATGACGTGTCAGAATAGTCAAGGAAGTCCCCCCAGAAAATAGAATGACAACAACAAAAAAAGAGAAGAAAATTTGGAAAGAAAAGACACTAAAATTATGTCAATTCACTAAGTCCAAATGTAACAAATAATAAGAGTTTCAGGAAGAGAAAACAAGAGAAAAAGCAGGGAAGGGGTTAGACTATCAAAGATTAGAATGGGGAGAAAGTGACTGCATCAAATTCCTCACAGCTGCTTAGCCTGAAAGTCTATGAAGATAGCTTGACCACTTGTGTCTGTTTGTTTGTTTGTTTAACCTGCCTACCCTCTAAGAGCCTCCAAGTTTTTCCTACAACTTTTCCCACAACTTTTCCCCAAAGCCAGTACTTACCTGGGGAGGTTGTTTTCGGTAGAAGTGCTTAAGCTGTTCATAGGGCAGAGGGAGTTGCTGGCGTTGGTACATAATATGCTTTAGAAGTTCGCAAGTAAACTGACAGCAGCCTTCTTGGCTCACAGGCCCAGGAAACACCACTGGCACCATGCAGACTCTGGGGCAAAAGGACTCGGAAGGGTAGGGAGGTCCTTGGACAGAGATAGTCTTAAGTAGTTCCATCTCTGGAGCATGAGTTTCCTCTGACTTCTCGAGCCAGTCCAAATCTGCTATGTGGACAGAGGGACAAGGGAGAAAAAGGAAAAGCTTAAAGGCCAAAGCCAGTCTTCTTATTCCTTTAAGGCCATCATATCAGCCACTACTGCGAAGGGAGCCCCGCGACACACGCACATTCTCTCCGCAACCTCCTGTGCGGGCAGTGACTGGGAGAGAGTCCCGATCCCTCTCGCCTATAATGTGGGATTACTTTCGGAGGCAGTGACTGGGTTCCACCCAGAAAACGGCGGGCCTAGCGATCTGGGGAAATGACTCGAAGGAAACTGTAGTCGACTGGGAAAACGCCGAGAGGAAGACAGAGGGGAGCGAACCAACGGGAGCAGGGGCCGTGGGGGTGTCGGAGCCAGGGTGGGGCTGGACGCGGAAAAGCGGATGACAGCAGAGACAAGCCGGAGAAAGGGCCAAAGGGTTAGGTGTATGGAGGGAGCGGCTATAAAGAACAAGCAGGTCCTCGAGGATTCCCGAGCCCCGGACCCCATGCCTTACCAGGCACTGCAGCCGAGGAAAGCACTTCCGTCTCCAACGCTGCCATCACAGCCTCCTCCGTCCTCGCAATGCAATTTGAATGGGTGCCCCGCGGGGCACCATGGGAAGTCCGCGCCTCCACTTCCGGAAAGGCGGGGCCGTAAGGGGGAGTGGTGCCGCGGCGTTGTGGGGCAGGATGGGTACGGGTGGGATTTGAGCCCTATCCTTCTCCCTTAACAGCCTCGCGCGGGCACACCGAGCCCTTCCCCACCCTGGGAGCCCAGGCACCGTCAGTCATTGAGCACTGCCTCCCAAAGGACACCCGCCTTCACGTATCCACCCATTGTCTGAATTCGTGATTCACACTGTGCGCCTACTTCATACCAGGCTCTGTCCTAGGTGCTGGAAACGCAATGACGAATCTGCGTTCTCTAGGACTTTTAAATAACTTAGTGTATGGTGGAATGTATACAGACTGTGAAAGTGAGCAGAAGTGTCTAACCCAAGTAAAAGGGGGGGCTGCTCCTAGAGAAAATGGTGCTGAAGAAGCTGTGACATGTAGAATGAATAAGTTAAGGTAAAGAGGAGGGTCTAATGTTCCAAGAGATCTTGACAGACAAGAACATCCTGTGTTCAAGGGGTGGAAAGAGCATAGATTATAAAGAGTTAAGGCTGGAGTAGACAAACAAGAGCCAGATCACACATGGCCTTTTAGGCCATGTCAAAGAGTTTGAACTTGATCCTGTGGGGGATGGGGAAGCTTTGAAAAGTTTTAAGTAGGGGAGTGACATGATTACATTTACATTTTCTAAATTTAATCTCCACACTAGCTGCAGTGTAGAGATTGGATTACAGGGAGGATAAGAGAAGAGGCAAGGATACCAGTTGGAAGGAGTGGCTGCAATTACCCAAGTGCATGGTGAAAGAGGTCAGTACTAGAATAGTCACAGTGGGGTGGAGGGAATTGGGTGAACCCTAGAAATATTTAGGTGGATAAGATCACCAAGAGAGGGTGTGTGGAGTGAAGATGTGTAGAGCCAGGATCTTAAAGACACTAATGTTTAGGGATGAGCAGAAAGCCAGAAGAACCTGAGACTGAGGAGTTGCCAGAGAAATATAAAGAAAAATAGAGAAGTGTCAGGTCATGGAAGCCAAGAAATGGGAGTCAAAACATACAATAAAAGTACAATGATTAAAGTAGTGTGTTATTGGCTCAGGAATAAACAAACAAATCAATAAAACAGAAGGGAGTCTAGAAACAAACTCATGGATATGTGGATCTTAGGATATGATGAAGGTTGCTTTTCAAAGCAAATAACTCAAGACAGTTGCCTATCTATTTAGAAAAAAAAAGTTACTTCCTACAACACACTCTAAAGATGAATTCCTGATGGATTAATGATCTAAACGTGAAACAAACCCTTAAAACTGATAAAAGAAAATGTTGGAGAATAATTTATAATCTAGGAGTGGAGTTGGCCTAGACATGACACAAAAACAAGAAAGCATAAGGAAAAGATTGCTAGATCTGAGTTTAAGATCTGTGTTAAGATGCTATACACAAAATTAAATGAGTAACTAAACACCAGGAAAAATGTTTTCAAAGGGTTAATATCCATGATCTACCTATCCGTGTGTGTATACTATATAAAACCTCATTATATGTGTGTATGTATGTATCCTACAGCCAAACACCTCATAGGCAACTCCTCCAGGAAACTAAACACATATACCACCTTCCATCTCCCAGGACCCTGATCTCCTCCTGGACAGACATCCTTGTTCAGCTTACTCCTCTTGCCTTCACTCCTGTCTGCGGTCGAACAGGTTGTTCAAGAATGGGATATCAAAATAAGTTATCCCCTCCTATTTCTTAAAAGATGGTCTTCACTTAGGAGACATGGGGATTGGGGTGGATGGAGTAAAACTGTGTTTTGGGGTTGGTTAAAGAATCCATGTAGATAAAGGGACAAATGTTATCAGGCAAGTGCAGAAGTCCATGGTTATCAGGAGGGCCCAGCTGGGGGAGGAGAGGATATTGGGGGAATGGCCTTAGGGCTTCCTTCCAATCCCCACACATTTCGAGATCTCTCACTGAATTCTCCAGTCTGTTTCTAAGCAGCAGTTGCCCTGGTGGGGGTGAGCCCCTGGCTAGGGGTCACCATTGCAGCATAGCCCTTCCCGCAGCTGCACAGGGTTAAAAAGAGAGAAGTCACTGATGTGCTTTCAACAATTGAAGATCCTTATAATTGGCTGGGACTGCCAGGTCCTTTTGCAGATTTTGGTCCCTACACTCTCACCACTCTAGGGGACTTATGCCATGTAGACAGCAACTACATGAACAGCCACCGGCCTTGTGACCTTGTGGGGAGCCATGGATTCCAGCAAGTGTGGATCCCTGCAGGCATCACCAGAGGTAAGTCACTGCTGGTGCCTCCTGTTTTCTGAAGAAAACTGAAGTCTGAAGGGAAGAGTTATGTATGAGGTATGTATGAGCAGCTCAATGTTTGTGAAGGAAGGGGAAGTGGACATATGGTGAGTAGTGATTCATGAGACAGCTATGGGGCTAAGAATTTAACCCTGGCGTCCTGACTCCCAGGCCAGCAATGCTAACTGCTTCTCGACCCTGCTTTTCTGGTGACTTGTGCACTGGTTTATGTCTTTGAATGTGTTCACTGTTTGCTGACTGCAAGAGCCCTAAAAAAGCAGGAGAGGAAGAGAGAGCTTGGCAAGAAAGCCAAAAGTCAACCATCACCTGGGGCCCCTGGCCAAGTTTCTATTCCCGGCCACTTCCCCCCTACCCCCACCCTACCTCCTCGCCCTCACCCAGGGTGATGTAACTGGAGCTCCAGTCCCGCCCCAAGTAGGGGCCAGCCTATAGTCCTGACTGTAGTAAAACCAAATTCGGTTCTCCCGGATTGGTTCTGTTTCAAAACAAAGTGTGGGGACTGGCGGGGGGGGGGGGGGGGACGGGACGGATGCTCGTTCCTGGCATCCTTGTAGCCCTCAGGCATCAGTGCTGGTTTATGGTGTCAGGCCTCCTGTCGGGGCCACCGTGGGGCCTCGGGCTGCTGAAAACAGCCCCCGGACGGTGCCAGCCCTGGTAATAAAGCAGTGATTACTGTGTAAAGGTGGCATAATCATCACAACAATAACAGCGGTAATTAAGCTAACCACCATCCGTCCCTGGCCTGGCGTTCGCCCTGACTCATCCCGACAACAAACCGGCCATCGGGGAGTCAGCAGGCTGGAGGAAATAGTCACACTGAATTCTGGAGTTCTCCAGGTCCGAAACCTGTTGTCTGGGATCCGCAGGTGCCAGACCCAGGGCAGCCCTTCGCCGTTAGTGGTCGAGCCCTCTAAACCTCCCCCAAGGCCCCAGCAAATGAGCCACTCAGAAAGCGGGACTGGAAACCAGACTACAACTCCCTTGGGCCTTTGCGCGCTAAGGCGCGCTTCTTGCCTTGAGCTCCGAAGCCACCCACAGCCCCCTTACGTCGCAATGTCTCCTGGGAGTTGTAGGGCGGCGACGTGCACTTTTGAGCGAGGTCCCAGGCTTGAAGACTCTATATCCCGTGGTGCCCCGCGGCTGTTTCTGACGCTACCCGGAGGCCCAGGGAGGTGAGGGGGCGTGGCCTGAGCAAAGCCACACCCCGCTCTCTGGCTGGTCCGACGCTGCGGTGGCAGTAGAGGCGGCGGCGGCGGTGGCAGTGTTGGTGGCGGTGGCGGGGGGGAGGGGCCGGGTGGGGGGCTGGCGGCAGCGGCGGATGGACTCGCGGGTATCGGAGCTGTTCGGCGGCTGCTGCCGGCCCGGTGGGGGCCCAGCTGTGGGCGGAACCCTCAAGAATAGGGGGGCCGGCGGCAGCAGCGGCTGCGGGGGCCCGAAGGGGAAGAAGAAGAACGGAAGGAACAGAGGGGGCAAAGCCAACAACCCTCCGTATCTGCCCCCCGAGGTGAGCACCTGGGAAGTAGCGAGATGAGAGGAAACCACTCCTTCCGGTCCCGGGACCCCAGGGAGGAGGGTCAGAGGGAATGAATCCCCCCTTCCGGTGTCAAGACTCCAGGGTAAAGGGGAGGCCCCCTCCTTCCGGTCCCGGGACCCTAGGGAGGAGGGACAGAGAGACTGGACCTTCCCTCGGGTGTCAGGACCCTATGGAGGAACGGTGGGGAGGGAGGACGGGTTCCTTCTGATCTAGATACCCACCTGGGGGAGAAGCGGGGAAAGGGATCCCATCTCCTATTCCCTTGGGAAGAGCAGAGTAGAACACCCTGGCCCTCTCCCTTTGCTGCTACAGAGGAAGGGGGATTGCATCCTGCGATGCAGTCAGATTAACCACCTTCAGAGAAAGCAGGCAGATTAATCACCATTTCTCCCAAACTTGTTCCACAGGGAGGAGGGAAGTACCCGGGAAAAGGGTAATATGTTTCCTCTCTCCCCCCATTACACATACACATACATACAACCAGAGGAATAGTGGGAGTCCCCTCACCCTTTCCCTGACCAGTGATGGTGTGGGGACAAAGAAGAATGCCTCCACACACCTGTGCCATCAATCCCTGACAGAGAACAACTGCTACCTTGTCCCTCTTAGGAAAGGAGGACCTAGGAGAAGAGCCTAAATTAGTTACCAGACTTTAGCTTGCATCAGAATTACCTGGATTGTTGGATCCCACCCCTAGACTTTCTGATTCAGTAAGTCAGGGCGTGCCTGAGAATTTGCATTTCTTTACAAGTTCCCAGGTGATGCTGTTTCAGGTCCTGGGACGAACTTTGAGAATCACTGACCTAGCTCATCATTTCTGAAGGCACCATCTTATTCTTTAGGGCCTGGGGGCCAGAGGGCTGAAAAGGGATGGAATGATGTCAGGAAAGGAAAAGGAAAAATAAAATGACCAAGGAGGAGTGATGCACATATTCAGGACAGACAGAATAGGTAAATTCATAGAGCCAAAAAATGATCAGTGGTTGCCATGGCCTGGGGGAGTGGGAAACAAGGAGTGATTGTTAATGGGTATGAGGTTTCTTTTTTGGAGGTGATGAAAATTTTCTGGAATTAGGTAGTGGTAATGGTTGTACAACCTTGTAAATATACTAAAAACCATTGAATTATGTAGTTTAAAAGGGTGAATTTTATATCTCAGTTTTTGAAAATGCACCCCTCCCCCCAAAAAAGGAAAAGAAATGCAGAACAGAGGCAAAGATCTGGCCCCAGACTCTTACGGAGCTAAAGCAAAGAAAGGAGAGGGGCTTAGACTTTCGTCTTGACCTTTGGGGTCATTCTCCTTTGAATGGATCTTAGGGAAGAAGGAGGTTCCTGGGTCACAGGGCCTAAACCCTTTCCCCCTTCATCTCACCATATCTCCACCTAAGAGGGGAAGGGTCAGACAAGATGCTACTGTGCTGGATCATCTGATATAGCGAGGAGGTAGAAGAGATGTGGAGTGGAGTCAGGATTTTACCTCAACTGAGGCATAAGGGTTAGGGGGCAGGAGGTAAAAGCCATAGTGAGCCTGGTTTATGGAGACTCTCCCCTTCAGTGTTTTCTGAGTGTCTTCTGCTCATCTCAGCCCCAGTTTCCAGGAGCCCTGCTCCTCTTTCACCTGAGCTCCTCTTTCATTGGACTTGTAGTGACCAGTGCTGAGCTCACCCTTTGGCCCTGATCCAGAACCTCTTGCAGCGTCTTACTCTTGATGACATCAGCTGAGAGGGGTGGGCAGGAAGGAAGTAGTGTCTCCCAGACCAGTGGCAAAGAAAGGCCTCAGCAGCCTGGGCACAGAGGAGACGTAGACTCCTGGGGAAAGCAGTCTGAGGCCCTGGGAAGAAGAAAGGAGTGATTTTGGATCTGGGAAGAATGTGCTGCTGGTGGTCAAAGAAAGGAGGAACTTGGGCTTCTATTGCTGGCTTAATCAGTGATTCACTGTGTCCTGGAGAGGCCACATCCTTGCTCAATAGAGGACTTGTCTGCCACTTACCTTTGACAGGCACTCACCTAGACAGCTGTCTTGCTGTCTCAGGATCACTGCTTGGGCCCCAGGGAATCAGAGGGAAATAGGGGCTTGGTCTAGATGATGTGTGGTAACTGCCACCTGTTTCTTTTCAGGCTGAAGATGGAAACATCGAATATAAAGTGAGTTTTAGGCTGGAGTGGGACAGGGAGATGGGGGAGGTTATCCTTGCCAGCATGGGATAATTTCTCTGAGATCCTTCCAAAGTTCATGATCTTTAGCAATTTAGGGATGCGGTTCAGGGAAGGGCTCTATACCTCATTCTGTTGGAGGGAGACTCACTCTTAGAGGGAGTCAGGGATGAGGAAGTTTTAGTGGGAAAGGAAGGTCCTGGTCCTTTAACCGGACAGGGCGGGTAGTATATGGGGTTGGGAAGAATACTTCTGAATTCATTTTCTCATGATGCCTCTCCCACCCTAAGCTGAAACTGGTGAATCCATCCCAGTACCGCTTTGAGCACCTGGTGACACAGATGAAGTGGCGTCTCCAGGAGGGCCGCGGTGAGGCTGTCTACCAGATTGGGGTGGAAGACAATGGGTTGCTGGTGGGACTAGCTGAGGAGGAGATGCGGGCCTCCCTCAAGACCCTACACCGGATGGCAGAGAAGTATGCTTCCCCTCCCCGCTCAGTTCTCCCTTACGTATCTCTCGGGAGCACCCAGATAAACACAGTCTCCTAAGGCCTGAGGGACCAAAGTGGGACTTTATCCTTTGGCTGCCTTCTCTTTGCAAAGGGCTGAAGTGGGGAGGGTTAGTGTTCTGGGCTTCATCTCACTGGACCTAAGCTTTTTTGATTCCTGATTTAAGACTGTTTTGTTTTGTTTTTATTCTTTTAAAGGGAGTTATGGATCTGGGATGGATTGGTTGGGGGTTAGAGGGGGATTAGGAAGTAAAGTAAGGTGTTGGGAACTCTGTGGAAGGTGTGGGAAGACCAGTGGTCCAGAGCCGACTGGAATGGGAGGACTACAGGTGAGGTATGGCAGCTGTGGCCTTGCTCTGACAGGGTGGGTGCAGACATCACCGTTCTCCGGGAGCGGGAAGTAGATTATGATAGCGACCTGCCCCGGAAGATCACCGAGGTGCTGGTGCGAAAGGTCCCTGACAACCAACAGGTGAAGCACACGCCCTTCCCTGCCCCCTAGGCCCACAGTCCCTGGGAGGGCCCCGTGGTGACAGACTCTCCCCTGGCCTGGGATCCTGGGGGTGTCCAGTTCATCACTTGCTCCCCAGGGAGCGTCACTGTCCTTGACCCAAACGTCAGTGGACAGAGGTGAGGGATTGGAGCTCTCATCCCTGGCAATTCATCCACAGTTCCTAGACCTCCGTGTGGCCGTCCTGGGAAACGTGGACTCAGGGAAGTCTACTCTGCTTGGAGTCCTGACCCAGGGAGAACTGGACAATGGGCGGGGTCGGGCCCGGCTCAACCTTTTCCGCCACCTGCATGAGATTCAGTCTGGTCGAACCTCCAGCATCAGCTTCGAGATCCTGGGCTTTAACAGCAAGGGAGAGGTGCATGCAATCAATGGGACCCATTGGGGCCAGACTCTGAGGATGGGATGGAAGCAGAGGAGGACAGAGGCCTGGGCAGAGTGTGGAGACTTTTTGGAGTAGTGTAGATGAAGGCCCTGAGAAGACTGTGAACAAGCTGTGTCCTTCTTAGAAAACAAATGGGGAATCAACTGAATGAAATCAGAACTGGGGTTCAGGGCTAAGAGGCAGGGTCCCCCAGGGACTGGTTTAGATCCTGGTGACTCTTGGGGAGGCTGGTTTAGATCCTGGTGACTCTTGAGGGGGCTGTCAGTGGGCACTGAGAGCCCTGGGCTCTGGGACAGGTGGTGAATTACAGCGACTCACGGACGGCCGAAGAGATCTGTGAGAGCAGCTCCAAGATGATCACCTTCATCGACCTGGCAGGCCACCACAAGTACCTGCACACCACCATCTTTGGCCTCACCTCCTACTGCCCCGACTGCGCCTTGCTCCTCGTCAGTGCCAACACTGGGATTGGTACGAGGACTTGGGGCGCGGATGGGGCTGGGGTGGCGGGTGCTGATTCTCTCCCACCTGGGCCTCCTCAAATCTGGGAGCCAGACCAACCATCTTCTTCCCTCTCCTCCTTCATTCTCCCTCCTCTCCTGCTGCCTGTTTGCCTTCTGTGAGGCAGCTGGCACCACAAGGGAACATCTGGGGCTGGCTCTGGCCCTGAAAGTGCCGTTCTTCGTCGTGGTTAGCAAGGTGGATCTGTGTGCCAAGACCACAGTGGAGAGGACAGTACGGCAGCTGGAGCGGGTCCTCAAGCAGCCTGGCTGCCACAAGGTTCCCATGCTGGTCACTTCTGAGGATGATGCTGTCACTGCTGCCCAGCAGTTTGCTCAGTCACCCAAGTAAGCCTGCCTCACCCCAGAGCCCTGATCCACAGGGAAGGCCGCCACAAAGGCCTGGTGCCCAGGTGCATGGTGTCCCACCCTCAAGGTCAGACCAGTTTGGGCTCAGTTCCATGGTTCTTCAGACTGGGATTATAGGAGGGAGTCTTTGCTGAAATGCTTGACACCCCCCATCCTCCACCCCATCCCTCACTTTGAGCCAATTTGAGCTTTGTTGATGCCCTGGGACCCTGGGGAATGAAGTGATAGACCAGGTATCTGCCATCTCCTTTGGGATGGGTTTTGTGTGTTATATTCCTTGGCTGGCTCATGGAGAGAGAGAGAACCTAAAGCTCTTGAGGAGGTTAGCAGGTAGGAGAGAGGGAGCCCCCAGCTGCCCAGCGAGTAGCTCACCTTCCAGTGTATGGGACGCTTGCCTCCTGCTGAGACTTTCCTCATCTGTCATTCCACACCTCCTGCAGTGTCACCCCTATCTTCACACTGTCCAGCGTGTCTGGAGAGAGTCTGGACCTGCTCAAAGTGTTTCTGAACATCTTGCCGCCACTCACCAACAGTAAAGAGCAGGAGGAGCTCATGCAGCAGCTGACAGAATTCCAGGTAGTAGGCCGCTCGAATAAGCAGTGGGTTGGGAAACAAGGAGGGGTGGGTTCTGACAATCCCAGAGTCTGTCTTAGAGATTTTGGATCTGCCATTGATGGAATCTTCTTTGGCTTCAGGTGGATGAAATCTACACAGTACCAGAGGTGGGGACTGTTGTTGGAGGGACACTTTCCAGGTGAATTGCCTTGCTTGTTACCCATCCCCTCTCACACATCCTTATACACGAAGACATGGCACAAAGGAGACCCTGGGACTGATCAGAGCCCATCTAAAGGATTTGCATGTTTGCAGATTAGCCTTTCATTATCAGAAGAGCTGGAGAAAGCTACTCTATTGGCTTATAAGGGAAGAAACAGGATTGCTGCTTTTTTTGGGAATCTCCAGGCCCCTGAGGAGGTGGTATGGGTCTTAGGCCCCAGGAAGAAAACTGGAGTGTACTCAACTGACTTCATCTCAAAGTGGAGAGATGAAAGGTCCCTTAAGACTTTCCAAAGCAAGGGATGACGCTCCAAGGGATAACTTGGTCCTTCAGGGTTCAAGTCTTCAGTGTTGTCAAACCAGCAGGTACTTCTCTGCCTTTCCTGGTAATAGCCTTCAGAGTCTGAACTCTGGAGTGGGGCAAGGCAATCATCCCCCCTACCTCCAAGTCTGAATTTAGGGTCTTTTTCCTCCACATGAGGGATCAGCCTTAGAAGGAAAGGAATGTTCTAGGTGACCATAATGCAGAGAAGTAGGCAGGGGGCCTAGCTGATGCTGTGCCACCTGCCCTCTGGGCTGCAGTGGGATTTGCCGTGAGGGGGATCAGCTGGTGGTGGGCCCCACGGACGACGGCTGCTTCCTGGAGCTGAGAGTATGCAGCATCCAGCGCAACCGCTCTGCCTGTCGTGTGCTGCGAGCTGGTCAGGCTGCTACGCTGGCCCTCGGGGACTTTGACCGTGCACTGCTTCGCAAGGTGAGGTGGGTGGGTGGGTTGGAGAGGGAACACAGAGGTGCCTAAGCAATTGGCTATCGGATGATGAGCACCTGTCTTAGGTGCTTCAGAGAAACTCAAAGGCAACATGGTCTATAACCCAAGAAGCTTATGGTCTGGTTACACAGACTGTCTGTGTGTGAAAAAGGCATAGAATACTCAGAAAGGAGCAGATCGCTAAATGTAAATTGCTATGGTACAACCTATTTAAAAATTGTAAAAATTTTAGGGTCCAGGACTAAAAAAATACAAAGGATTTGAAGGGTTAGAGGACATGGGAGGTGGGTGAGGAAGAGTTCCCTTTAAGAAGGGTTTTGAGTATTTTCTTTTGAAGTCTTTGTGTTTGGAGTCCTAGTGGCAGAGGAGATTCAGGAGTTGTAAAAGGGTGTGGGGTAGCTAGGGAGGAAGTCTAATGCTAGGTCTGCCCTTCCTGGGTCTGGGGGCTATGCCTCCCCAGGGCATGGTGATGGTGAGCCCCGAGATGAATCCCACCATCTGCTCGGTGTTTGAGGCAGAGATAGTCCTACTGTTCCATGCCACAACCTTTCGGCGAGGCTTCCAGGTGACAGTGCACGTGGGCAACGTACGTCAGACGGCAGTGGTGGAAAAGATCCATGCCAAGGTGAGAGGGACCCGGCCATGCCCCCATTTCTCCAGGAAAAAATCAGAATTCTGCCTCCAGAAAGGAGGCCTGGCTCCAGACTTGCAGAGAACTCCGTGATCACACAAAGGGAACATAGCCCCACTTGGGGTGGGTAAAAGCCTGATAGGCCTGGGAGGGTGGAGAGCTGGTAGAGAATGGGATGGGAGGCACTGGCCAGGGCCAGTGATTGCGTATCTGCTGCAGGACAAGCTGCGGACAGGGGAGAAGGCGGTGGTACGTTTCCGCTTCCTGAAACATCCAGAGTACTTGAAGGTGGGCGCCAAGCTGCTGTTCCGGGAGGGTGTCACCAAGGGCATCGGCCATGTCACTGATGTGCAAGCCATTGCAGCAGGAGAGGCCCAAAACAACATAGGCTTCTGAGCTCCCCAGCAGAGACAGCTCTGTTGCTGTCCCTACAATATATAAGGTGACTTCCGGCCATGCTGCCCCTCGTTGGCGGCTGTGTGTGTTAATAGGCTAGGGAGTGAGGGGTGCTGTCTACCACTTGCTCCCTGCCACCTTACTGGAGAGGTGCCAAGCTTGGTGTGGCCAGGGGAGGGGCAGTCCTGAGGGAGAAGAAAGAATTCAGGGCAGTGCTCAGCAGTCGTGTGCCCACCTGGTTGGCTCATCAACCCTGACAACCCTGTGGCCTGTCTACTGGAGAGAGCTGACCATGCCACCTTGGCCCCACTATCAGGACTGAGCATGATCCACCAATGTGGTCCCTGTACTTCAGGAATTGTCACAACTGAGGGTGGTCTTCGAAAGCACTCTCTTTTCTATACCTCAAGGCCATATAAGTTGCCCGTCTTTACCTGACTGTGGACAAAAGACATCTGCTTCTGGCTACCTGATGGCCCAGGGTCTGAAGAAATGGCACAGGGACAGTGAATGGCAGTGCTCCCACCCAGTGCTGGGGCCTGAGGCCTACTCCTCAGCTTTATCCCTTGGTCCTTCTTCACTCAAGGGCCATTTCCCCAGTTCCTCCTCTCACAGGCCCCACAGGTGCTATTTGTTGTGCTGGCCCAAGTGTGGGGCTGCCAAGCTAAGGTTTGGCATACCAAAGGCCAGCTGCATGTCAGTCTTGTCCTTTCCTCTGCAGTGATCTGTTGGTTTTAATGCTGGATCAAATAGTATGTTTTACTTTCCAAGACTGGTGGTTGAGGATCTGATCCACAGCTTCCTAACTGCCACCCTCCTCCTCCCTCCCTGCTCCCACAAATTCCTCTCGTTTTAGTAATTTGCAGTGACTATCCTCTTCCCTCTGTTGCAGGGAACCAGGAGAAAAGGGAGAGCTGTTGCCATAGTTCCTACTTTGTTGGGCATGGACTCCCTTTTTTCCCTTTATTAAGTGTCCTGGGTTCCCATGGACTCAGGGATTTGTTGGTTGAGGTTTCTCTGCGTATTTATATATATATACACACACACATATATTGTACAGAATAAAAATGTTTTATTGGACATACTGTGCTTATGCTTAAAACAAGCTCAGCCTGCAGAGAGATATTCCTCTTCAAGATGAGATAAAAACAAAACAACTGCTGACCCCTGAATGGGGAAAGAATCTAGAATCCTTCAGCTGTCTCATCCACCATTCTTCTTTCCCTCTCCCCAACAACGGATCAATGTTCCATTATCCTAACCAAGTATGCTGGTCTGTTTTGCAGAGTAATTTGAGCAAGAAGAGTAGAAAGTGAAGCTTACACCTTTTCAGCTGAAATAGGTAACTAATTCATGGAATTGGCCACTTGCTACTGGTCACAATACCATGGAAATTTTGATACTAGAGTGCCACTTGCTTAATGAAAAATAGAATTTAGAGACAGATCTGTTGCTTCACACTTTTGCAGTGCAAAGCAGTGAGAAGTGAGGTTTATACACCCTAAACTGGGTTCTTGGGCTCCTTGGGACACTTGGTCAAATCTTAGTCCCTTTTCCTGTTTCTGATTATCACATATTATAGGGCCCAAGGTCAATTGCGAAAAGGAAAAAGGGGGTTGGAAAGTGCATTCTGAGCACTGGATTTGGCAAAAGAAATTTAATGATAAATAAATGGGGCCCAAGGTCTCATGAGGCATTCTGCCTCCGGGGTATTAAGTGGTAGCTTCCCTCCCACTTTGGTTCAGCTGCTTTTTCAAATATGAGTTTAACTTGCCACCAGTTTAGTAGGCTGTGGCTGAAGAACTTCCTCTTGTGTTGGAAGCTAAGAGCTGTTTACTTCCTTCTGTACTGTTGCTGCTAAATAGCTGTGAGGAAGGAAAGGTTACATTCAGAAAAGGTACTATAGCTTTAACCCAATACTGACCTTTGCACAGCTGTTTGCTGTCCCCTCTAGACTGGATCATTGCCAGTCCATTGGGGCAGGCAGGTTGGCATCCCCAGAAAAACAAGGCATGCTGCCATCTTTTTTGGTCACCCACCAGCCAACATCTCATCCCCTCCCCTTACACACTACCAAGTCCAACCTAGGTTTCTACTACATTGCTTTTCTACATGACCCCTTCATTCTAGGCACATGAGTAGAAAGAGGTGGAGAAGCTTGTCAATTTGATCTGAACACAGCAGCCAAGATAAATGAATGCTTTAATCCATGGTTTGTCTTGTTTTGTTTTAAATGACTTATCTTTTCCTGGGGTCAAGAAAAAAGAAACTTTAGACAATCAACATCTCAGTACTTAATAAGTCATCTCTGAGAACTAGTGAGCCACTTTTCTACATTTATAAAACATTTAGGAGGATAAAAAGGTATATAAGACAGGCCACCAAAGATTATGTATATTTTTATTGTTTCAGTTATGGTAATCAGATCTAAAATTTTTCACTACATGCATTCAGCCAATGAATATCAGACATCTGTTATGTGCAAGACACCATGAATTTCTGCTTTCAAGAAACTACAAATCCCATAAGGAAAAGGCCATGCACACAGCGAATACTGTCTTATTAGATATTTAAAAGTGCCACAATGCTGGAAAATGTTTGAAGAAATCATTTCGTACTAAACCCAGTGCCATTTCCCCCCCTCTTGAAAGTAACACAGACCTCCTAATTTACAAATAAAAGTGGGGGTGGGAAGGGGGATATATACATTATTCTTCCTCCCATCTCCCAACTCAATTCATCTTCAATTTGGTTCCCTGCATAATTCAAGGTTTCTGTAAGATGTCATGTCAGAAAAGTCAGAAGAACTGAATGCAGTACTATATATATTGGGCCAAGTACAAAAAGTTACAATCATGAATTTTAAATAACATAATAATAAAAACCCTAAGTTCATACTTCAGTGGGAAACAGATTAAAAGGCCCAAGTACTTAGCTCTTAAATTTGTACTTTAAGGTTTAAGGAAATGTCATTGCCTTCTACAGCCTTGGCTTTTGGTATTTTCTAGATCAGTACTTCTCAAACTTTAAGACATATACTAATTGCCAAGAGAATCTTGTTAATATGCCTATTCTGATTCAGTAGGGGTGGGGGTGAGACTGAGACTATTTCTAACAAGGTCCCTGGTGATGCTAACGCTATTCCTCAAATCACACTTGGAGTAGCAGCAAGGTTCTAGAGAAGATTTAGTTTTGATCTTGGCTTATCCAATCTACATTTCCTGAACTGGTCTAGGAGCAGTCTCATTCTACATTAGGACAAAGAGCCAGAGGTAGAAGAGCCAATGGCTAAGACAGGTTATACTAGGGTTTACTTGTGTAAAATTCAGTATTTGGGTAGCTTTTGTGTACAGAGCTCTGCCCTAAACTAGTTACTGTATCACTTCAGGGTTTCAAGTCTTCACATTCTCCAACTGAAAATATGGAATTTTAGTCAAGGTGTTAAGTTTTTTGTTTGTTTGTTTTAACAAACTCAGTTCTTTGTGCAAATTTTAAGTTCAATAACTTTAAATCCATTATATCTAATCTTCAATAATCTGTAAAGTAGTATTATCAAGATTACAGATGAGGAAAGTGACCTGTTCAAGGCCATTCTCAGAGTTAGAGGCACAGCCAGGTTTGGAACCAGGTCCCTTAGGCCCCAAAGCCCATGTATTGTATGACACTGCCTCCCTAAACTCTAAAGATTAAAATTCAAAGCACTTGTAACTCTGGAAGATGGATTTTTACATCTCTATGAGCAATGGGATTAGAATCCATGCCTGTGAAGAGATGGGAGCTTTAACCTAGCACCTAATTGGACTACTTTTTAATAAAAATTTGATAAAGTTATGGATTTCCTTGAGAAGTAGACATTATTTCCATTTCCCAGGTTACAAATAAATACTAAAACCCTGCAGCAAGCCTAAGGGCAGCACTTGTGTGTTAATGGCTTAAAAAATGATTCCAATGTCTGCATGCCCTCAGGCTTAGGGCGTTTATTACTGGAGGCCAAAGGACTCTTGGGATTTCTCTTGCCTTGAGGAGAAATGGCAGGAACAACCCGGGGAGTTGAGGAATGGGGCTGCAAAAAGGATTTCTGCAACTCCAGTGCAAAATGATAGTCCATATGTTCTGGCATCTCCCACACTGGAAGCAGGAAGCCACACTTCTCACAGGGCACTTGGTCCTCAGCATCAAGAAGACTTGGAATAGTAGCTGCCTTTTGAGCCACTTCCAGAGCAGACTTGGAGATTAAAGAAGCAAGCCTGCTTGGGCTGCTCTGGGCCAAATCCATCTCTGCAGAAGTCGCTTTTGAGGATTCTGGTTTCGACACCTCTTCACAAGCAGGGGCACAATCTGTACGCTCTGTTGGAAGATGTTCTGGTAATTTTTTAGGGCTGGACAATGGATTTTGTGGAGGGAAGGAAATGGAAGGATTATTAAGCTGCTTCTGCTTTATGGCTTCCAGACTTTTCTGCTTAAAAAAGGGCTCTGTTCCTTTAGTACGACTGGTTTGGAAAGGCAGCGAGGGTTTGGATGGTGAATTGGTTTCTGGGGCCTGAGGAGTGGCAATAAGAGATGAAAACAAAGCTTCTTTGACTTTTTTCTTTTCTGCAACCTTTTGGAAGAATGATTCCAGAGAAGTGGTTGCTTTCTTAGTGGTTATTACTGCTGGACCACTTTCCAGGGTCTTAGCTTCTGAACTGGTAACTGGCACCTTTGGCAGAGAACCTTGGTCACTGCTTAAGAAGACAGTGATGTCTGTGCAAGATGAAGGGGCAGAGGCAGAAAATTTTGTAGCACAGAGGAAAAGCATTATGAGGGGAGGGGACCTGTATAGAAAGTAAAGGAACAAGATTAGCAATGGCTCACTACTTCAGAGCTAGGACATATTTAATTCATAAACGACTGGGATTCTGGTTCTGCCATAAGAGGAAATTATCACATGCTACAGTAGTTCTCAAAGTTTAGCACATATCAGATTGTTAATACAGATTCAGTGGACCTGGAGTGGGCAGAGAATTGGCATTTCTAGTGAGTTTCTAGGTGAGACTGATGGTCTGGGACCATGCTTTGAGAACCACTGACTTAGGAACAATGGATCCCCTGATAGCTGGGTATGAGTTTTATAAGACACTGCTATAGAGCTGCTATAATTCAGGGTTGGGGCAAGAAATTTTATTCAGGGCAGCAGGAAAGTTTTAGAATATTTAAACTGGAAAGACGCAAAAAAAATCTTTCTTACCATTCCCGTTTTTAAATGGTGCCACCTAAGCCATCCCTGACAGACTGTCCGCTCTGGAATTTTTAGAGAATAAAATTCCAGAACTGCTTTTGGTTGGCCATCCCAGTGTCTCAGAAATATTTTAAGAAATTTCTTATCACAAAATTCCTCATTATGTCTAGTAATTCTTTCATGTGTGCTGAATTGGGAAAGATGAAATGTACTTCTATATACAGATTAGTCTCTTAATGAGGAAAATAATAAATGCTACTTTTAAATTGTCTTGCTTTCCTCAAGTTTCATGCTTTGGGACACTCTTAGAATCAAATAATTTTGATGCTTCTCTGCCAATAAATGTCACACTATTGGTAAGTAACATTTGTTAAAGTCAATTGTAAGTTTGCAAATAAGGTTTCATATGAACATAGTACAATTATTTAGTTCTATAAAATTGTTCAATATTTGAAAATAAACACAGTGGAAAGTGAAAGTTAAGTAAATTTTAAGTAGGGAACAAAGAATCCAACTTTAGAGACCCCATCATATTGTAGGTCATATTACAGAAGAGTAATGCCGATAAATTTAGATAAGCAATAATTTAGGTAATTAAATGTTATTTTTAATAATAATTAAGTAAACAACCAATTTATCTTTCACAATTTCCATTGTGAATTTGGAATACTCTTCAATTTAACGGGCTATGTTAAAAAAGCAGAGGATCATCCTGGCCATGAAAATTATTAATACCTGGACAGTAAATGAACACACTCCATAAAGAAACTTTATCATATATTTGGTTATCATACTTCATGACCAACTGAAAGCAAAGTTTATTAATGAATATGACATTCATATAACACAAATGGTGCTTATAACTGATTTGGGAAGTTTGAGATTATCAAGATACTTTTTAAGATAGAATAATCAAGTAGTTAAGAGAGATGTTCCCAAGTGTATTCTTGAAACTTGAGCTCTGTACTCCAAGTGTAATAACTGGTCATTCTCCTGACTAGAGCAAGCTGATACAGGCAGAGATAGTCTTAGTTCATTCTGTCTTCTAACCTAGCCCTGGGAACTGTAATGCATCAAATATCAGACAGGGGAGCTGCAGCTGAGCTGCTTTGTTTCTGGGGTTGCAATGGCCCTTTCTCCCTCAGTGCATGACCACTCCATTCCCTTCTGCAATAGGTGCTTCTAGCCAGAGTCACAGAGACTACTTCAACTAGAAGAGCTCAGATGCCCACTAATTTTAGAGCTAAGACAGGGCAAAAGTCTCTTTTGAGAAGAGTTAGTGAAGAACTCACCATTCAGTTTGGGTTCCAGATGTATTACAGTTCCTGATGACAGCAAAGGCATCATGACTCATCTTGTGAGCATCATAGCGGGTAAGGGCACAGCAGCGGCGCAGGCTGCTGAGACGTTTATCTCCTTGTACACGAATGCTCACAGCCAACTGTGTGGCTACCCTGTCATTCTGTGGGTGGAAAAGGATTAAGACCAGAACTAAAGTTAACATGAGCATCTAGATTCTGTATACTGAACTACATGAGAGAAAATGAAGAATGGTGTGGAAACTGTAAGTTTAAAAAATCAAGAATAGTCAGTAAGCAAAGAATGAGACTGTTTATTCCATCATTTATTCATATAAACTACAACTACATACTGAGAACCTATTAAGCAAAAGACACTGGATTAGGTACTGTGAGGGCTGCAAAGACATTTTCTGCCTTCATATATATTATACATATAGTATAGATGCTATACTATACTATGGAATCACATTTTCTGAATAAAAGCTCCGATTACATGGATCCAAAAAAATTTTTGTGCTATTTCCGGGTGCAAGAAATAATTAAAGGCTAGAGACGGGACAAGATGGCAGCATAGGGAAGTGTGGAATTTAGTTCATCTTATAGCCAGGAACAACTAGTAAAAAAGTCTGGAAAAACCTTTGGGGGACATCTGTGACTGGACAAACATTGTACACCAGTCTGGAATGGGTGGAAAGGCTGAGACTGCAGCATAAGAACTGTAAGTAAAGCTCCCCAAACTGCGGAGCTGGTGCCCCTCCCCCACTGACATGGCAGGCTGAGTTGGAAAACTTCCCTGTGGGAAAAAGAAGCAGTCTTCCAGGAGGAAGGGAAGATAGCTCAACCAAGCACCAATTGTGGTTTTAATTAACAAATCTGGACTACTGAATACAAGTTAGGAGCACAGATAAACCCAGCGCAAGCAGGACAGGAACCTGGAGGTTTCTACCAGCAAAGAGGGAGGTGGGGCTGATGGGGGAAAAAATACATAAAAACAGAAGCTTTTGGAATCAACTGAGCTCACAATACTTGAAAAGGGCTATGGTCTCTAAGAAAAGGGCACATGGAACTGGGCACCAATTCTGGTTTTTGTCTGGTACCTGGGGGGCTGGGGACTGGCTCTGAAAAGGGATTTCTTTCCTTTTTCCTTTTTTTTTCTTTCTCTCATTCTAAGTAGCTCATTAGAGAAAGCCTCTGTTATTTTCAGTTGTCAGTGCTGACCCAGGCAAGGGTGGAGTTAAGATAGTCAGAGAGTCAAAGGAAGAAGTCATATGTAGGAGATAATTCCCTAAAGGGCTTATCTTCTCTAAGAAAAGGGGAAGGTGGGCCCAGTTCAAGTGGTTGCTCTCCTTCAGAGAACTCAGACCCTTGGGTCTTGGGTGGGGGCAGACAGAAACAGCTTAAGCTTGACTTCTGACACTCTCAGCCCCTGGCAGGGAGAAGGTCTACTGAGAATTAAAGGCAATGCATCTCTTTACACCGGTGGGGAGCTGCAGGCTGACAAGTGTCACCTATCGGGCAGGATAGGAAAGGCACAGCATCTAGAGGCCTCAGGAAGGTCTGATAACATGCTGGGTCTCATCCTCAGGGAAACCTGAAACTGATTACACCCTCTTCCTGAGACCTGGGCCTGTCTGGTCTGGGAAAATCAAATTGGGGTAATCAAAAAAACCAAATGCCTAGACAACAAAAAATTATGAATCACACTAGAAAAAACGAAGATCTGGCCCAGTCAAAGGAATAAGCCTATGCTTCAAATGAGATACAGATGTTGAAACAACTAATTAAAGATCTTCAAACAAATATGCTAAATCAATTCAAAAATCAAATCAACAAGTTGAGGGAAGATATGGCAAAAGAGCTGAAGGATATAAAGAAGAAATTGGGTGAACATAAGGAAGAAATTGAAACTTTGAAAAAACAATTGGCAGAACTTATGGCAATGAAAGGCACAATAGAAGAGATGAAAAACACCATGGAGACATACAACAGCAGATCTCAAGAGGCAGAAGAAAGGATTCAGGAACTAGAGGACAGAACATCTGAAATCCTACACAAAAAAAGGACAGATAGGAAAAAGAATGGAAAAATATGAGCAGGGTCTCTGGGAAGTGAATGACAACATGAAGCACATGAATATGGGTATCCCAGAAGAAGAGAAGGGAAAGGGGGCAGAAAGAATAATGGAGGAAATAATCACTGAAAATTTCCCATTTCTTATGAAAGACATAAAATTGCAGATCCAAGAAGCACAGTGTACCCCAAACAGAACAGATCCAAATAGACCTATTCCAAGACACAAAATAATCAAATTATCAAATGTCAAAGACAAAGAAAGAATTCTGAAAGCAGCAAGAGAAAAGCAATCCATCACATAACAAAGGAAGCGCAATAAAACTATGAGTGGATTTCTCAGTAGAAACCATGGAGGTGAGAAGGCAGTGGCATAATATATTTAAGATACTGAAAGAGATAAACTGCCAACCAAGAATTCTATATCCGGCGATATAGTCCTTCAAAAATGAGAGTTTAAAGTATTTTCAGATAAACAGACATTGAGAGAGTTTGTGAACAGACCTGCTCTACAAGAAATACTAAAGAGAGCACTAGGCAGGTAGGAAAACACAGGAGAGAGAGATTTGAAGAAGATAGTAGAAATGAAGACTATCAGTAAGGGTAAAAAGAGAGAAAATAAAATAAAAATATGACACATAAAATCCAAAAAACAAAATGGTAGACAGTAGACATTAGTGAAATTAGCCAGAAACAAAAGGACAGATACTCTATGGACTCACTGATATGAACTAACATTGATGAGCGAAATTTGAGAGTTAAAGTTGAGAACACAGGTTGTCAGGAGATAGAAAGAAGTTAGAAAATGGGCATTTGATGCTGAAGGAGTACATAATGTTCAACAGGATTGATTGTATAGATCCAGAAATGAATAGCATAATACTGTGTGATGGTAGCACAATACTGTAAGTACTCTGAACAAAGATGAGTTTGAGTATGGTTGAAAATGGAAGGCTAGGGGCATGTATGACACCAGAAGGAAAAACAGAAGATAAAAACTGGGATTGTACAATTTAGCAAAACCTAGAGTGGTCAAGGATGGTGATTAAGTACAAATATGAGAATGTTTGTAAAAGAGGGAGAACAAATGAATGTCAACATTGCAAGGTATTGAAAATTGGATGGTATGGGGGGAAAAATACAATCAATGCAAACTAGAGTCTGCAGTTAACAGTAACACTGTAAGATGCTTCCATTAATTGTATAACAAGGCAATATACCAAAGCTAACTGTCTATAAGAGGGGGATATAAGGGAATGATATGGGATTCTTGGTGGTGGTAGTGTTGTCTGACCTTTTCATTCTCTTTTATTTTTATTTTTCTTCTTTTATATTTTTATTCTTTTTTTCTCTCCTTTTCCTCTTTCTTTGCAGAAGAAATGGAAATGTCCTCATATAGTCTGTGGTGGTGAAGAAATAATTATATGATTATACCAGGAATCACTGATTGTTTACTTAGAATGGATTATATGGTGTGTGAATAAAACTGTTTTAAAAATAAACAGAGGGATACAAGTGCTGGAGAAAACATGGAGAGATGGATGTACCTATTCACTGTTGGTAGAGAAGTAGAATGGGGCAGCCCATCTGGAGGCCAGTGTGGTGGTTCCAGGAAGCTAACTATGGGGTTGCCATATGGTCCTGCAACCCCATTATTAGGTATATACTTGGAAGAACTGAGAGCAGGGACATGAATGGACATTGCACACTGGTGCTTATGGTGGCAGTATTCATGATTCACAATGGAGGGAGGTGACCTAAGGGTACACTGACTGATAAACGGAATGGTGAACTGTGGTGTATACATACAATGGAATATTGAGCTACAGCAAGAAGAAATGAAGTTGTGAGGTATGCAATTAGGTGAACAGACCTTGAGGACAGTATGTTGAATGAAATAATCCAGAATAAAAAAGACAACCATTGTAACACCTCACTAATATGGAATAACTATAATGTGCAAATTCTGAGAATTGAATCTGAGAACATAGGTTATCAGGGGAAGGCTTATGGTAAAGGTTCCTAGAGTGTAAGCTCTTACTGCAGTCACATCTGTTCATGAGCTGTAACGGTTATTTCTAAATTCTGAGATGATAAACTCTGTGTATAACCCAGTCAGCCCCTGGAACTTCAGGTATCTGTGAGACACCTGAGACTCAGAGCCAGAGTTTGGCAGCTATGAATGTCAGCATTACCCCATACAGCAACTGTTAAGGAAGCTGAAAAGAGATCAGACTTTTTTTATTAGAGATATGAACAAAAAGGACTTGGTTAAGACTAAGGTAAACCAGACTAAAGGGAAAAGGATGATATTGACTGTATTTTAAAACTTCAACTTCTGTATGAGACCAAAGGAGGAGATTGATGTTTGATGGAAAATCAGTATTTTCTGTAGCATGCTATATAATGTAATTTGTATGGTCAGTTTACTCAAACACCATAATTACATGGAACCTTGAATAGGGAATGAGATCTGGTTGGTTTGTATAGGTCAGCATGAAACCCCAACACATCCCAGAGTAATTTGGGTAGAGAATAAAAAGTTTCAGTGGCTGAGAGATTTCAAATGGAGTCGAGAGGTCATTCTGGAGGTTATTCTTATGCATTATATATATATCCCTTTTTAGCTTTTAATGTATTAGAATAGCTAGAAGGAAATGCCTGAAACAGTTGAACTGCAATCCAGCATCCTTGATTCTTGAAAACGATTGTATAACTATATAGCTTATATGGTATGAATATGTGATCCCTTTATCCAGTGTATGGACACATGAGTAGAAAAAAGAGGGACAAAAAGTAAATGAATAACAGAAGGGGAAAGGAGTATGCGATGTTTTGGGTATTCTTTTTTACTTTTATTTTTATTTCTTGGAGTAATGAAAATGTTTTAAAAAATTGATTGTAGTGATGAATGCACAACTATATGATGATAATGTGAACTGATTATACACTTTGGATGATTGTATGGTATGTGAATATATCTCAGTAAAATTGCATAAAAAAGAAATAATTAGAGAAGATATAATTTGGATGATAGAATATTAGATTATCTAGGATATTTTGATGGTTGATAGGAACAGGACAGAATAAGTGAAAACGGGACTTTTCTGAATATTTTTTGTGGTATCAATGTGGGATGCTTAAAACAAATACCTTAATACTATATTCTAACTTCCGACTATAGGAAATGTTCATGTAATTCTATGAAAGGAAGATCCAAGTTAGGATGTCAAGACTGAGGAAAATACCAGTAGTATATGTATTCTACAGTCAAGTCTTTTCCTTTTTTCTGCCCTGATGCCCTTACGTTTAATAAGAACAGAAATTTCCACTAGCACCCCTATAGCCCATCTATGGAAGATTCAGGGTAGTGAGCCTGCTTCTAGAGAGCAAGACTGTTGATTCACTTTTCAGTGAACTCTAAGAATCTGAATACTGTTGATGCTCAGCAAATAGAAATAAAGGTCAAGCAGATGAAGGTCAAGACAGTGAAAAGTCTACATAGGGATCCCCCTCAAAAAGAAAAGATGCTAGTGAGAAGAAATACCCTGAAGGCAAAGGTGCCGAGAGCAGCAACTATTTTGGGGGTAAAGAGAAACAGAAAGGCATGGAGACTGAATGAAAACCATCTGTGTGGATTTGTAAAACTTGAGAGAATATAAATTGGCAATTACAAAGGTGTCTTTGTGACAAACCATTCAACTATAACTGAATGCCTACTAAGTATTAGGCATTGTCTAGGCACTAGAGATACAGGAGAGAAGAGAATTAAGTCCATGCCTTTCTGGACGCTCTGTGGTAGTGGGGAATACATGTCATAAGCAAATAGGCATGTAATAGAAATGACTGACAAATGAGTGCTTTGAAAAAAAATAAAGCAGAGGAAGGCAGAGAGTGATGGAGTCTACTAATGTGACAGAGTGCTTATGGAAGTCCTTTTGAGGAAGTGAAATTTGAGCAGAGACTTGAATAAAGTGAGGGAGCAAATTTTAAGGTTATATGAGCAAAGATTCTCCAAGCAGAAAGACAGCAAAAGCAAAGGTGATAAGGTGGGAACTTACTTGGTGTGAGAAAAGAGGAGGAGGCCTGTATGGCTAGAGCCTAGTAAATGATAGGGAGAGGACAGGAGATAAAAGTCGGAGAAGTAACCAGAGACCAAATCATGTTGGGCTTTATAGAATAAAATAAAAGATAATAAAAGATAAAATAAGTCCTTAACATTACCTAAGTGTGAAGGGATGCCACTGGAATGTTTTAAACAAATCCAGATTTATTTTTTTCCTTAAAGATGGATCTCTTCAGGGACCTTCCACTGTGCCACACTGAACAGTGGCAAGAAATGACCTGGGGTGGCTTATAAGGAAAGGGAGATGAGAACAGAGAGACACCTAGGGGGCAAATAAGCCAATAACACAACTGGAATTATAGCGTTTATATTGCCTAGCAGAGAAACAAAAATTCACCACCAATCCCAGCTAAAAAAGGGCAAACTGGCAGTTCTGGACTATTCCCAATAGTATTTAATTGATTTGTAGGACTCCCAGTTGTTTCAAAATAAGAGGATACATCAAACGATATCATTAAGAAAGTGAAACGATAACCTAGAGAATGGGAGAAAATACTAGCAAGTCAGATATCTGATAAGGGAATTGTAGTCAGAATACTTAAAGAAACTTTACATCTCAATAATAAATAAAATGACACAATTTTTTAAACGGGCAAAGGTCCTTTCTCCAAGGAAGATATACAAATGATAAGTACACGAAGAGATGCCCAGCATCATCAGCCATGAGGGAAATGCAAATCAAAACCACAATGCTTCACATCCACTAGGATGGCTAAAATTAAAAAAAGACACAATAACAAGTGTCGACAAGGATGTGGAGAAACTGGAACCCTCATACAACATTGGTAGGATTATAAACAGTGCAACCATTGTGGAAAACAGTTTGGCAGTTCCTCAAAATGCTAAACATAGTTACCATATGACCAAATAATTCAACTCCTAGACATTTCCAAGAGAAATGAAAACACATGTCCACACAAAAATTTTTGCATGAATGCTCACAGTAACATTATTCACAATAGCCAGAAAGTGGAAACAAACCAAATGTCCACCCACTGATGAATGGATAAACAAAATGTAGTATATCCATAAACTGGAATATTATATTCAGTCATATGTATGCTACAACATGGGTGAACCTTGAAAACATTATGGTAAGTTTAATAAGCCACTTACAAAAAGCCAAATTTTATATTCCATTTATATTATATGTCCATAAAAGGCAAATCTACACAGATTAAGTAGATTTGTGGTTGCCTAGGGCTAGGGATGGGTGGTGGAGAAATAGGAAGTGTAATGGATACAGAGTTTCTTTTTGGGGTTATGAAAATTATTTGTGGTGATTAATCCACAACTCTAGAATATACTAAAAAACACTGTACTGTCCACTTTAAATAGGTGAATTTTATGGTATGTGAAATGTATATCAGTAAGGTTGACTAAAGAAATTTAAAAGGAGAGGAAAAGGCATACTCGTCAGATGTCAATTCTTTGACTTAATACTGTCTCTAAGGACTACCACTACTTCTTTGTCACATGGACTAAATATTTAAGTCTGATAATTTACAGTCCCTTCCCTAAAAAATCCTGCTTAATGGCTACGTTCTCTGAGTCAAAAGTTGATGAAGGGCCACTCTATATTCAAGGTTGCAGGAGAAGTTAAATAAGAAAAACACAAAAGGTAGCACCAAAATGGTACTGAGGGAAACTAGACTTAGGGCTAGATTTAGGTCTTAAGTTCATTCACAGGCCCAAACTTTAAAACATCATGTTGCATTTCAAAAGCCTATGTTGGAGGAAGCAGGTTTGGGAAAATTACCCCCATCTTCCCATCTGTGTAAATTAAACCGTCTTTTCCTCTTCAGCTGGGTTCGGTGTGACTTCTATTAGCTGCACCAAGCACTGGACCCATATTTGCAAAGTGCCCCTTCTTCATTTTGGTGACCATGAAGGGACAAAAACATCTAAATGACATGCTTCTCAGTGGGTTCCTAGACCCCGAGGTAAGACATTTACAAGACTCAGCTCTAGAGCTGATGGAGACACTTTTCTCTGAGAGCTGGACAAGAGAGCTTCTTGCCTCAGGCATCCAGGACCCCAATGGTGGGTGGCTGCAGAGGAAAACAGCTCAAGGAAAGGAACAAAAGAAAGCTATCACCTATGAAGTTAACTGAGATGCTGACCTCCTAGGAGCATTCCTGTGTAAAACATTTCAGCAGCAAAAAAAGTCTGTGAAAGAAACCTAAGGCCTCCAGATTGATCCTATGCCAGATAAGCCCTGAAACCCCAGAGGAAACAGTCTCCAAGAACATAAACCAGTTTCAAGGCTCTATCCCACAAGGTCAACAACCCTTTCAAGCACAAAGAAGTTAAAATGGCCATTGCCCAGATATCCCTGAAGATTGAGAGAAAGACCAAATGGGAGGGAGAAGGTATAACTGAGAAATTTGGATTTAATAAATGACTGAATAGTGACTCATTATAGAGATACTTCTATTTAGTGCCTTTTGTTTTGGAATAGCCAGAAGGAAATATCTGAAGTTGCTGAACTGTAATCAAGTATCTTTGATCTTTGATAATGATTTATAACTACATGTCAAAAAATTCAGTTGACTGTGTTTGTACGGATCTACTTCTGGATGTTTTGTTCTTTCCCACTGATCTATATATCTAACTCTGACGATACTACACTTAGTTGACCTGCCTCTACTGAAAGACTTAAAATTCAGTAGAGCACAATACTAGTGGTCAATAAGAGGGAGTAAGTGGTATGAGAAATGTGGGGATTTCTTGTCTCTTTTCATTTCTTTCTCTGGAGTAACGGAAGTGTTCTAAAAATCATCATGGTGATGAATGCACAACTATGTGATAATACAATGAACCACTGTTTTATACTTTGGTGTGTGAATGTATCTCAATAAAATTACATTAAAATAAAGGAAGAAAATTACAAAAACCAAAACAAAACAAAAACAAACAAAAAGCCTATGTTGGAAAAAGATAAAAGACTTTTAAAAATTCTCTAGTCTGATGTCTTTTTCCATCTTTGTTCCTACACCATAAGGTGAGTAGCAGCTGCTGTTTAAATCCCAAAGCCCACCCAAGTGATAAAGAAAATCTTACATCCTTTTGGTCCTTTGTCAGTCTCTCCTCTAGTTCCTGGGCTAATTGCAAAAGCCACCATTGTACCTAAAAAAGTGATGTTGAGATTTTAATCTTTCATTAAAATGCTACATTTATTATAAAACTACTTTCTGAATTTGTTCAGTTCTCCCCTAAAATGGAAGTATTTACAAAAAGCTCCCCTATGAACAAGGGATCACCAGATTACAGAAATCGTCTCAGTACTCTGACCTGCCCTAACGATTTTCATTTCCTTTTCCTGCTGCTATGCCATGAAGTGAATTTTAGGCATGTTCCAGCTCTGAGGAAAAAAAGATGTGAACCTGAGGCAAAAATCGATTTCCACCTACTGAAAAATGAATTCCATTTTGAACTTTAGTCGATTCCATTTTATTTCTTCTTAGGTAGAATAAGGGGGAAAAAAGTAATGAATCACAAGTTATATTAGTCAATTTTCAACATAAGAAAGGGATTTCTATTCCCTCCATACTTTGCATTTCCAACATTAAGATTCCATCTAACCTATTAAACCTTCTGCAGCTACCAAAACCTACCTACCACTAACCCCCTAAAAGAGACAGTTTTCTGTCAAGAGGTCTGCCTACCTGTTCCCGAGTAGCCAGAGCTGTTTTTCCTGGGAAGTTCTTGCTACAGCCAATGGTTTTGGGTAGTTGCCTGGGTTTAACTGGATCATGTTCTATCCCTCGGCACATGGCATATAGCCAAGACCTAATCAAACCAACAAAAAACTTTAAGATGAAAGCAAATGATTATTCTTGTTAAAACAAAACAAAATATATTATCTTTTTATCCCTTTCATGAAAAAGGAAAAAATTGTCTGAAATTAGGTGTACCTGACTTCTCACTCAATCCTTGCCCTTCCCAGTGAATTCCAGCACAATATATTGGCAAGGAGAACATCAGTTCTGCTTCCTAAAGCCAAGTCATTTGTATTTTTTGCCAAGGAGAAGTGCCAAGCAAGCCACAGATTGCTATCCGCAAGTGTTTTTGTGCTTGCTACACTCTAAACACAAAGATGTTAAAGAAACATCAGCATCTTAGTATGCAAAAATGATGTAATAGTATATACCCTGGCTTCAACATAATTCCTATTTATCAACCTACCATGACACATTAAAAAGCTACTCTAGCCCAATAGGCCATAGTGACCTAATAATATTTTAAAGCAAGATGGACCATGAAACTACCTGAAAGAACAAACATTAAGCTAAAGACTGGTGTAGGTGGTGAGAAAGTGGAGAAATAGGAACACTCATACATTGTTGATGGGAACGTAAAATGGTGCGGCAGCTGTGGAAAACAGTTTGGCGGTTCTTCAGAAAGTTAAACAAAGAATTACCACCTGACCTGGCAATTCCACTTCTAGTTGTATACCCAAAAGAACTGAAAGCAGGGATTCAAACAGATATTGGTATACCAATGTTTATAGCAGCATTATTTACAATAGCCAAAAGATGGAAGCAACCCAAATATCCATCAACAGAGGAACAGATAAGCAAAATGTGGTACAAACATACAATGGACTATTATTCAGGCATAAAAAGGAATGATGTTCTGATACATCTATAACATGGATGAACTGTGAAGACATCATAGTGAATAAGTCAGACACAGAAGGACAGATACTCTATAATTCCACTTACATGAAATAACTAGAATTTGCAATTTCATAGACGGAAAGTTGAGTACAGGTTACAAGAGGCAGAGGAAGGGGGATGAATTAATACATAATGGGTGCAGGGTTTCTGTTTGGGGTGATGGGAAAGTTCTGGTAATACATGGTGCTGAGGGTAGCATAACACTATGAATGTGATCAATCCCATTGATTTATATGCTTGGGAGTGGCTGAGATGGGAAATTTTATGTTTTACGTATGTTTCCACAATTTAAAAAAAGAGAGAGACTAAAGAGACAGAGCAGACAATTAAATGCAATGTATTATTCTAGACTGGACCTAATAAAGGAGGAAAAAATGCCCAAAGGGACATTATTGGGAAAATTGGGGGGAAAAAATGTAATATAGACTGCAAGCTTTATATAACTTTTAAATTTCTTGAACTTGATAACTATACTTAAGGTGCTTACATAAATGAATATCCCTGTCCTTAGGAAATATACATGGAAGTATTAAGTATACAAGGAACATGATATATGCAAACTACTCTCAAATGTTTAGAAGACAGACAGACAGATAGAATGATATAACAAAAGTGGCAAAATGTTAGAAGTTAGTAAATCTGGATATCTTGGTGGCGAGTATATTGGAGGTCTCCATATAGGTTTTGAAATGTTTCCAACTGTCCTGTAAGTTTGAAATTATTTCAAAGAAATAAAAAGTTAAGAAATATATATAGGTCTCAAGTTAATGAAACATTGTCTCTAATTGAACTTTAGCATCTCCATAAAAGTTATGACTGAAAATATGAATCACTTACCCATTCTTCTCCCCAAAATGACTCTGAAGCTGGGATTCAGTGAACTGAGTTAGTTCACCCATGTATTCTACCCCCAGGGTTTCAATGACAGAGGCCCCTAGCTTTCCTCCAAGACTGCGGCTGATTAAAAAGGGGGACAAAGAACATAATAGATCACATCATAAATATCTGGTTAGCAGACATAAGACATTTGGCTTCTGTAAGAAGCTTGCCAAAAGCTTCAGGGAAAATGAGAGCACAATATTGGTCCTGTAGACTTTTAATTTGCCAGAAAAATACTAAGTGATTCTGAGAATTCAGTGATACTCTGGGAGTTAGGACCTCAGAAGATTAACAATAGCATAAACAAAAGGTTAAAGTCACTGATTAGCTATCAAGTCAACTGCATATAAAACTTTCAACTGTACAGGATCTACTATCCCATTTGGGGATTAAATTTCAAACCCTGAAACAAATCTCTGCTGTAAGAGAACACAGTATAGAATAGCTTAAGAATATAGTAAAAGTTCTTCAGCCTGACCTTCAAGGCTCTCTATAATCTGTTCTCCATCTGTCTTTTCAGTCCTATTGCTTATCTTCCTCATTATGGTCCAGCTAAACTAGTCTACATCTCAGTTCACTGGTAACACCTTGTAATTTTTCCTTTGTGCTCAAAATAGTCTTCAAATGAGTATTGCTTTCCTATTTTTATCTGACCCTCCAAATTCTGCCAACTTGAAAACAAAATCCCTTGCCTTTTCCATAAATCCTTCTCAGATTACTCTTCATGAACTTTGGTAACTGCCTACAGAATTTATTCAGCAATTGCTCACATGCAGTCTTGTGATGGGACATTCATTGTTGCCTTGAAACTGTTGTATTGACCCTTCAACAAATTACAAGCCCTTGTCAAGGACATACAATTGGTGGGCTCAACCTGGCTATTCATGTGATTTAGCTTTTTCCCTCAGGCCTAGTTTGGAAGCAATTCAGTAGCCCTGAACATTTTGATCTGATATTAGAGGGAAGAAAAGAAGTAAAATTCCCAATTAGTATATTTTGTTACATGGCAGCAGATGAGTAAAAAGTCTAGAGGCAAGTTAAATATTTAGCTAAAGATCAATTATTAATATTTTTACATCCATGATTAAGTATCCACACTTTCCCTAATTGAAGAATTGAAGGTTCATTAAGATAAAAGTATATGCATTTTTCAAAATTTTCTGAGTTATTTCCCTCCTATTTGCCCAATATCCATTTTGCCTGGCTCTAATCCTACAGAGAAAACTACAACCAGACAGTGCCTTCACATAGATAAGAGTGAAATTTAAGGTGCTCCCCGAATACTTACATTTTGCTAATAGGCATTTGGCTGAAGAGCTGTGGGACCGACCCTTGTGAGACCAGTGTCTGGCGGTTGGGCTTGTTTAGTCCACAGGCCAATTTTGCCAGGACCTGGAGCATGGAAAGTGGAAAAACATTATTATTGTCAATTGACACACAGAGAGGGTTGGTAAATATTAAAACACATACATACACACACACACACACACACACACACAGAGGCAGAGCTGAAGGGCTATATAGCTAATGGTTTCCACATGAAAAGCAAAAGCAAAACCTGCAACTCCAGGCATCTAAAACTTTGGTGTCCCACAACATCCTCAGTGAAAATATGACCCACTATCATCATCCTCATTGTTTTTACCATCTCTTCCATCCATGGTTTTCCTTTAGTCCTTTTCCTCCCCCATCTTTTCCTTGAGGTCCTCCCACTTCAAGAGGTTTAAAAAACAGAAAAGCTGCAGAAGAAATTCAAGTAAGATGCCATTTCTTAGTGTGTCCATATTAAAATGGTGAAACAAAACTTGTTTTACCCTACCTGTGCTGGTTTGGATGTATTGTGTCCCTCAAAATGCCATGATCTTTAAGGCCAGAGGTCTTAGTGTTGATTAAGTTGGAATCCTTTTATTGAGTGATTCCATGGAGATGTGACTCAATCAACTGTGAGTGAAACATTTGACTGAATAATTTCCATGGAGGTGTTACCCCACCCATTCAGGGTGAGTGTTAATTAAATCACCGGAGTCGTATAAGAGTTCACAAACAGAAGGACCTCAGAGCCTGTTAAGAGTGACGTTTTGGAGCTGCAGCCAAGAGAGACATTTTGCTACTCCAGAGTTTGCTCAGGAGAAGCTAAGAGAGTACCCCAGACACCTAGAGAGAAATGTCCTGGGAGAAAGCCATTTTTTTTTTAATTTAATTTTACTGAGATTGTCTTTGTTCTTGGTCAGAACCTGCAAGTAGACTTCATGAAACTTACTAAGGAAGCTGGAGTCATTCTTTATTAGATTTATTAGTGTATCCTGGAGCTGAGATTTGCTGAGGATAATGGAAGGCTTCCTCTGATTTTCTGATGTTCCAATAGTTAGAGGAGAAGGGGAATGTGCTTTCCTCTCAAAGTCTGTGGATCTTGATGTTGTCTACCAGAAAACACTTGTGGGCAGCAGGACTGAAGATAAACTGTTGTGGTGGTTGCAGTTACCAGTAGGGATCCTGCAACTGAGATGGCACTGGATAACATCTTATGTTGGGCAAACACTTCAGGGTCCTGGTATTGCTGCACAGACTGAATGGGGATGAGCACCATGTTGCTCAGAGAAGCTGAGGCTGCTACTCTTGTTTCTGTTGTTTTAGAGGGAGGTTTTACGAAGCTCTCAGATGTGGCCAGCTGGCCAGCTGCTGGACAAAAGCTGAGTGACATTGCACCTTTCCCAAGTGACTGTGTCTGTATTTTGTCATGCTGTGGGATCCACCTGAGTTTCTGGAGAAGACGAAAGCTTGGGAAGGATGTACCAGCTGTGCTTGTAATGTTCAAAGGGGTCCTGCTGGCAATCAGACGAGTACGGCTTAGCTCAGGGACTGGTTGATTCAGGAGTAGAGACCTCTGTCTAGGCGTGGTCTACACTGTCTGCATCATAGTGTTGTTTTGAGGTAAGCTGTGGGGAAATCTGAGGTAGGAGCTTCTGCTGGCAGAACAGGACTGAGAACAGGGCTCAATGAGATCCTGTAGCTTGGGGCATCCTTTTCATGAGACTATATGATGGAGGCAGAAGTGATTAGCACTGCAGTGGTGACTTCAGGTTGGACTGAGTGGTGGGCAGCAGACTGTACACCAAGATTTTCTGACTGAAGGGTCCCTCCTGACTACTCAAAGTAAAAAGGTAGGAATGGGTTGGGTTGTTTCTAGAGGCATCTCCTGGCAGCTTTTCCACTTCTTCTGAATCAAGGCCTATAATTGTTGACTGTTCTTTGGCAAAGAGGTTCCAAATAATTCTTCCACTGTCATGTTTGTGTCCAGATGAAGCGGACTTAACTTGTGACCCGAAGGGTGTATCTTCTCGAGTCTCAGTGCTTCCCAGATTGGAGAGCTAAGTGCTTGGCTGTAACCCAGGGCTGGAGATATTTGAGTCACTATCTGATTCCTCTCATACTCATCCGTGGCTCTGCTCAGCATCTCAAGGATGTCAATGGGCCTGGGGTCACCGCAGCCATTGGCCTGGCTGGGACTCGGCTTATCCTGAGCAGCCTGCTGAGATAGCTGTATCTCTTCTTTACCACATTGGCCATGAGTATAGCTATGCGGTGGCAGTCATTCTTGTCATAAAACCAGATACTGTTATTGACAAGCTTGCATTTCTATATAGAAGAACTAGTTCATGGAGCTGAAATTTCAAATCTTTATTCATTGGTTCTACTAGATTGTGCATAGTCAGTTGATTCACAATTGTAAAACCATGGTAAGGTGAAGGTGACCTTCAATAAACAAATAAGGTTCCTTCTATATCATTCTTCTCCCACTGGTTGGCCTTGGGGCAGAAAGGGTGCAGAGCAACCTGGCCCATGATGTCTGTAATGCTGGTGATGTAGGGTTTGTGTTGCTTCAAGGCTGCCAGGCTCATCTCCTGCCTAGTTTGACTCAGCAACTTCATCTTGAATCCCGAAGCCAAGCCCCTCTGTAATAAGTTTTGAAATTTGGAAGGACTCCTCCACCTTTGTTGGGAAGGAGTCCTTCACCTTTGTTCATCTCTTCAAGCTGGTTTTGGCCATTTGTGATCTATTGTCCTTCCATATGAATTTGTTGATTTGCTTTTCCATTTCTGAAAAGAAGGCTGTTGGAATTTTGATTGGGATTGCGTTGAATCTGCAAATTGCTTTGGGGGGTATTGGCATCTTAATAACTATTAAGTTGTCCAATCCACACACACAGGATGTCTTTCCATTTGTTTATGTCTTATTTAATTTCTTTCAGCAATGATCTATAGTTTTCCAAGTACAAATACTTTTCATCCTTGGTTAAATTTATTCCTAGATATTTCATTTTATTCTTTTAGTTGCTATTATAAATGGAATTTATTTTTGTGTGTTGATCTTGTACCTTACCACTTTGCTGAATTCATTTATTAGCCTAGTAGCTTTTTGGTAGATTCTTTGGGATTTTCTATATATAAGATCATGTCATCTGCAATAGAGATAGTTTTACTTCTTCCTTTCCAATTTGGATGCTTTTTATTTATTTTTCTTGCCTGATTGCTCTTGCTAGAACTTCTAGTACACTGGGTGAATAGCAGTAGTGAAAGTGGACATCTTTGTTTTGTTCCTGATCTTAGAGGAAAAACTTTCAGTCTTTCACTATTGATTATGTTATGATCTGTGGGTTTTTCATACATACCCTTTATCATGTTGAGGATGTTACCTTCTATCCTTATTTTTCTGAGTGTTTCTTTCAAGAAATGATGCTGGGTTTTCTCAAGAGCCTTTTCTGCATCAATTGAGATGATCATGTGTTTTTGTTCCCCCTTCATTCTATTAATGTGGTGTATTACATTAATTGGTTTTATGTTGAACCACCCTTGAATTCCTAGGATAAATCCCACTTGATTGTGATGTATAATATTTGTAATGTACTGTTGGATTTGGTTTGCTAATATTTTGTTGAGGATTTTTGCATCTATATTCATAAGAGATATGAGTCTTTAATTTTCTTTTTTGTGATATCTTTATCTGTTTTTGGTAGGAAGTGTTCCTTCTTCCTCATTTTTTTGGAAGCGTTTAAGAAGGATTGGCTTTAATCTTTCTTTGAATGTTTGGTGAAATTGACCAGTGAAGCCATATGTTCCTGGACTTTTCTTTGTGGGGAAATTTTGGATTAACAATTCAATCTCTTTACTTGTTAATGTTCTGTTGGTATCTTCTATTTCTTCTTGAGTCAATTTAGGTAATTTGTGTATTTCTAGATACACAAAATGAAATTTGTCATTTCATCTAGGTTATCTTATTTGTTGGCATACAATGGTTCACAAAATCCTTTTCTAACCCTTTTTTTTTTATTTCTATAAGGTCAGTATTAATGTCCTCACTTTCATTTCTGATTTTTATTTGTGCTCTGTTATTCTTTGTCATTTTGGCTAAAGGTTTGTAAATTTTACTGATCTTTTCAAAGGACCAACTTTTGGTTTCATTAAGCTATTGTTTTTCTGTGCTCTATTTCATTTATCTCCACTCTATTCCTTATTATTTCCTTCTTTCTGCTCACTTTGGGTTTAGTTTTCTCTTCTTTACCTGGCTCCTCCAGATGTTAGGTTAGGTTCATATTGTTTTCTTGTGTGGAGTTACCTGGATGTTTTACACTTTTGCCTATGCCCCTTTTCTAGTGGGAGCAATGAGAGAAATGGAACAGTAAAATTTGATTAATCTGGACCGCTATTTTGATTTTGGGAATACAGACAATTCTCAGTAATCCAGGGCAGAATAACTGGTTTTCTAATTAACTACGATTAAAGTGCTAAGAAGTTCTGATTGATACATGCTACAATATGGATGAATCTTAAAGACATCATGTTGAGTGAAATAAGCCAGATACAAAAAGACAAACATTGTATGATCTCGCTTATATGAAATAACTAGAATATGCAAATTCATAGTGACAGTAAGTAGAGTACAGTAATAGAGTACCAGGGGCTATGGGTAGGGGTAAAATGGGGAGTTAATGCTTAATGGGGAGTTTCTGTTTAGGTGATGGAAAAGTTTTGGTGATGGATGGTGGTGATGGTAGCACAACATTGTGAAAGTAATTAATACCATTGAATTATATAGTCAGAAGTGGTTGAAATGGAAAAGTTCATGTTGTATATATGTTATCACAATAAAAATTAGAAAAAAACAATATGAGACAATACTAGAATATTCAGCAAGTGAAAAGAAAATACGCTAACAAAAGACTAGCCTCCTTTCTATAGTTTAGTCTGTAAGAAATATCCCTAATACAACTACATAAATAAGCAATTTCTGTAAATTTTTCAGCCTACTCCTTAGGAAAGTATATGTTGAATGTTGATTCCCACATTAAAGGGTAAATTAGGCTTTCATCTGGGCCTAAACATGAATTTTAAATAGAAACCCATTTCAAAGTATATGAGTAATAATCTAAACGCTCCACCTACATCTATCCTTGCTGTATTTAACTGAAGACATCTATGGTTCTCTTTGAAATCCACTATAGTCTTCACCTTATTATGTGAAATTCCAGCTGAACACTGAAAACCAGTCTGCCTCTCTACGGCTGCTCTCATTTCCTCCACAATCACTGCTCCCACGGTGAGCCACAGGTCTGGAGAGGTGGTGTTATCAATCCGAAGAGAATCAAGCCATTGAAATAAGCCTTGCTTTCGTATCTCCTCTGAAAAAGTGGAGAGGTCACATTTAGACATAATTTTTTTTAATCAAGTTTTTATTTAATTGTGCTATCTAATGCGGAAAACTTAGATTCCATGAACTTTATTAACAGATATGTAGGTTTTCACACACGCAAAATGACAACCGTTTCAGAACAGAGTATACGAGAAACCAATTTCTTCTTCATACAAATGTTGCCATAGGTTGTACCTTTTAGTTCTAATAGGCAACAGATATTTTGTATTAGTATCACCTTTCATTAGCAGTGATTTAAAAGCACAACTGTTTTCTCTCCCCAGTTTTATTGAATTTTCTTCCTCCCACTTCCCCTTGAATATCCTCAAGAATTCTATTACATTATTCAACTAGAAAGTATTCAGCATTAACTCAAGCTTCAGTATAAACTTCAAGTTAATACCTTAAATATTTTTAGAAGCTGATTCCAGTTGAGTGGCTTAAAATACAACCAGAGGCACTAGATTTATTCTGAGAAGCTGTTTTAAGTTACATAGGTTACATGTAGCTGTGGACTCACAGCCTTGAAAATATCTTATTATCCAAATTAGAATAAGCCACAATTTGAAAAGGCATAAAAACATGATTATGTAGCAAAGGATCTAGGTACAAAGAAAATATGGGCATGCTCATTTAAAGAGGCAGTAATGAGGTATGAACAAGGAAAGAAAATATACTCAAAGTATCTAGAAGATGTAGAGTGAAAGTACATATACAGAGAGAAGATGAGGAAGATGAGCACTTAGAAAATATTTTCAAACTATGATGACTACTACTTCTCTCCTTTGCTGGCTTGTCTTCCTCCTCTCATACCCCAACAGTGGGTACTGAGCAATAGTCTCCTCTCCTCTGTATATATGCATTTTCTCTTGGTGAAATGGTACTGTCTGATGTTTCAACTCGCTTCTGCTGAGTGAATGCAAATCTTCATCTCTATCAACAAACTCTCCTAAATTCTAATCCCTTATTTTCACCTCTCTACAGAATAACTGTTCTTGAATTTTTCATTATACTTTCAAACTAACTACAACCAAAACTGAACTTATTTTATCTTCCTCCTCAAAGTTTTTGTTTCCCAACTAATTCCTTATTTATATTACAGGTTAAAAATCCAAATAATCTTGGCTTCTTTTCTCTCTTTCGCGCCTCATTATTTAACCATTTAGCCTGGATCAAAATATTTCACATATCCATTGCAACCCACCCTATTTTATGCAGGCCTTCATCATTCTTACCTAAACCACTGTACTCCTAAACCACGCTCTACTCCCTGACTGCATTCTACACAATCCCCACAAATTAAGTATTCTTAAAAATCGATGTTATCAATCCAATGCCCTGTTTAAAACTGCCATTGGCTCTTTCAAACTTCAGAACAAAGTATCAACTCTATAAGACGTCTGCCAAACTAGCCCTATTCAAATTATTTTCCACTAATACCAAATGTCTTATATCCTTACAATTTCCTGAACATATCATGTTTTTACCTTAAGACTTGACTTATTCTGTCACTCTGCTCTTATTCTTTAACTCTGTTCTCTTTCCTTAAATTAATCTTATTTATCCTTCAGGGCTCATCTCACATCTCATCCATCATGAGGTCTTCTCCAACTATGGTAATTTTGGGGTATCCAACAAAAGTCCCTTATCTTATCTGTAACAAGAAGTATAGCATAATTGATAAAAGAATAGGTTCTACCATCAAGACGTTTCAAATATTGGTTTCACAACTTACTAGCTGTGTGACTTTGGGCAAGTTACATAATTCTTTACACTTCTGTATCCTCATCTACAAAATGATGAGGAAAATGTACCTCATAGGGTTATTGTAAGGATTAAGATCATATATATATATAAAGGTCCTTAACACAGTGCCTTGCACATATTATGAACAATAAATAGTATAACAAACCTCATTTTAAAAATGTATTAGGTTTGGCAAAAATACAATTAAGAATAATTTATTAAAATTGTAGGGTTTTCCTGGACTCTTTTTAACTAGCTGAGATAAATCTTCTGTTTTAGATTTCTTCGTCTTTGCTCTCCTAGACAACTAATGTTGCAATCTTCTGCCACCCTATCATTTATTTTTTTTTAATCTTCATTTTATTGAGATATATTCACATACCACGCAGTCATACAAAACAAATCGTACATTCGATTGTTCACAGTACCATTACATAGTTGTACATTCATCACCTAAATCAATCCCTGTCACCTTCATTAGCACACACACAAAAATAACAATAATAATAATTAAAGTGAAAAAGAGCAATTGAAGTAAAAAAGAACACTGGGTACCTTTGTCTGTTTGTTTGTTTGTTTCCTTCCCCTATTTTTCTACTCATCCATCCATAAACTACACAAAGTGGAGTGCGGTCCTTATGGCTTTCCCAATCCCATTGTCACCCCTCATAAGCTACATTTTTATACAATTGTCTTCGAGATTCATGGGTTCTGGGTTGCAGTTTGATAGTTTCAGGTATCCACCACCAGCTACCCCAATTCTTTAGAACCTAAAAAGGGTTGTCTAAAGTGTGCGTAAGAGTGCCCACCAGAGTGACCTCTCGGCTCCTTTTGGAATCTCTCTGCCACTGAAGCTTATTTCATTTCCTTTCACATCCCCCTTTTGGTCAAGAAGATGTTCTCCGTCCCACGATGCCAGGGCTACATTCCTCCCCAGGAGTCATATTCCATGTTGCCAAGGAGATTCACTCCCCTGGGTGTCTGATCCCACGTAAGGGGGAGGGCAGTGATTTCACCTTTCAAGTTGGCTTAGCTAGAGAGAGAGGGCCACATCTGAGCAACAAAGAGGCATTCGGGAGGAGGCTCTTAGGCACAATTATAGGGAGGCCTAGCCTCTCCTTTGCAGCAACCGTCTTCCCAAGGGTAAAACCTATGGTAGAGGGCTCAACCCATCAAACCACCAGTCCCCTATGTCTGTGGTCATGTTGGCAACCATCAAGGTGGGGTAGGCCAATACCTCTGCATTCTCCACAGGCTCCTCAAGGGGGCATTACATATTTTTTTCCTTGTTTTTCTTTTTCTTTTTTTTTTAACTTTCCTTTCTTTTTTAAATCAACTGTATGAAAAAAAATTAAAAAAAAAATACAATGAAAGAACATTTCAAAGAGACTATAACAAGGGAGTAAGAAAAAGACAACTAACCTAAGATAACTGCTTTACTTCCAACCTGTTCCTACTTTACCCCAAGAAAGTTACCTAATATAGCAACATTTCTGTGAACTTGTTCCTACTATATCCATCAGAAATTAACAGACCATAGTCATTCCTGGGCATCCCCAGAACGTTAAATAGCTTATCTGTTCTTCTTGGATTATTGTTCCCCCTTCCTTAACTGCTCTCTATTGCTAGTTCCCCTACATTCTACATTATAAACCATTTGTTTTACATTTTTCAAAGTTCACATTAGTGGTACCATATAATATTTCTCTTTTTGTGCCTGGCTTATTTCGCTCAGCATTATGTCTTCAAGGTTCATCCATGTTGTCATATGTTTCACGAGATCGTTCCTTCTTACTGCCATGTAGTATTCCATCGTGTGTATATACCACATTTTATTTATCCACTCATCTGCTGAAGGACATTTGGGTTGTTTCCATCTCTTGGCAATTGTGAATAATGCTGCTATGAACATTGGCGTGCAGATATCTGTTCGTGTCACTGCTTTCCGATCTTCCGGTTATATACCGAGAAGTGCAATCGCTGGATCGAACGGTAACTCTATATCTAGTTTTCTAAGGAACTGCCAGACTGACTTCCAGAGTGGCTGAACCATTATACAGTCCCACCAACAATGAATAAGAGTTCCAATTTCTCCACATCCCCTCCAGCATTCGTAGTTTCCTGTTTGTTTAATGGCAGCCATTCTAATCGGTGTTAGATGGTATCTCATTGTAGTCTTAATTTGCATCTCTCTAATAGCTAGTGAAGCTGAACATTTTTTCATGTGTTTCTTGCCCATTTGTATTTCCTCTTCAGAGAACTGTCTTTTCATATCTTTTGCCCATTTTATAATTGGGCTGTCTGTACTATTGTCATTGAGTTGTAGGATTTCTTTATATATGCAAGAGATCAGTCTTTTGTCAGATACATGGTTTCCAAAAATTTTTTCCCATTGAGTTGGCTGCCTCTTTACCTTTTTGAGAAATTCCTTTGAGGTGCAGAAACTTCTAAGCTTGAGGAGTTCCCATTTATCTATTTTTTCTTTTGTTGCTTGTGCTTTGGGTGTAAAGTCTAGGAAGTGGCCGCCTAATACAAGGTCTTGAAGATGTTTTCCTACATTATCTTCCAGGAGTTTTATGGTACTTTCTTTTATATTGAGATCTTTCATCCATTTTGAGTTAATTTTTGTGTAGGGTGTGAGGCAGGGGTCCTCTTTCATTCTTTTGGATATAGATATCCAACTCTCCCAGCCCCATTTGTTGAATAGACCATTATGACTCAGTTCAGTGACTTTGGGGGCCTTATCAAAGATCAGTCGGCCATAGATCTGAGGGTCTATCTCTGAATTCTCAATTCAATTCCATTGATCTATATGTCTATCTTTGTGCCAGTACCATGCTGTTTTGACAACTGTGGCTTTATAATAAGCTTCAAAGTCAGGGAGTGTAAGTCCTCCCACTTCGTTTTTCTTTTTAGAGTATCTTTAGCAATTCGAGGCATCTTCCCTTTCCAAATAAATTTGATAACTAGCTTTTCCAAGTCTGCAAAGTAGGTTGTTGGAATTTTGATTGGGATTGCATTGAATCTGTAGATGAGTTTGGGTAGAATTGACATCTTAATGACATTTAGTCTTCCTATCCATGAACATGAAATATTTTTCCATCTTTTAAGGTCCCCTTCTATTTCTTTTAGTAGAGTTGTGTAGTTTTCTTTGTATAGGTCTTTTACATCTTTGGTTAAGTGTATTCCTAGGTACTTGATTTTTTTAGTTCCTATTGAAAATGGTATCTTTTTCCTGAGTGTCTCTTCAGTTTGTTCATTTCTAGCATATAGAAACATTACTGACTTATGTGCATTAACCTTGTATCCCGCTACTTTGCTAAATTTGTTTATTAGCTCTAGTAGCTGTATCGTCAATTTCTCAGGGTTTTCCAGATATAAGATCATATCATCTGCAAACAATGACAGTTTTACTTCTTCTTTTCCAATTTGGATGCCTTTTATTTCTTTGTCTTGCCGGATTGCCCTGGCTAGCACTTCCAGCACAATGTTGAATAATAGTGGTGACAGCGGGCATCCTTGTCTTGTTCCTGATCTTAGAGGGAAGGCTTTCAGTCTCTCACCATTGAGTACTATGCTGGCTGTGGGTTTTTGATATATGCTCTTTATCATATTGAGGAAGTTTCCTTTAATTCCTACCTTTTGAAGTGTTTTTATCAAAAACGGATGTTGGATTTTGTCAAATGCTTTTTCAGCATCTATTGAGATGATCGTTTGATTTTTCTCTTTCGAATTTTTAATGTGTTGTAATACATTGATTGATTTTCTTATGTTGAACCATCCTTGCATGCCTGGAATGAACCCCACTTGGTCATGGTGTATGATTTTTTTAATGTGTCTTTGGATTCGATTTGCAAGTATTTTGTTGAGGATTTTTGCATCTATATTCATTAGGGAGATTGGCCGGTAGTTTTCCTTTTCTGTAGCATCTTTGCCTGGTTTTGGTATTAGATTGATGTTAGCTTCATAAAATGAGTTAGGTAGTGTTCCATTTTCTTCAATGTTTTGAAAGAGTTTGAGTAAGGTTGGTGTCAGTTCTTTCTGGAAAGTTTGGTAGAATTCCCCTGTGAAGCCATCTGGCCCTGGGCATTTATTTGTGGGAAGATTTTTGATGACTGATTGGATCTCTTTGCTTGTGATGGGTTGGTTGACGTCTTCTATTTCTTCTCTGGTCAGTCTAGGTTGTTCATATGTTTCCAGGAAATTGTCCATTTCCTCTACATTACCCAGTTTGTTGCCATACAGTTGTTCATAGTATCCTCTTATAATTTTTTTAATTTCTTCAGGATCTGCAGTTATGTCACCTTTTTCATTCATTATTTTGTTTATATGGGTCTTCTCTCTTTTTGATTTTGTCAGTCTAGCTAGGGGCTTGTCAATCTTGTTGATCTTCTCAAAGAACCAACTTTTGGTGATATTTATCCTCTCTATTGTTTTTTTGTTCTCTATGTCATTTATTTCTGCTTTAATCCTTGTTATTTCTTTTCTTCTACTTGGTTTAGGATTGGTTTGCTGTTCATTTTCTAGCTTCTTCAGTTGATCCATTAGTTCTTTGATTTTGGCTCTTTCTTCCTTTTTAATATATGCATTTAGTGCTATAAATTTCCCCCTTAGCACTTCTTTTTCTGCATCCCATAGGTTTTGGTATGTTGTGTTCTCATTTTCATTCGTCTCTATATATTTAGCAATTTCTCTTGCTATTTCTTCTTTAACCCACTGATTGTTTAGGAGTGCGTTGTTTAACCTCCAGGTATTTGTGAATTTTTTAAGTCTCTGATGGTTATTGACTTCTAATTGTATTCCATTGTGGTCAGAGAATGTGCTTTGAATAATTTCAATCTTTTTAAATTTATTGAGGCTTGTTTTATGTCCCAGCATATGATCTATTCTGGAGAAAGTTCTGTGAGCACTAGAAAAGTATGTGTATCCTGGTGATTTGGGCTGTAATGTTCTGTATATGTCTGTTAAATCTAATTCATTTATCAGATTGTTTAGGTTTTCAATTTCCTTATTGGTCTTCTGTCTGGTTGATCTATGTATAGGAGAGAGTGATGTGTTGAAGTCTCCCACAATTATTGTGGAAACATCAATTGCTTCCTTTAGTTTTGCCAGTGTTTCTCTCATGTATTTTGTGGCACCTTGATTGGGTGCATAGACATTTACGATTGTTATTTCTTCTTGTTGAACTGCCCCTTTTATTAGTATGTAGTGGCCTTGTTTGTCTCTCAAAACATCCCTGAATTTAAAGTCTATTTTATCTGAGATTAATATTGCTACACCTGCTTTCTTTTGGCTGTAGCTTGCATGAAATATTTTTTTCCATCCTTTCACTTTCAATTTCTTTGTGTACCTTGTCTAAGATGAGTCTCTTGTATGCAACATATTGATGGTTCATTTTTTTTTTGATCCATTCTGCGAATCTATATCTTTTAATTGGGGAGTTTAATCCATTTACATTCAACGTTATAACCGTGAAGGCATTTCTTGAATCAGCCATCTTATCCTTTGGTTTATGTTTGTCATATTCTTCCCCTCTCTCTATTAATATCCTTAATTGTACCCATACCAAATCTCTTTAGTACTGAACCTTTCTCTAAGTCTCTCTGTCCTTTCTTTGTTTCTCTGTCTGTAGGGCTCCCTTTAGTATCTCCAGTAGGGCAGGTCTCTTGTTAGCAAATTCTCTCAGCATTTGTTTGTCTGTGAAAAATTTAAGCTCTCCCTCAAATTTGAAGGAGAGCTTTGCTGGATAAAGTATTCTTTGTTGGAAATTTTTCTCACTCAGAATTTTAAATATATCGTGCCACTGCCTTCTTGCCTCCATGGTGGCTGCTGAGTAGTCACTACTTAGTCTTATGCTGTTTCCTTTGTATGTGGTGAATTGCTTTTCTCTTGCTGCTTTCAGAACTTGCTCCTTCTCTTCTGTGTTTGACAGTGTGATCAGTATATGTCTCGGAGTGGGTTTATTTGGATTTATTCTATTTGAAGTTCGTTGAGCCTTTATGATTTGTGTATTTATGTTGTTTAGAAGATTTGGGACGTTTTCCCCAACAACTTCTTTGAATACTCTTCCTAGACCTTTACCCTTTTCTTCCCCTTCTGGAACACCAATGAGTTTTATATTCAGACATTTTATATTATCTATCATATCCCTGAGGTCCGTTTCGATTTTTTCAATTTTTTTCCCCATTCTTTCTTTTATGCTTTCATTTTCCATTCTGTCATCTTCCAGGTCACTGATTCGTTGTTCAACTTCCTCTAGTCTTGTACTATGAGTGTCCAGAATCTTTTTAATTTGGTCAACAGTTTCTTTAATTTCCATAAGATCATCTATTTTTTTATTTAGTCTTGCAATGTCTTCTTTATGCTCTTCTAGGGTCTTCTTGATATCCTTTGTATCCCGTACTATGGTCTCATTGTTCATCTTTAGTTCTTTGAGTAGCTGCTCTAGGTGCTGTGTCTCTTCTGATCTTTTGATTTGGGTGCTTGGGCTTGGGTTGTCCATATCGTCTGTTTTTTTCATATGCTTTATAATTTTCTGTTGTTTTTGGCCTCTTGGCATTTGCTGAACTTGATAGGGTTCTTTTAGGATTTGTAGACCAATTGAAGTCCTTATCTCTAATTTATCAGATCTACAGCTTCGTGAAGTACACTTTCTCTAACTAACCAGCAGGTGGCGTCGACAAGCCACCTGTTCTCCACAAGCCAGTTCTCCCCTGCTTAGCCTTTGTAGTGAGTGGGGGAGTGAGTCTTGTGGGGTCCAATTGCTGTACCAAGCTTGCGTGTGTAGTTGGTGTTGCCTGCCCTGTATATGGGGCGTGTTTCTGGGCAGTCAGGGAGGGGGGGGTGGCTCTAACAATCAAATCTCCCTGGTGATCCTGGAGTTTTAAAGCTGCTGCAATAGTCTAATCCTTCAGTTCAGTCCTGCCACAGTTTGTCTCTGCCACTGACCCACAAGTCCTTGGTATTGGCGTATGGCTCCTGAAACTTGCAAGTGGGCCCCTCTTCCAGGCCGTGCACCCCCTGGTCCTCTGTTGAGGGATGACTGTGCTATGTCACAGGTGAGTGCCGTCCCCCCAGGGCGGTTCTGGGCTGCTGGGCTGTGTAGGGAGGCTCCCAGTCTGCTGAAATGATGGCTGAATGGGGCTTTGTTAATTCACACTGCTCCACCTTCCCAACTCTGGGACAATCAACTGAGGTTGCAGGGAAGGCTAATGTCCACACCCAGTTTTGTTGTGTGTGCCTGTTATTTGAAGCACTTCCATCACACTGGGTTGTGTGGGGCAGCTCTGGGCTATGGGGCTGGCGATGGGCAGGAGTGTTTCCTGTCCACCAGGATGATGGGAAGTTGTGGTGTTCAGTGAATTTTCTCAGCCACTGGATTATTGCCTTTTGTCTCAGAGCTCTCTTAGTTCTGCTCTTGTCTTGACCTGCCCAAATTGCAAGTCTTTGAAGCTTTCTCTATTGGGCTTCTTAGAGTAATTGTTTTAGAAAAAGAAAAAAGGATTAAAAAAAAAAGGGCCCTCCTCAGAGATCTAATGGGTTATTGAAATGCTAAGAGACAAAGGAATTAGGGCCATTAAGGAAAGGTCCACAGGGCAGAGAGATCAGCTTTTCTTTGGGATTTGCATATGAGCCTCAGGGCCTGAGCTCTGCCTTTCCCCTTTCTATGTTCACCAGAACTCCAAAAATCCTCCGCTTTTATTTTGGAGTTTTTCGTGTTGTTTTTTTCTATGCCTGTTTCCTCTCTGCTGGGCTGGCTGCTCTCAGATTCTCTGGTGTCTGGTCTCAGTCTATCTATGGTTGGAGTTTGGATCAGTAGAATGAGTTTCTGATAAGGGCTGCCACTGCAGTTCTCCCTTCTCCTTCCCGGAGCTGACAGCCCCTCCTCCCACGGGACTGAGCCTGGTAGGGAGGGGTGTGGGTCCTCTGGTCACAAAAACTTACAGATTTCGCTGATCTCAGCAGTTCGACGTTTTCATGAGTGTTGTATGAAGTATGCCCAAAGTCAGATTGCTCTGTGGTGTCCAGTCCACGCAGTTCCTGGCTTTCTACCTACTTTCCTGGAGGAGTAACTAAAACATACAGCTCACCAGTCCGCCATCTTTCCCCGCCTCCCACCCTATCATTTAAACAGGACCACAGGAGATAAGTAACATTCCCTTGTTTTTACCTTTTACAATGCTTTTAACGTTTTCTCCAGTTGATAAGAAGGATCTACAAAATTTTGGTTTTTCTCTGGTGTATACGTTAATGAGGGAGAAAATTCAGTTAGTTTTGGTGTTAAATGCCCACTAAAACTGAAAAAAGACTTCCTCTTTCTATTGAATTGGAAACCATTGGCACCACTGTAGAAACCAATTGACCAAAAACACATGGGGATCTATTTGTGTACTTTGTATCCTGAACCACTGATCTATAGGTCTCTTCTTACATCAATACCACACACTCTAGATACTGTAAATTATAGCTACATTTTGAAATCAGGTAGTAGAAGTCCTCCAACTTACTTCTTTTTCAAAGTTGTTAATCTATTCTACATCTTTTGCATATCCATATAAATTTTAGAATCAGTTTGTCAATTTCTAAAATTTCCTGCTGGGATTTTGGGAAGGATTGTATTGAATCCATAGGTCAATTTGGGGAGAATTGAGCTCTAAAAATATTGAGTCTTTTGATCCATGAACATCGTTTATCTCTCAATTCATTTTGTGTTCTTTGATTTATCTCAGTGACATTTTATAGTTTTCATTGTACTGGTTTTTCTCATATATTGTTTATTTCTAAATATTTCATGATTTCAATGTTATTGTAAATGATATTGCTTTTAAAATTTCAATTCTCCATTTTTCATTTTAGTATTTAGAAACAATGATTTTTTTTTGCCTATCAATCTTGCCCCCTGCAACCTAGCTAAAATAAAATCACTTATTAGTTTTAGTAAGTTTTTTTTCCTGGAATGCTTAGGATTTTCTATATACATGGTCTTGTCAACTGTAAAGAAGAAAAAGATAGTTTACCATCTATACAGCTTTTATTTCCTTTTCTGATTGGACTGTCTTATACCTCCAGGACAAAGTTGAATATAAGTGGGGATAATGAGCATCCATGACTGCTCCTGATCTTCAAGGTTAAACTGACAAATCTCTAGCTAGACTCCATAACTCTAGGTCCATAACCATAAAAGAAAAGTTCCTGTACTGATAACAAGTATGCCCTCCTCTGTGTTACAAGCTGATTAGTACCTTCCAACTTCCCTCTAGTTGTTGGCAGAATTCATCTCCTTGCAGATATGTGGTTGAGGTCCCTGTTCCTTGCTGGCTGTCTGCTGAGGGCAGCTTTCTACCCTAGCCTAGTGGCCTTCCCCAAAAGCCCTCTCATAGCATAGCAACTTACTCCTTCAAAATCAACAAGGAGTCTCTCCAACTCCCACAACCCTCATTTTTGGCAGTTAATTTGTAATTTATTATTCTATTAAACAACTATTTCATGTTATATGCAATTCAGAAGATGTCTAAGTATGCTCAGAGAGAAATGAATTAAGAGCAAGCAAAGGGAGAAGACATAAGAGACCCTTAGCTAAAATAAACTAGTAACAAAATAGCCCTGATGGGAAAGTTTTAAACCTGGAAAGTTTTTAGTATTATTTTAAAGTAAACCCTACTTTCTACCTATAACTATTTCAAAAAGAGAAAATACAAAGTTGCAAATGCAAGATGACTGAGCAGGACCATTAAGAGGTAGGATGGTAAAGTTGAATGGAAATCTCAGCATCAAAATCTCACAAATACCTGGCTCTTTTCCCAGACTGGGAATATGTCCCATCCATGAAAACTAATATCTGGAAGGTTTCATCCACTTACAGCAGCTAATTTCTATTATCATAGAAATATATATTCTTATTATGTGTGGTATAAAATATCATCATAAACTATTTACTATATAAAATATCATCATAAACTATTTACTATAAATAGTAAAATACCATCATAAACTATTTACTAGACAATACAATTTTCTGAAGACTATATATAGCAAGATGATGTCACTGCATCTGGAAGCTTAGCATTTAAACTAGGTATGTTAAAGCAAGAGATACATAGGCAATACCAAAATAATTTCTTTGGCATGTTTTATAAAAATGTACATAGGTGAGAAGTGTAGATACAGAAGAAAGAAAAGCATGTCCATTTGAGTTGAGATAACATTTGACTATTAAGGAAGATATATACCACTATCTTCAGATGGAAATATTAGAGCTCTTCAACAATGCTTTGCAGCAAAAACCAATGTAATGTGTGAGAATAGTTCTTAATCCAATGTACCCAGGTTTCAAAGAGTTTGTGAATATCTTGAGAACTGCATGCAAAATTGTTTCATGCATAGATATGCATTTTTCTAAGGCAAGCAAAGTTCCACAACTCTCAACAGATTGTCGAAAGGGTATGTTAACCCTAAAAAAATTAACGAACTACTGATTTAAAACAGTATAAAACCAATTCAAAAAGTTTATTAAAAACAAAACGAAACAGCCACATACTGCACAACAAGGTGTAGTACATAAAGCTAAGACCAAAAAGAAATCCTTCCTTATAATGATAATTCAATTACTGACTAATTCCAGAATAAAATAATCTTCAA